>NW_027131965.1:0-324033 GCF_026122565.2 Emydura macquarii macquarii | reverse complement strand
AGTTGGTGAACCTTTGCACTACCCTTACTGAACTATTCCCAGTGGCTATTGCCATTTCCAGGGCTAGGGGCTTGGGGCAAAGTTAAGATTAATTTGCAGAGGTGTTGTGGACTTCAGCTCTTCATTTCCTGGTTTCAGAGGTTTCTTTAGCCACTGTCTATGCAGTGAAAGGCATAAGGCAGCTGTTGCGAGTCTGAGTTAATGACTCAAGGCTGTCAAAATAACAGGCTCAATTGGAATGATTTAATCTAAGATTTTTCAATCAGAGATTTAGTACAGAGCTATACAGAGTACAGAAAGTAATAGATATGTTCTCACCCTTTGTTCTCAGACCAAGAGCTGGATCTGTGTCTCTTTTCCATCTGGAAGGGACATGCAGTTTTCATTTCCTCAGCTAAATTCCCACATATTATCATTATATATAGGGTTTTGGATAAAGAAAACCTCGTTGCCAAGCATATTCTCCCAGAAACTTACATTGTGATGTCATTTCAATACATTCTCAGTTTACCTGATGTATTTGTGAAGGCATGATTATTTACAGCTGGGAGGACTAACCATTTTTCAAGATAAAGTCTCTCACTGGGTCCTTTTTACTCCACAGTCTTTCTTCCCTGGTGATTCCCCAACAGGAAATATCTGCTTTAACAATCATCCCTTATTAGTTTCCCAAGTCTATATATGTTTATGTAGCATTATAGATATACGTTAAGGAGATGGTTTCCGTGAACATCTGGAGTTGTATAGACATGAATGTGCCCAAGGTTGTTAAAATATAGCATAATAAATAAAATTCCTGACTAGGATTACTTAGGGCTCTTGGTAGGATCGCCCTAGGTGAACTGGACTGGGGGGAAGGTTCCTGACTAAAAGCAATCCACATTAAGACTTTCATGAAGGCACAAAATCGACCACATGAGCCTCTCCTGGATTAGGGATATTGGGACTCACCCCTTGCACCAGACCTTGACGCGGTGTTAGGTGAGTGTCTGGTGGCTGGGCCACTCATGTAAACTGGCCGGGTTCCATCCCAAAAGATTACATTAGACCCACGAAGCAGGTCTACCACCCACAAAGTGAAGGGTGCGGGCTGGGTGCGATGCCAGAATGGCAGCAGGAGGGATGGACCAGAGCGGACTGGTGCTCTGCAATGGAAGATGGCTCTAGGGTCATGGAACGTGACTTTTGTTAGCGGGGAAAAGAGCCAGAGCTGGTTGAAGAGGTGGAAAGATATAGATATAGGCTAGATATAGTTGGCGTCACCTCCACACATAGCAGGGGCTCTGGAAACAAACTTCTCAGTGGAGTGTGGTCTCTTTCCTTCTCTGGAGTGGCCCCATGTGAGTATCCCAACACCCACCCAGGACCTCTCACAAGTCCCCACAGGGCTGGGTGCTTTACAGTTGGAGTTTATCCTGGTAGACAAGAGGGCCGCCTCAATGAAACTTTGGGTCTCAGAGAGGAAAGTCTTGATGGCTGTGTCTGTTTACGTGCCTAACAGCGGTTCAGAATACGCAGCCTTTTTGGAGATGGTGGGATTGGTGCTTGATAGAGTGCCACCTACCGACTCTGTCGTTCTACTGGAGGAATTCAACGCCCACGTGGGGAATGATGGAGATACCTGGAGGGGAGTGATTGGGAGGAATGGCCTCCCTGATCTGGACTCAAAAGATGAGCTGTTGTTGGACTTCTGTGCTACTCATGAATTGTCCATAACAAACACCATGTTCGAACACAAGATTGCTCATAAATGTGCCTGGTACCAGAGCACCTTGGGCCAAAGGTTGATGATCAACTTCACAGTCATTTCCTCAGACCTGAGAGCATGGGTTCTGGATGCCTGGATGAAGAGAGGAGCAGAGCTGTCAACAAATCACTACTTGGTGGTGAGTTGACTCTGACGCATGGGATGCCGGTCCAAACAATCAGTGCGGGTCACCTGGGAATGTCTGTTGGAGGATCTTGTGACGAAAGACTTCAATTTCCACTTCCAGAAGAATTTCTCCTGCATTCTGGGTGAGGTTGTGGACATTGAGTCTGAGTGGATCATGTTCAGGACCTCAATTGTTGAGGCAGCCACAAAAGGCTGTGGCCTGAAGGCGGTTGATACCTATCATGGTGGCGACCTAGGACCCGCTGTTGAGGAAGGCTGTCAAGACAAAGAAGGAGGCTTTCTGAGAAATGTTCATGAAATGACTGAGAGGTACCGGTGGGCTAAGAGGGCTGTGGCTGTGGTGGTCGTTGAAGTGAAAGCCCAGGCCTGGGAGGAATTTGGAAAGACCAAGGAGAACAACTACTGGATGGCCTCAATGGTGTTCTGATAAACCATTTGTCGCCTTAGGATGGATCGGCAGGACATTGCCCAGGGTGTTCTCAGCAAGGGTGGCGAAACGCTGACTGCAAATGAGAAGATTGGTGGGAGGTGGAAGGAGCACTTTGAGGAACCCTTCCACCCGGTGGACATGCCCTTCTTTCAGGAGGCAGTGATGGAAACCCCCATGGGATCAGATTTGTTTCTGTTGATGAGGTCGCTATGGTGGTAAAGTGCCTTCCCAGCAGTAAGGGAGCAGGTGGACAAGATTTGCCCAGAGATGTTGAAATCACTGGACAAAATCAGGGTGTCATGGTTAACGTGCATCTCCAGTGTTGCAGGAATGCAGGTGCAGTACCTCGGGATTGGCAACCAGAATGGTGGTCCTGATCTTTAAGAAAGGAGACCAGAGGGTGTGTTCCAAGTACAAGGGGATTACACTTCTCATCCTCCCCAGCAAAGCCTATGCCTGGGTGTTGGAGAGGAGGCCCATTAGTTGAACCTCGGCTTCAGGAGGAACAATGCGGTTTCCATCCTGGATGTGGAACAACGGATCAGCTCTTTGCTCTCTCACAGATACTAGAGGAGGTTGTGGGAGTTTGCCAAACCAGTCTACCTTTCTTTTGTAGACCTGGAGACTTATGACTGCATTCCCCAAGATGTTCAGAGGGAAGTGCTGCAGTAGTATGAGGGGCCGGTGCCACTGCCACGTGCTATCCGGTCCCTCTATTCCCGGAGGGAGAGTAGTGTCTGCATTCTTGGCCTTAAGTCGAGTTCATTCAAGGTGAGCACTGGACTCCACCAAGGGTGTGTTCTGTTCCCACTCCTACTTGCGGTCTTCCTGGACAGCATATCAAGGTGCAGCTGTGTTGGGGAGTGTATCCAATATGGGGACTTGGAGGTGGCATTTCTGCTGTTTACAAATGATATTGTCCTTCTTGTTGCTTCAGACTGATGCACTTTTGAATGGTTCACTGCTGAGTGTGAAGTGACTGGGTTGAGAATCAGCACCTCCAAATCAGAGGTCATGATTCTTTCCTAGAAGAAAGTGGAGTGTTCTCTTCAGGTGAAGGGGGAGCAGCTGCCCTCAGTGGATAAGTTTAAGTATCTAGGGGTTTTGTTCATGAGCAATGGTAAGCGGGAGCGGGAGATTGACAGGTGGGTTAGTGTGGTGGTGGCTGTGATGCGGGTGCTGTACCGAACCATGGTGGTGAAGCAAGAGCTAAGTTTGTGGATGAAGCTCTTCGTTCACAGCTCAATCTACATACCCATCTTCACTTATGGTGATGAACTTTGGGTAATGACTGAAAAGACAAGATCGCGGGCACAAGTGGTGGAAATAAGGTTTCTCCACAGGGTGGCTGGGCTGTGTCTCTGAGATAGGGTGATGGGCTGGGCTATTTGGAAGAGCTTTGGAGTAGAGCCGCCACTCCTCTGGACCGAGAGGAGTCAGATGAGGTGGTTTAGGCACCTAATAAGGATGCACCCTGGTAGGCTTCCTTTGGAACTATACCGGGCACATCCCATAGGGAAGAGGCCCTGAGGCTGGCCCAGAACACATTGGAGGGATTATATCTCCTGGCTGGCCTGTGAACGCCTGGGAATCCCCCAAGAGGAGCTAGAACCTGTTGCGGAAGAATGGGACGTCTGGACCGCCCTACTCTCCATGCTGCTGCTTCAAACTTCACCAGGAAAAACAGCTTAGTGGAAAAGAAGAAGAAGGGTTACTTGTTGGTCAAGGACTAGTGTTCTGGGCATTAGAGCTCAGACATACTCTTCATAGAAGATAGATTCTAAAGAATCGTTAATATATAAATGAATCAAATATACAGGATGAAGGAACCAAAAGTGTTCATATTTACTAATGGGTATAAACACAGCACGGGACAACCTTAACTGTGCATTAATGTGGTTTATGAACATTTCATTATCTTGATTTTTTTTTAAATGGGCTTTTTTTGCCACTATAACTGTGCTAGCGCTTTTGCTGGTATAGCTATTTCAGTTAGTCGTTGTCTTCTTTTGTATGCTGCCATTGCTTTGCTGCCTTCTCAGGACATTCAGTTGCAAGTTTGAAAACATTCCTTGTTCTTATGCCCACAGTTGGGGAGACCGTGAGCAGGTTGTCATCTCCTGCCCCGTTTCAGTTAGTTAAGCAATTTTTCACGTAGCTAACTGTCACAGCTATACTGGCACAACTTTCGAGCATAGGTCATGTGAAAATCAGCATTTGGATTTGAGTGCTTTAAAATATTGGGGGGTTTTCCCCAAAAGTTTGGTATCAGGGCAAATCTTCCCAAAGGAACCCCTATAAAATGCAAGAAAAAGCTCAACACACAGTGTCTGAAGCTGTCAATGGTAGGGCTCAAATTCAAATGTAGCTCAGGTTCATCAGTGGCCACAGCAGGTCCCCTAGAGATAATCAAATTCTGTGACAGCTGATTGCAAGAAACCCTCTGCTGTTAACAGAGCCTTAGTCTTCCTGCACGTGCGCATTTCCAGGTCTTTGATTCATCAGTTTAGCTCATGCTGATTTGAAATTCCAAATTTTAAAGTTAGCTTTTTCAATACTGCTTCCCCAGAGAGGCAGTGGGTGTTATGTACTAGCTGAGAGAAATGCCAAGTGACTGAGATCCTTTGAGGGACAATCAGAAGCACATGTTCATCCTCGGTGTGTGCAAAACGTTGTACGAGCAAGGTGATTTTGGAAAAGAAAGTTCTTTTTTGGAGGGAGTCTGTGGGGGGGCATGTCAGGAACTCCTTGCTCAAATAACTCTAAATTTAAACTGCTAACCACACCTCTCTCCCCATGCCCATAGAAAGCAGCAAATGTCAAGACAATCTGAGCAGACGTGTGGATTTCAGAGCAGTTAGAATAGTTGACTTTTAAACAGAAAGTAGTGCCGAACTGTAACTATGGCAGAGCTGGCGCTCTGCTATAATCACCACACGATACTCATGATAATTACAGAATAGGCTCCCACTCCACCACGGGGGGTCTGGAGCAATAGGGCTAAGGGCTTGTCTACTCCTCAAATGCTACAGCTGCTCCGCAGTAGCACTTCAGCATAGATGTTAACTGGAGCGATGGGAGTGATTCTCTCATCTCTTTAGTAAATCCACCCCCCCAAGAGTTGCTAGCTAAGATGACAGAAGAATTCTTCTGTTGACCTAGTGCAGTCTACACAGGGGATTAGGTCAGCTTTATTATGTCACTCCGGGGTGCTGATTTTTCACCCCCAGAGTGATGGGTCAATTTAGAATGTGAGTGGCCTAAGGGACAACTGGTAATTGGGGAGGATGGAGTTATGGGGGGGAAGAGAGGAGTGGTTTGGGGAATCTAGAGTTTCAGTGGAATCCAGCCTGTTAGAGAAGAATCCCTCCCAGTTCATGCTGAGGTGGAGCCTGCACTCCATTCTAATTAGAGTCCACTTTCACTTTGTTTTGCATATTCTCAGGTATTCTGATTCTTATTCTTCTCTCTCCACTGTTCAGTGCCTACTCTCACCGCATACACAGGTCTTAGACAGGGTCTTAGACAGGGTTATTGACCTAGAGAATTATAGGGAAGCAGCAGATTAGCTATATCCTTATTTTAGTACGTCCTTTGACACAGTCCCACATGACATTCTCATAAGGAAACTAGGCAAATGTGGTGTAGATGAAAGTATTATAAAGTGGGTACAGAAGTGGTTGAAAGACCATTTTCAGTCTTAATCTGGGGCAAGGACAATTTAGATTAGCTATTAGGGGAAAAAGATGTGACAACAAGAGTAGATAAGATCTGGAATAGGATTCCAAGGGAGATTGTGGAATCCCCATCACTGGGAGATTTAAAGAACAGCTATGGGCTTCTCTGCACTGGCACTTATGCCGGCAAAACTTTTATCTCTCAGGGCTGTGAAAAAAACACCCCCCTGATCAACATAAGTTTTGCCGCCATAAGTGCTAGTGTAGCTGCTCTGTGTCAGCAGGAGAGAACTCTCTCACCGATACAAGAAAACCACCTAAATGAGGGACATTACCTATGTTGGCGGGAGAGCTCTCTCGTTGACATAGCACTGTCTACACTAGCACTTATGCGGGCAAAATTTATCTTGCTCAGCGAAGTAGTTTTTTCACACCGTTGAGCGACAAAAGTTTTGCCGGCATAAACTCCAGTGTAGACAAGCCCTTAGACAAATGCCAATTAGGGATGGTCTAGATTAACTTGTTCCTGTCTGAATTCATGGGCTGGATTAAATGACCTCCTGAAGTCCCTTCCAGCCCCACATATCTGTGATTCTGTCATTCAGTAACCTTCACCATACACTGGGGGATTTTCATACTCCTTCCCATTACACTTGACTCACTTTCTTCCCTAACTTCTCAAAATGTGCTTTCCTGATATTGTTGCCTGATTTTAGGTGCTTAAACTTATTGTTTATAGAATGGAATCATAGGCTTGCCAATTAATCTGATCAGAAGATAATAAGGTTCTTGTCCCAGAATCATGCTACACAGAACTTTGCAAGGACCCTCAGGCTGCATGACAAGGACACTCACACTGAGAACCAAAATATAGCCTTCGGGACTTTTATTGAGATAAAATAGGATAATTATCAAATGGATAATAATCAATCAGAATTACAAAGGTAGTAATATTGTTCTAGAGATGCATGTGGTATTATATACTATAAAGCTTTTTAGATTGATATACTCACACCCTTCCTTGATAACCTGGTGGTAAGAGACAAAGGACTAACTTTGCCCCTGTATGCTGATGTTCAGGTTCCTCAATTCTTGAGGGGAAGTTGGAGAATTTAGGACGTTCTAGAGAGCTAAGAGCTATAGAAAGACTATAAGATCTAACTTAGAACTAAAAGAACTCTTTCGATAGGACTAGAAATGAGACTAACATGGTGGATTGCCCTTTCTATGACCTGAGCACTATGTGCCCTCCTTCCATGTCCAAACTTCCCTTCCTCACCCACCAAATATCTGGGTACACTTATTCTAGAGGCTGGCATATTGGTGCGTATTAATGACATATCCATACTCTTTCCAGGCAGTCTGTTATTTCTGGTCTAACCATGTTCTTTGTGGTGCAACTGTTAAGTCTACCAAGGGCATAAATTGAGGCATCCCCCCATCTTAACGCAGCCAGACTTATCTAGGACAAAGATTACAAACATACAGTATATATACTTTATGCTTTAGCCCAGGGGTTCTCAAACTTTTTTTGCTGGGACCTCCTTTGAAAATACTTCAGGCTGTGATGACCCCCCAAAAATGACATCCCCCCTTATTGGCATGCACGAGGGCTGACAGCTCGCAACCCATCCATAATAACCTTGCGCCCCCCCGTGAGACACCACCCTCACTTTGAGAACCCCTAGCGCATCATCACTTATCTAGGCTAAAGGTCCCAAACATATGTATGCTAACTTGCTTTAGTTCATCATACAGGATGTGGCCTGTAGGTTTCTTGAGTTACAGCCAAAATACTCTAATACAAATCTATCAACCTATTCTGCTCTCTGTGCATAAAGCTCCTGAGAGTTTGATGCATGTAGGCAGTGGAGAACTCCGTTTTGGCACTTCTTTCTCAGTAAGCATCTGCTGTGGTTCTGGAAAGGACTCTAGAGACTCTAGCTGAGTTTGTCTGTTGGGCTCCTTTTTTGTATCTCTTTCTCATAAACACCCCCCCCCCTTGGGTAATCCTTGAAGCTCTTCTTCATGACAAGGAAAGCACTCCTTGCTACTTAATCTTGGAAAGGGGCAAACAATTCTGGAGCTGATTAAGAGGTTGCTGGGACAACCCAAGGCTGCTGTGATCACACCACAGAGTATTAACCACCATAGTAACATAGCTGCCTGTGTGAGAAGGACAGCTTAGAATCCCTCTGTCAGCCCATTTGTGTCTTTCTGTGCACAGTAAGCCAGCCAGCTCAACATCTGCAGGTCTTGCAAGAAATATAAAATGTCTCTAAATTGGAATTTGCCAATGATTTCTGGAACCATCAAGTTGAGCAGTTGGAGCAAGCTTGAAGCAGGCACTGGGGCAAAGTTGGCTAATGCGTCTGTCTAGTAAACTAAATGATTCTGGGTTCAAGTACCAGTGGTGCCTTGCTACGCTCTTCTGCTCATGTTTTCCGATGTCTTTCTAAGAAACGGAACACAACTCTAGCAGCAATCCAAGTAATTGTTTGTTCAGGAAAATACTTCTTTGCAAAGGAATGTTGGAAAGAACCAAATCACAAGCCTGGAGAAAACAAAACGACTGTTAACACAATAGCAAAAAAAACCCATTGTGGGTAAACCTTTAAGGGCTTCTTCACGAGAGACAGGGATCTCTTTGAGGCAAAGTCTTCAAAAGTGCCAAATCTGGAGCTGATGAAAAGACTGCCAAGACTCAGAGTCGAGCCAAGATTGCTGAGATCGGAACACAGAGTACTAACCCCTACACAATCTTGGCTGCTGGTGTGAAAAGAGCACCTTAGGGTCACCTCAGCTGTGGTTTCCTGTGCACAGAGAGCCAGACAGCTCGATGTCTGCAGATCTTGCAAGGAAATGGACAAAGTCTCTACTCTGGAATTTGCCAGTGATTTCAGGGAGCATCAAGTGAAGCAGCTGCAGGATACCATGCGAGGCAGGCACCAAGGCTAAGCTTCTTAACTTGCCTGACTAGTAGACAGGAGATCCTGGGTTTGACTCCCAGTGGTGCCTTGCTGTTTGTCTTCTGTCTCCTCTGCTCATAAGCTGAAGGGCATGAGAGGAAGTATAAAAGAGGCAGACGCTGTCGCTCATTGCAGCTGGAGTCGCTGAGGGAGATGGATGTCTCCCAATGCTGCTAGAGCAGGAACCTGAAGGCAACTCTGGCAATGTATAGGGCTTTCTGGGGTTGCCAGCTGACAAGGATGCCAAGAGCTGCTGGGACTGCTGCTGGTTGTGTAGCCTGGGGAGATGGAGGATGACCCGATGATGCGGATACACTGAGAGTAGGAAGTAGCTCAGGGAAACAAGATGATAGTCTGGTTTTGTGCTTTGGCTGGATCCCTGCAGATTCAGTGGTAGAATCATCAGTCACAGTTAGGGACTTGGACTGAGACCCAGGGGAGTAGGGTGAGCCCGGGTCCCTGTAACTCTTGCTGCCAAAGCCCTCCCTGATATGGCAGCCTACCTACCTTAGGCCAAGTTGCCTGTGGGATTCTCTTCCATTCCTGAGAGCCAGAGCCATTAGGCTCTTTTGCATTCCACCCTGCCTGGGGGCCCAAGCATATAGACTGCTTTGTGCTCTACTTGGCTTGAGATCTTGAGCCCCAGAGACTGCCTACTGCTCTTCCTCACTCAGAGGCTCGGAGCGCCTGAGATCGCTTAGTGCTCAGCACTGCCCAGGGAGGGTCTGAGCTCCGGAGAATGCTAATTCCCCTCCCACTGCAGGTAGCCTTTATAGGTTTATGGCTGCAAGGACGTGTGGCCTCCCTCTGAACCTGACAGAGAAGGACGGCCATGCACTCCTACACACGGTGGAGAATTTGAGTAAAGCCCATCCCCTGAGACCAAGGAGGACTGCAATTGTTCCTTACCCCCCAGCAGCTGAGTGCCGACATGGACAAGCTGTTGAAATGGTGGGCCAGGAGCCGACAGCAGCAGCAACTGCTACCGCAACTGGGGGCACAGCTGATATGAGAATTGGGGGCCCACCAGGAAGAGCAGCCCTATGAACGGAGGCACGGCATCTCTGATGATCTGCCTCACAAAGATGGGACCTGAGGGTGACCCAGAGCCATCTTGGATGGTTTAGACACAACAAATCCTGCATCTTGGCAAGGACCTGGACTAGATGACCCTTGCTGTCCCTTCAAACCCTGTTATTCTGCATGTCTATGACCACCTCTGCTCACATTTTCTTATGTCATAGGAGGCACTCGGCAAATGCGGAGACAAGGAACACAACCCTGTTACTAAACTAGAAATGTGACTATAGAAGCCACAAGGAAGAGTACTAAGCACGATATGACCACAGCCAAAGCCGTTTTCCAATACCAGCTGCCTCTCTGTGCAGTGAGCTCCTGAAAGTTTGATGCCTGTAGGCAGCGGAGAACTCTGTTTTGGCATTTCTTTGTCTCTTTTTCAGTGAGCATCTGCTCTGGTTCTGGAAAGGACTTCAGAGAGTTGTCCAGCTGAATTTGTCTGTTGGGCTCGTTTTTAGTATCTGTTTCTCATAAACAAAACTCCCTCCTTTGGTATTCCTTTAAGTGCATCTTTACGACAGGAGAGCCCTCCTTGCTGTTTAATCTTGGAAAAGGGCACACAATTTTGTAGCTGATTAAAAGGTCTCTGTGACTCAGGGATGACCCAAGGCTGCTGTGACCTCAATGCAGAGTACTAACCACCACAGTAACATAGCTGCCTGTGTGAGAAGGGCAGCTTAGAATCCATCTGTCAACTCAGTTGTGTCTTTTTGTGCACAGTGAGTCAGCCAGCTCATTATCTGCGGGTCTTTCAGGAAATGTAAAATGTCTTTGAACTGGAATTTGCCAGTGATTTCTGGGAGCATTAAGTGGAGTAATTGCAGAGGGTTTTCTTGGTAGGTACCATGGCAAAGTTGGCTCATGCCTCTATCTAGTAAGCAGAGCATCCTGGGTTCAACCCCCAGTGATACCTTGGTGCATTTTTCTGCTCTTTTTTCTACACAGATGAAAGTGGAGTGGGTTTTGTGCTCTTCTATCACACTGGTGCTTTTGAAAATCCCACACCTCTTCTTCTTGTGACAATGTCTGATGATGAAGGAGAAGAGGAGAATCCTTGAGTTCTAGAAAAAGAGTGACATTAGCACAGACTGAGTGATAAGGGTCACTGTGCTAAGAGATCAAAGAAGCCAGTGATTAACACACTTCGGTTTTAGACCCCCACTAGAGAAAGGATGTGGACAAATTGGAAAGAGTCCGATGGAGGGCAACAAAAAAAAAATGACTAGGGGCCTGGAACACATAACCTATGAAAAGTAATTGAGGAAGCTGGGCTTGTTTAGTCTTCAGCAGAAAAGAGTGAGAGAGGACTTGATAGAAGCCTTCAACTATCTGAAGGGAGGTTCCAGAGAGGATGGGACTAGGCTATTCTCAGTGGTAGCAGATGACAGAACAAGGAGAAATGGTCTCAAGTTGCGAGGGGGACGTCTAGGATGGATATTAGGAAAAACTTTTTGACTAGGAGGGTGCTGAGTCACTGGAATGGGTTACCTCAGGAGGTGGTGGAATCTCCATCCTTAGAGGACATTAACGCCTGGCTGGAGAAAGCACTGGCTAGGATGAGTTAATTTGGGTTCGTACTGCTTTGAGTAAGGTGTTGGACTAGATTACCTACCGAAGTCCCTTTCACCGCTAATATTGTTTGATTCTATGATCAGTTAGTATACTATGTGTGCTGTAGTGCTGAGTTCCCATCCTGGGTAGCAACAATGAATTCATCACCATCACATATGACAAACCACATTCCATCCCCATGAGAAAGCAGCAGATCGGTAGCATCGTTGTTGAAATAAGGATGGATCAAAATAAACACATTTCATTGAGTTTCAGGAAAGTGATTGTTATACTGCATTTGTGCCCCAGGAAAGTTGAAGAATGGTGCCTATAAAAAATGACAGGTATCTCTTTTTGTATAGGAACTACTACAAGGTTCAGGTTGGTCATGCCGTGCCAGGATACCAAGTCTTACCCATCATGTATGGGGCCGGTTTAGGAGGCAGATTCTGCAGTCTTTTCAGAAAAGCCATGCTGTTTTTGAGAAGGGGCTTCAAATGTATTAGACCTCAAAGGCGAACAGAAGAGAGGCAAACAGAGGGAGTTTGCCTGGGAACTGTCTGAGAGGAGCCCAGGTGAGTGCTGCTTGAGGGGAGCTGTGCTGTGTGCTAGAGGGCTGAGTATCTGAGAGACCATTTGTTTGATTGAATGGCTTCAGTTACAGCGACTATTTGACAGTTGACTGTGTGTGTGTTTGTTTGAAAACTGTGAACTGGGAGTGCTTTGTTCCAGGTGGGCCTTCAGTTGTTGATTGGAGAGAGAGGCTTTGAGAAGCGGCAACTGCTTGGCGTAAACAGCCTTATAAGAAGCAGCCATTTGCAAACCAAGTGAGCTGCGAACAGAGGAGAGTCAAACAGAGGAAAGGGAAACAGAGGGAGTTTGCCTGGGAGTTCAACGGGGGAGAGCCCACAGAGGGTTTTTGCCTTTCAGACTTAGGTGAGCAGTAAATACAGCATCTGCAGAGGCTCTCAGAGGAAAGATATGGAAAGTGAGCGATCTGCTGTTGTCACCTGCACTGGATGTACTATCTTTGTCTTTCTCCCACAGGATAGAGGCGATTTCATCTGTACAAAGTGCAGGCTGGTTTCCATATTGGAAGAGAAGGTTAAAGGACTAGAGACCCAAGTATCAACCCTGCATTGCATTAAAGAAAATGAAATCTTTGTCAATCAAAGACATGGTTTGTTACTGCAGACACAGCATGAGGAAGAATCACAAAAGACGGTGCTGGAGAGACTGAAGAACGGGGAAGAAAATTGGCTGCATGTGACCTCCCGAAGAAAGAGAACCCATATGCCCACCATGCAAACAGAGGTAAGAAATTATTTTCAGACTCTCTGCACAGATACTACAGTGGAGAACAATTTGGAAGATTCATCTGAGGGAATGGATCAGAAGCAGATCCTGTTGATCAGAAGGCATGGGATGCATTAACCTGGGATTGGGGGTTCCATGACCACCACTCCCAAGAGGAAGAGAAGGTTTGTGGTGGTCAGGGAGTCCCTCCTAAGGGGGACGGAGTCATCCATCTGCTGTCCAGACTGGGAAACTAGAGAAGTGTGCTGCTTGCCTGGATGTAGGATTCAGGACTGCCGAGACTTATCAAGCCCTCAGACTGCGATCCCTTCTTACTTCTCCAGATGGACACCAATGACACTGCCAAGAACGACCTTGATTGGATCATTGCAGACTATGTGGCTCTGGGAAGAAGGATAAAGGATTCTGAAGCGCAAATGGTGTTCTTGTCCATCCTCCCTGTTGAAGGAAAAGGCCCAGGTAGGGAACGTTGCATTGCAGAAGTAAATGAGTGGTTACGCAGGTGGTGTCGGAGAGAGGGCTTTGGATTCTTTGATCATGGGATGTTCTAGTAAGAAGGATTAATGGGAAGAGATGGGATTCATCCAAATGAGAGAGAAGAGTATCTTCGCAGACAGGCTGGCTAACCTAGTGATTAGGGCTTAAAACTAGGTTTGATGGGGGACGGGGAACTAAGCCCAGAGGTAAGTGGGAATGTGGGACACCAAGAGGAAGCAGAAGGAGGAGAGTACAACAGGGGAGGCCTCCAGAATTACACTGAGAAAGTAAGGCAACCGGACTGTTATCTCAAGTGCCTATACACAATGCAAGAAGCCTGGGAAACAAGCAGGAGGAAGTGGAAGTCCTGGCCCAGCCAAGGATCTGTGATATGACTGGAATAACTGAGATTTGGTGGGGTAACTCACACAACTGGAGCACTGTCATGGGTGGGTATAAACTGTTCAGGAAGGACAGACAGGGGCGAAAGGGTGGAGGAGTTGCATTGTATGTAAGGGAGCACTATGATTGCTCTGAGCTCCAGTATGAAACTGGAAATAAGCCAGTTGAGAGTCTCTGGGTTAAGCTTAGAAGCAAGAACAATAAGAGTGATGTTGTGGTGGGTGTCTGTTATAGACCACCAGACCAGGAGGACGAGGTAGATGATGCTTTTTTCAGTCAATTAGGGAAAGTTTCCAGTTAACAGGACCTGGTTCCCATGGGGGACTTCAAACACCCTGACATCTGCTGGAAGAGCAATACAGCAGAGCACAGGCAATCCAGAAAGTTTTTGGAGAGTGTTGCAGACAACTTCCTGGTGCAAGTGCTGGAGAAACCAAGTAGGGGCCGTGCTCCTCTTGACCTGCTGCTCACAAACAGGGAAGATTGGGTAAGGAAAGTAGAAGTGGGTGGCAACCTAGGCAGCAGTGACCATGAGATGGTAAAGTTCAGGATCCTGACAAAAGGAAGAAAGGAGAACAGCAAGATACGGACCATGGATTTCAGAAAAGCAGACTTTGACTCCCTCAGGGAGCTGATGGGCAGGATTCCCTGGGAGGCTAATATGAGGGGGAAAGGAATCCAAGAGAGCTAGCTGTATTTAAAAAAAACCTTACTGAGGGCTTAGGAAAAACCCATCCCGATGTGCAGAAATAATAGCAAGTATAGTAGGCGCCCAGCTTGGCTTAACAAAGAAGTCTTTGATGAGCTTAAACACAAAAAAGAAGCTGACAAGAATTGGAAGCTTGGTCAGATGACTAGGGATGATTATAAAAATACTGCTCGAACATGCAGGAATGAAATCAGGAAAGCCAAAGCACAGTTGGAGTTGCAGCTAGCAAGGGAAAGTGTGGGCCCCTTACAGAATGGGGAGGCAACCTAGTGACAGAGGATGTGGAAAAAGCTGAGGTTCTCATTGCCTTTTTTGCCTCTGTCTTCACATACAAGGTCAGCTCCCAGACTACTAAACTGGGCAGCACAGAATGGAGAGGAGGTGAACATCCCTCAGTGTTGAAGGAACAGTTCAGGACTATTTAGAAAGCTTGTTTATGTACACAAGTGTGTAAAAGACTTATGTACACAAGTCCATGGGGCCAGATGCAATGCATCCGAGGGTGCTGAGGGAGTTGGCTGATGTGATTTCAGAGCCATTGGCTATTACTTTTGAAAGCTCAAGGCAATTGGGAGAGGTTCCCGATGATTGGAAAAAGGCAAAAATAGAGCCCATCTTCAAGAAATGGAAGAAAGAGAATCCAGGAAACTACAGACCGGTCATCCTCACCTCAGTCCCTGGAAAAATCATGGAGCAGGTCCTCAAGGAATCCATTTTAAGACACTTGGAAGAGAGGAAGGTAATCAGGAACAGTCAACATGGATTCACCAAGGGCAAGTCATACCTGACCAACCTGATTGCCTTCTATGATGAGGTGACTGGCTCTGTGGATGTGAGGAAAGCGGTGGACATGATATACCCTGACTTTAACAAAGCTTTTGATACAGGTTCCCACAGTATTCTTATCAGCAAATTAAAGAAGTATAGGGTGCATGAATGGTCTATAAAATGGATAGAAAAATGGCTAGATCATCGGGCTCAACGGGTAGTGATGAATGGCTCCATGTCTAGCTGGCAACCAGTCACAAGCGGAGTGCCCCAAAGGTTGGTCCTGGGGCTGGTTTGTTCAACATCGTCATTAATGATCTGGAGGATGGGGTAGATTGCACCCTCAGCATGCTGCAGATGATGCTAAGCTAGGAGGAATGGTAGATATCCTGGAAGTTAGGGTTAGGATACAGAGTGACCTAGACAAATCGGAGGATTGGGCCAAAAGAATACAGTGGATAAGAAGCTGGATATGAGTCAGCAGTTTACCCTGGTTCCCAAGAAGGCTAATAGCATATTGGACTGCATTAATAGGAGCATTGCCAGCAGATCGAGGGAAGTGATTATTCCTCTCTATTCAGCATTGGTGAGGCCGCATTTTGTGTATTGTATCCAGTTTTGTGGCCCCCACTACAAAAAGGATGTGGAGAAGTTGGAGAGAGTCCAGCGGAGGACAACAAAAATGATTAGGGGGCTGGAGCATAAGATGTATGAGGAGAGACTGAGGGAACTAGGCTTCTTTTGTCTGCAAAAGAGAAAAATGAGGGAGGATTTGATAATAGCCTTTAACTACCTGAAAGGGGGTTCCAGGGAGGATGGAGCTAGGCTGTTCTCAGTGGTAGTAGGTGACAGAACAAGAAGCAATGGTCTCAAGTTGCAGTGGGGGAGGTCTAGGTTGGATATCAGGAAAAGGTTTTTCACTAGGAGGGTGGTGAAACACTGGAATGGATTACCTAGGGAGCTGTTGGAATCTCCATCTTTAGAGATTTTTAAGCTGCGACTTTACAAAGCCCTGGCTGGGATGATTTAGCTGAGGTTAGTCCTGCTTTGAGCAGGGGATTGGACTAGATGACCTCCTGAGATCACTTTCAACTCTAATATTCTATGATTCTAAATGAAAACAGCTGCAAAACATATAACTAGAGACATTGTGAACTGTGTGTCTAGCACCATATTGAACAAACTAGGAAAGCACATGGAACAGGAAGATTCTGGTCTAGTGATGATGAGGAGAAAAAGAGCAGCGTCACACCAACCATTTACAAAGCCTCCTATTCCCTTTAAAAAAAAGCTGCCAGAAGACACCCAGCCATAAACATAAAAGGTAGCCTAGGAAGAGGAAGCTGAGCACCACCCATCATAAAAGTCATATGTTTTAAAATGGCTTTCATTTATTGTGGTGCTGAAGAATGTGCGAAAGCAGAACTGCATCTATTTAAAATAGCGCCATGCAAACTAGCATGGATAATTGCTTTCATGTCAAGGAGCCTCTTTTGGCCATTTTAACAGTGAATGCCCTTCTAGAATTTTTTATTTCAGGACAGAGATCATTACTTAGACCTTAACAACATGCTTTTGTTGTTTCCCTAACAAACTACCTCTTCACCACCAGCTGGATGTCACTCTAGCTAACCGTCTTATAAGTCAGAGTGACAATTTTTACTCTTATAGAGCCTTGGTAGAGCTGATTCTGAACTACAGCCATGACATCCTCACTACGCAGATTTCCTCAGGAGTGCTTAAAAAAGACACAGTGGGGACCCAAGAGAGCAACATTTTGGTTGGCGCGGGTAACAGTAGGTTTATGCACCAGGACAAACTAATGGCTGGCAGCAGGAAGTTGGATATACTGGTGTCTCTACATAGCAAGTTGTTTTTTCAAGAAAAACTGCAGCTGAACCGAGTGGACTCACATATAGCAAAAATACTTTTTGCCTGTGGAGCAGGAATGCCAACGATAATTTTAAAGAGCACATTATTCAGCGTCCTTGTTTGTAAAGTGGATGAAAGTGACATTAGGGGCCACTTGGGACACGCGGAAGCTCTAATGACTGCCAATGCTAAGTGCCCTGTAGACAAGGTGAGCATAAAGGTATTCAGTATTCTGCCCGACAGTCATGTCAGTTACTAGGAAAATCTCTTTTTGGGAGTTTCCCAAACAACTCATGAGTTTTATAGATAACAATGCCTTCAGCGTCAATTACACTAAAATCCCTTTCAAGTTTTAACATTATGACATTAATTATGTGGCCTTATATGTGGAGGGTGATCAGTGCCAGTTAAACCTCTACTATCTAATTTTGAGAATGGGAACTGTGTGAAGGAGTACGTGCAGCTTGTGCAGGCAACTGGGAAATACGTAAAAGACCGAGCTCTCTTGATTGACCATGGTGAATCTACCCAGGCTTACATGCCTTTAATCTGACCCTGGACCAGGAATGCACCAATCATTATTCTCTGATTAAAACTGGAAACCTAAGTATGGAGCTTTCATTTGCAAGAGCCCTGTCCTGTATGGTCCACGTGACAGTGTGTGGGTGTTTTCATAATATACTGGAGGTGAACCATAGAAGGCATATCCTGTTGACTGTATGTGATTATATACACCATAAAGTTAAGGCGCCTATAAGCAAAGGATGCTTCTTTTTATGATGTTTTTCCTAGAGACGTGTGTCCAGAAGACCTCCCAGTCCTGTTGTTAACCTGCACTCAGATAAATTACCCAGGGAATGCTGGCTGGCCATTTACTTACCAAAACAAGGGCCAGGCAAGTTCTTTGACTCCCACAGATTTCCCACTGACAGTAACTTTTTTCCTAAATCTATTATGATTTTTAATAGTGTAACTCTAATAACATTGTATTTCATGAGACACATTTACAGCACCATCTAGCTGTATCCTGCAGCTATCATTATATATATATTATTTTAAAGAAATATGTAGGAGAGGAAAGAGTTAAAATCTGGACAAGTAGTCAGGCCTAAATTACAGGGAATGTGGTCAAGGCAAGGGCAAATCTTGTTTCTGTTAATTGGTGTGAATTTTAGTTAGAGTCTGTTATCTCTCTTCTTCTCCTCCCCCTTCCTGGCCATGTGTGCAGGGAATGAGTCTATCACCATTTCTTTTGGTGGGAAGAAAGCATTATCTTCCTTCTCCCCCTAACATGCCTTTACTTCAAAGAATGTTAGTGTAAAATTTAAGGTGATGTGCCTGACCTTTGTATGGTAAACCTGTAAACAACAAACAGAGGCAAGTATAATTATATTAATTGTGTAGTTATTCTTATTCATTTTATAGGTGTCAATGTAACCAAATAAGGGTATATGGGGAATTACTGAAAATGTATATATTTACATACTGTTATAAATTGTTTTTTATAAAGCAATTATTAGAAATTTAAAATTATTAGAATTTTAGCATTAGAATTATTAGAAATTTAGAATTACTGGAATTTTTGTTCAAGGATTGTATTTTACACCATTAGCCACTCTACCTTTCATTTTTTAGGGAAACGTTTCTAAAAGGAGGGATGCTACTTTCAGTCTTGGCAGTCTATAGACCTGTTTTTAGACATTCAAAAATTCCTTATTGGTAACATGCCCTACAGTGGACGTAAGCATTTTCAGCTCTTCCAAGGCTTTCATAAAAATATTCCACCCTTTAGGATTCCTCTTGTTAGTGAAATAAAAGCCGGTAACGCCCCTGACTAAATTGAGCATGTGATACCCCACAAGTATTACTCCTGGTACACAAAGCTTCCTTTATTATCCCCAAAAGAAACATCTTTGCGCTGTCTGAGTTTATTTATCAATAAATCAGCTTTTATCTTATAGAGAGGACTTACCCCCTACAATACCTCTTGAGCGACAAAGTCCTATGAACCCCCTTGGGCTTCTGGCAGGCGCATTTGCTCTTGCTCCCGGAGACAGAGACTTATTTGAGTCTTTTCCACTTCACCCTGCTTGGCCAGTACAGTGAATCACTATAGGACCCTTTCATAAAGTTTTCATAGATTTCATAAAGTTCAGCCTTTTCGTAGTCAGATAAAGCGGATCTTTGAAGAATGTCTTTCAATTCTGGATCTAATTGGCAAGTAGTTGTGATTCTGATATTTTTTTGCCACTAGAGGCTCATTTCATTTGATCTAGCTGATGGCTAGGAATGAGGTACTATTTTTCAGCGTGTTCCATTAGCTGCTATTTAAAAGGTCTGAAGCACGGGGAATACAAAGCTCAACAAAGGATCGATAAAAACCCCTGCCTGTTTTACAAGCAGTGTCTTTCTTTTGAGGGGAAACATTTTATTGCTTAGTTTTCTAATTCTTCCTCATTGTTTTTTTTAGCATGCTTACTTGTCGGGATTTCAGGGGAACATTTGAAGTGTTGAGCACTATTTTTGAGATGACCGCTACCAGGTCATCAGAAGCCGAGCAGAGAATAGCCTTCCTTTGCTGTGGTCTGGCTTTGATGAGGAGTGTTAAAGGAGCCAGATTTCTTTGCACAGAGCTAGACATTCTTGTTACAGGAATTTTCTTTTTTTTTTTTTTTTGAATGGCCACGGTTAATAAAAAGAATTGTGTTTTACCAGGGTACATTTGATGCACCAGGATTTAGTAGAAGCCGGTGACATACTTCGTGAGAGGTCCAACCAGTCCATAGCTACCCTCTCAAAGGGTGTTCCCCCCTCTGCAAGGGGGATCAGAGGGGCTTTTGGAACCTCTGGACTTGCCACCAACCTGCACTTGATGTCCTAATACACATCCAGCCAGAAGAAGCAGCAAAAGATCTGGGCCAGGGTCTCCTCCTGATCCAGATGGCTGGAAGTGGGAGACGTCATGAAACAACCTTCATATGGCACACCGCTAACACCATGTTACCACCAGTTGGGACTGGGACTTCTGGGTCCGAGGGTCATGATAGACATGGCATAATTGATTCTCTGTGAATTCGAACCAAGCCATTGTGCAGCTAACAATGGGTCTGTTGCAGCGCCATTGATGCAGGCCCTCCGTTCATACACTTGGCTAAGGGTGGGGTTTTCTTTCTGATCCTGGCTGAAATCACCCCCAGAGTCCAGGCAAGGTTCCTCTGCATCTGGCTGGATTGGGATGTCATGTTCTGGGGCGTCACGACCGTCAGGCAAGGCCAGTGGGTTGCCTAGATCAGCCTTTCCTTGCCCATGCCTTCGAGGGGATCGCCTTTGAGATCCATCTGCACCAGTAGGCCTCAGAGACCCGCAGTTTGCATAATTTGAGGGAACTCCAACCAGTCCCAGACAAGGATGAAGGGGTTAGTGAGCTTTGGGGCAATCCCCAAGGTCATTATCTGGGTTATGCCATCCCCTTGTCAGTGATACTTGGGCAATGGGATAGTTCTTCATCCCCCGTGAATACATGGGAAGTGACTCTGACACAGGATCTGTTCCCGCCATGGTCCACAGGGAGCATCACCTTGGCAGGGTGGCACTGGGAGGTGTGGGTCTCACTAATATAAATCTGGCTGAAGGAGCTGGGTATTGGCACTGGAGATGCCCAAACTGGCCGCATGCAGAGCATCTTGATGGGACTGGTCTGCATCTCGGGGATCTGTGAATGCTCCGGAGAGTCCTGCTTTGCATACATTCCTCTTTTGCTGCAGTAGGCAGGTGGCCCGTGGGAGGCCAGGGTGGTTCATGGCAGGGGACCATTGCTTCAACTACAGTCACAGGTGAGGCTCAGCCTTGTTGACACCTGAAGGCTGAAGGTTCTTCCTGAGCCTGGAAGGCTCCATTTCACCGTGGCAGCTCCAGGCACCGCTGGGATTTCAGCATCCATAAAGTTTTCCATTAGATGCACCGCCACACTCAAAGTGGTGTGGGAGGTGTCCCTGACCCAAGTTCCTCCCCTGAGGTGGGAAGATATGCAGGAAATGCTTCAAGACCACCGGATCAGCTACCTCGGGGTCGGAGTGTTGCTCAGGTTGCATCCACCACCAACATATATCTTTCAGTACTTGGGCCACGACCCAGGGGGAGTCCCATTACAGATAGGCCTTTCCCTTAAACAGGTGCTGAAATGTTTCAGTGCTGATATATGATGCATACAAGATATCTGTCTCAACCACCCGGTAGTCACTGGCCTCCTTGTTGGGGAGGGCACAATAAGCGAATGGGCATGCCCCCATTGGGCAGGGGAGCAAGAGGGTGGCCCATTAGGTGGGAAGAGGCTACGCATTCAAATGTTATTAGGAATGGCTCTGGGTCATCCTCAGGTCCCATCTTTGTGAGGCAGATCATCAGAGATGCTGTGCCTCCGGTCATAGGGCTGCTCTTGCTGCTGGGCCCCCAGTTGTGTTAGCAGTTGCTGCTGCTGTCAGTTCCTGGCCCACCATTTCAACAGCTTGTCCATGTCCATGTTGGCACTCAGCTGCTGGTGGGTAAGGAATAATTGCAGTCCCCCTTGGTATCAAGGGGCGGGCTTTACTCAAAGTCTCCACCATGTGTAGGTGTGCATGGCCGTCCTTCTCTGTCAGGCTCAGAGGGAGGCCATGCGTCCTTGCATCCATGAACCTATAAAGGCAACTTGCAGTGGGAAGGGAATTAGCCTTCTCCGGAGCTCAGACCCTCTCTGGGCAGTGCTGAGCACTAAGCGAGCTCAGGCGCTCCAGGCCTCTGAGTGAGGAAGAGCAGTAGGCAGGCGCTGTGGCTCAAGTTCTCAAGCCAAGTAGAGCACAAAGCAATCTATATGCTCAAGCCCCAGGCAGGGTGGAGCGCCAAAGAGCCTAATGGCTCTGGCTATCAGGAAAAGAAGAAAATCCCACAGGCATCTTGCCCTAAGGTAGGTAGGCTGCCATCTCAAGGAGGCTTTGGCAGCAAGAGTTACAGGGACCCGGGCTCACCCTACTCCCCTGGGTCTCAGTCCAAGTCCCTAACTGTGACTGATGATCATAGAATCATAGAATCATAGAATATTAGAGTTGGAAGGGACCTCAGGAGGTCATCTAGTCCAACCCCCTGCTCAAAGCAGGACTAACCTCTGCTATATCATCCCAACCAGGGCTTTGTCAAGCCGCAGCTTAAAAACCTCTAAGGATGGAGATTCCACCACCTCCCTAGGTAACCCATTCCAGTGCTTCACCACCCTCCTAGTAAAAAACTTTTTCCTAATGTCCAACCTAGACCTCCCTCCCTGCAACTTGAGACCGTTGCTCCTTGTTCTGTCATCTGCCACCACCGAGAACAGCCTAGCCCCATCCTCCCTAGAACCCCCTTTCAGGTAGTTAAAGGCCGCTATCAAATCCCCCCTCACTCTTCTCTTTTGCAGACTAAACAAGCCCAGTTCCCTCAGCCTCTCCTCATAAGTCCTGTGCTCCAGCCCCTAATCATTTTTGTTGCCCTCCGCTGGACTCTCTCCAACTTGTCCACATCCTTTTTGTATTGGGGGGCCCAAAACTGGACACAATATTCTAAATGCGGCCTCACCAATGCCGAATAGAGGGGAATAATCACTTCCCGTGACCTGCTAGCAATGCCCCTCCTAATGCAGCCCAATATGCCATTGGCCTTCTTGCCAACCAGGGCACACTGCTGACTCATATCCAGCTTTTTATCCACTGTTACCCCCAGGTCCTTTTCTGCAGAGCTGCTGCCCAGCTCGTCGGTCCCCAGTCTATAGCTGTGCATGGGATTCTTTCTTCCTAAGTGGAGGACTCTGCACTTTTCTTTGTTGAACCTCATTAGATTTCTTTTGGCCCAATCCTCCAGTTTGTTTAGGTCACTCTGTATCCTATCCCTACCTTGCAGGGTATCTACCACTCCCCCAGCTTAGTGTCGTCCGCAAACTTGCTGAGGGTGCAATCTACCCCATCCTCCAGATCATTAATAAAGATGTTGAACAAAAGATGTTGATTCTACCACTGAATCCGCTGGGATCCAGCCAAAGCACAAAACCAGACTATCATCTTGTTTCCCTGAGCTACTTCCTACTCTCAGTGTATCCGCATCATCGGGTCATCCTCCATCTCCCCAGGCTACACAACCAGCAGCAGTCCCAGCAGCTCTTGGCATCCTTGTCAGCTGGCAACCACAGCATGCCTTATGCACTGTCAGGGTTGCCTTCAGGTTACTGCTCTAGCAGCATGTGGGAGGCATCCATCTCCCTCAGTGACTCCAGCTGAAATGAGCTGCAGGGTCTGCCTCTTTTATACTTCCTCTCATGCCCTTCAGCTTATGAGCAGAGGAGACAGAGGGCAAACAGCAAGGCACCACTGGGAGTCAAACCCAGGATCTCCTGTCTACTAGTCAGGCAAGTTAAGAAGCTTAGCCTTGGTGCCTGCCTCGCATGGTATCCTGCAACTGCTTCACTTGATGCTCCCTGAAATCACTGGCAAATTCCAAAGCAGAGACTTTGTCCATTTCCTTGCAAGATCTGCAGACATCGAGCTGTCTGGCTCTCTGTGCACAGGAAACCACAGCTGAGGTGACAGAGGGTTTCTGAGGTACTCTTTTCACACCAGCCGCCAAGATTGTATAGGGGTTAGTATTCTGTGTTCCGATATCAGCAACCTTTGCTCGACTCTGAGTCACGGCAGTCTTTTCATCAGTTCCAGATTTGTCATTTGGCGCTTTTGAAGACTTTGCCGCAAAGAGATCCCTGTCTCTTGTGCAGAAACCCTTAAAGGGTTACCCACGATGTTTTTTTTTTGTTTGTTTGTTTTTTTGCTATTGTGTTAACAGCCGTTTTGTTTTCTCCAGGCTTGTGATTTGGTTCTTTCCAACACTCCTTTGCAAAGAAGTCTTTTCCTTAACAAATAATTACTTGGATTGACGACAGAGGTGTGTTCCGTTTCTTAGAAAGACATCAGAAAACATGAGCAGAAGAATGCAGCAAGGCACCTCTGGGACTTGAGCCCAGGATCTTCTGTTTATTAGACAAACACGTTAGTCAACTTTGCCATGGTGCTGGCTTTGGAATGCTCTTTCCAAATGTTCCACTTGATGGTTTCAGAAATCATCGGCAAATTCCAATTTAGACATTTTATATTTCTTGCAAGACCTGCAGATGTTGAGCTGGCTGTGGCTTACTGTGCACAGAAAGACACAAATGGGCTGACAGAGGGATTCTAAGCTGTCCTTCTCACACAGGCAGCTATGTTACTATGGTGGTTAATACTCTGTGGTGTGATCACAGCAGCTTTGGGTTGTCCCAGCGAACTCTTAATCAGCTCCAGAATTGTTTGCCCCTTTCCAAGATTAAGTAGCAAGGAGTGCTTTCCTTGTCATGAAGAAGAGCTTAAAGGATTACCCAAGGAGGGTTTTTTTTTATAGGAGAAAGAGATACTAAAAAGGAGCCCAACAGACAAACTCAGCTGGACAACTCTCTAGAGTCCTTTCCAGAACCACAGCAGATGCTCACTGAAAAAGAGACAAAGAAATGCAAAACAGAGTTCTCCGCTGCCGACAGACCTCAAAATCTCAGGAGCTCTGTGCACAGAGAGGCAGCTGATATGAGAAAACGGCTTTGGCTGTGGTCATATAGTGCTTAGTACTCTTCCCTGTGGCTTCTATAGGCACACTTTCTAGTTTAGTAATGGCGTTTTCCTTGTCTCCACATTTGCCGAGTGCCTCCTTCTGACATAAGAAAATGTGAGTGGAGGTGGTCATAGACATGCAGAATAATTGGGTTTGAAGGGACAGTAAGGGTCATCTAGTCCAGGGCCTTGCCAAGATGCAGGATTCGTTGTGTCTAAACCATCCGAGACAGGTGGCTACCCAGACTCCTTTTGTAAACCTCGAGTGAAGAAGCTGAAATAAGCTCCCAAGCAGTCAATTCCACTCTCCTACTTTTCTTACATTTAGTAAGATTTTCCTGACATTTAATGTAAATCTGTGATGCTGTAGATTGAACCCATTGCTTCTTCTCCTACCCTCTGTGGGAACAGAGAACAGCTTTTTTCCATCTTTTTGGCAGCCTTTCAAGTACTTCAAGATTGCTCTCATGTCCCCACACCCCACCCCTTAATCTACCCGATTCCTTCTTCTTTTGCTTATACGGCTTGCATTCCATCCCTTTGATTATCATTGTCACTTGCCTCTGGATCCTCTCCATTTACTCCACATATTTATATACACTGGGGACCAATTTTGAACAAGTACTCCAGCTGACGTCTAATCAGTGCTAAGTAGAGTAGTACTATCACTTCCCATGACTTGCTTGCTATGCCTCAGTTAATGCAAACTAAAATTACATTTGGTTTTTTTACAGCAGCCCTGCATTGCTAACTCATGTTGAGATTGTGATCCACCACAACTCCCAGATCCTTCTCAGCAGTGCTGCTGCCAAGCCAGTTAGTCCCCATTCATTATTTGTGCATTTTCTTCTTTTCCCTCATGAATGTAGCTCCTCACATTCACCTTTGCTGAATGTCATTTGGTGGTCTCTAGCCCATTTCTCCTACTTATCAACATTCCTCTGAATTTTAGCTCTATCCTACACAGTACTGGCAACCTCCACAGCATGTGTCATCTGCATAGTTGATCAGTACGGTCTCTATTCCAACATCCAGGTCATTAATGCTGAAGTTATACAAGACTGGGCCCACAACACATCCCTGTGGAACCTGACTTGTGACCTCCCTTCAATCTGACATCATTCCAATAATAGCACCGTTTGTTTGGGGTTGATTAACCAGTTATGTATCCACTGAATGTTAGTTCCACCAAGCCTGCATTTCTCCAGTTTACATATCAGAATGTAACATGGGACTGTGTCAAAAGCTTTGCTGAATTCCAGGTATATTATATCCATCACATTCCACCTATCCATCAAACAAGTTACCTTAACAAATGAGGAAATAAAACTGGTTTGGCATCATTCGTTCTTAGTAAATGCATGCTGGCTGCTAGAGATTAGCCCTGATATGAGTCAGCAGTGTGCCCTGGTTGTCAAGAAGGCTAATGGCATATTGGGCTGCATTAGGAGGGGCATTGCCAGCAGGTCACGGGAAGTGATTATTCCCCTCTATTCAGCATTGGTGAGGCCGCATTTAGAATATTGTGTCCAGTTTTGGGCCCCCCACTACAAAAAGGATGTGGACAAGTTAGAGAGAGTGCAGCGGAGGGCAACCAAAATGATTAGGGGGCTGGAGCACAGGACTTAAGAGGAGAGGCTGAGGGAACTGGGCTTGTTTAGTCTGCAAAAGAGAAGAGTGAGGGGGGATTTGATAGCGGCCTTTAACTACCTGAAAGGGGGTTCCAGGGAGGATGGGGCTAGGCTGTTCTCGGTGGTGGCAGATGACAGAACAAGGAGCAACGGTCTCAAGTTGCAGGGCGGGAGGTCTAGGTTGGACATTAGGAAAAAGTTTTTTACTAGGAGGGTGGTGAAGCACTGGAATGGGTTACCTAGAGAGGTGGTGGAATCTCCATGCTTAGAGGTTTTTAAGCTGAGGCTTGACAAAGCCCTGGTTGGGATGATATAGTTGAGGTTAGTCCTGCTTTGAGCAGGGGGTTGGACTAGATGACCTCCTGAGGTCCCTTCCAACTCTAATATTCTATGATTCATCATCCAGGTATTTGTAAATTGAATGTTTTATGCATTGCTCTAGTATCTTACCGGGAATCAAAATCAGACTGACTGGTCCATAGTTTCCCTTCTCCTCCTTTTCCATTTTTCAAAGATGGGCACTACTTTAGCCCTTCTACAATTTTCCAGAGTTGTAAATATTATTGCCAATGGTGCCAAGATTTCTCCAGCTAATTACTTCAGTACCCTCGGTGAATAGCATCAGACCCTGCTGAATTCAATTGATTGAAATTGGTCAGAAGATCTCTGACATGTTCTTTACATGTTCTTTACTGATCTGCATCCCTTCCCTTTTATTTTCTATGGTAACTTTGCTAGTTGTCCCATCACATGTTAATCAAAATTCTTAATGAGAATGCTCTCAATGTCTATCAAGATAGTATCTCTTGCTGTTCGGGTACAGTTGTGCACAATAAGAGCAGAGTATCCAAGGCCTATCTCTACTGCCTTTAAGCTTGTGTTTACTTTGGTGTGTAAATTTTCTCTTCCATGTCTGTTTAGACTGCCAAAGTTTGGGTTTTTATTACCTGCTGAGAATGCCATGACATTATTTTCAGTTGCATACTTATTCATAACATTTATTATCTCCTCTGCAGTAAGCTCTGACGTTTCTCCTTGAAGTTCGACAAAATCCACAAGTTTAGTTTCCACACACGAACTGATTTCATAAGCCTAGAAACAAGAGAAGAAGCAATTTTATATGTCCCTGATTCTATGCATCAACAGAGAGTGACAAATATTTAAAGTTTTTCAGATCATCAATTAGTTAATCATTTACCCATGGAAAAAAACCATTTGCAACTATTGTTTCACGCCTTTTCTGAAAACATGAGATTTTTGGGTTGCTGATTTCTTTACTTAAATGGAGTGCAATCCCTTTTCACATGAATTGAAACTGATTTCATGTAATGGTATCATATGCATATATTCCATTTTCCAAAGCAATATCACTCACTCTGTTTTGGCTTAGCTTTGTGGGGAAAAAATGAGTAACAGAACTTGAATTAGTACATTCTGTAAGAGCAGATTAATGTTTATTGCTACCTTTGTGTCCTTCACTCACAATGGAAAATACTGACTGGCATATTGAACATAACACAGATGTTTCTTTTCCCGTTGATTGTAAATAATGAAAATACTTTTTAAACTGGTCGTTAAAGCAGCATATACTCTTTTTTGACAATGCCATTTTCAGTTTAGACCGAATCTCAGATCTCAAGTGTGTTCTATGTCATACTCCATTCAGTCAGCGTTGTAGCTATGGCAATGGCATTACATTAATGGTATGGCTAATGGTAATAATAACAATAATAGAAACATTCTGATCTTTCTCTTCACTGCATTTATACATTAGACATATTACCCAAAATGAAAAATTAAAAGTAAGGGTATTTAGGGAGAAGTTTTGTGAACCAGGGACTCTTCCAGGGACATTGTTTGCCCGGGGACACAGTATCTCATCCAAGACTGTCCCCAGAAAATGGGTATATTTGGTCACCTTGCCCTAGGAACAACATTACTCAGAAATAACTGGGCAGCAAGTTCTGGAAGTGAATTTTAGGCCCAAGCACATTGGGCCAGCAGTGAGGAAGCTAAAGTACTGAAAAGAGTGTCTTGGCACCTCACATGGAAGCAGACAGGCTGTGGGAAGTCTGATGGTCAAGATGGAGGCAGAACTGCCTTCTCCTGGGGTTCCCTGTGTTCTCATCTCTGATCCATCCCTCAGTGTGCTAATTAATTATAACAATTCCACAATGAAATGGGTGTCGTTAGATGCCAGTTCCCTAGGGGAGGAAGCTAATGGTCTGGTTCCCTGGGAGTGGGAGGTAATTAACAGGATTTTTGTCCTGTTCTAGGGCTTTATCTTTCCAATCTGGCATGTCCACATGAACACTTCATAGACTCTGTCCCCAGCACAAGGGCAATTCTGTGACTTATACTCCAACTTGTTATGTATCTTCAGACTAGAATGCACTGAGGTGATGAAAGAACCCAGGTGTCCTGATTCCCAGCACCTCTGCTCTAACCATTAGTCATCACTCCTATCTAAGAGATAGGATTAGAACCCAGGACACCCGATTCCAGATGCCCTCGCACTGCTCTGACCCACTGGGCCTCACTCATTCTCCAGACCTCAGAGATCGTATTATATGGTTAAAGCTGTGTGCCCAGTGCAGTGTTTGGCAGTCTGAGCTGCCCATGTGACCTTGTAAATTGCAGTTCTGTCCCTGGAGTTGCCTTGGTGCTGAGTCCTCCACAGCCAGGATTGTTAGTGATGGTCCATTTCAGGGATTTTGGAGGTTATTCCTCATTGCTGTAATGCAAATGACGTCCCCAGTATGAGAGCAGGGCTCTGCCTGATGCTCAGAGGTATTAAGAGTCTCTAGACTATGGTGCCATGAGTTCGGAGGTGAAATCCAAGTGGCCTGAGTCCAATTCTAGGGGAACTCTTGCCTTCAGGCTTACAAACTGGGGCATATAAAAATGTAAATGTTTTTCCTGAAAGGTTGCAAAATAACATGAGTTTATTACTGAGATCTGAGAATGATATAACACACGAGTCCAAAAGAGAGAGAAAGAAATGAGGCTGTTCCTGAAGGCAGGGAGGCACAACTCACCTGCCTTGATTTAAGAGTGGAAGGAATAGGGATGAATTTTCTGTGAGTACTTCTTTCTCCAGATTCCGTGAGGAGGAAAAGTGACAAGTTCAGTCCCCTCCACACTCACAGTGAGTTAGAACTAGAGACCTGAATAATGAAAAGGCAAGGGGAAATGTAGACAAGGAGGAATGAGCTGGAGGTGGTGGTTTTGTTTTTGCTTTTTTGGGAGGGGGCGTTGGCAGATTGGCATCTGATGTTTATGATATCATTCCTCTCTGATTTGCCTTCCCTGTTCTCATCTGTTTCTCCATATGTTGACATTGCATAAGTTGTCATGCTTTGGTGTGTTCAAGCAGATAAAAGCAAAGGCACAGCTGTCATTAAAAAGGCCGGGGACGCGTTGGTCGTAGCATGAGGTGTGTTTCTATAGGATAGTAAGAAGGTGTCCTGATGCTTTTGAATGGACGATTGTCCCCTTGAAGATCATAAAGCTTGTTTCATGGTCTGCCAAACCTTTCAGCTAATCCATTGGTGGATGGATGATATGGTGCAGAAGGGATGTGATGTATCCCATTTGCTTTCATAAAATTTTCAAACTCCTGAGAGACAAACTGCGGTCCGTTGACATTCACAAGTTGTTCTGGCAGACCAAAATGACTAAAGATTTCACGCAGTTTCTGAATAGTACAGGCCAGGCCACCAAAAGTAGCTTTGTGTAATTTCTTTCATGGACTCTATTCCACTGTGACCTAAATATAGCTGTACTAACATCTGTGATCTCAGTAGGGGTGGAATAACGATGTGCATCCCCCACAACAAGCAACCAGAATGGACTGATAACTCTATCCCCCTGGATATGTAGAGAAGCACATTGGATGAGACCCGAGAATCCCATAGAGATGTTCCACGCATCTATACATATATTTACTTTATTGAATATTATTAAACTAAAATATCTTTATAACATTATTACTTTTATAACATTTGAACAACTATTACCTTTTAACAGTTTCACAACTTCCATTTGTTTTTAACTTTTGTAGTATTAACTTTTACAAAAGCTAATTGTGACTTTTTAAAATCACTTATTTTTGCATTTAATTAAACATATTTTAAATGTATTGTATTATTCTTTGCTGCCATAGCTTTAACATTTCACTGGCAACATAGTTTTGTGATCTTAAACTGTCCATTCCTTCACTCGGAGTGCTGTGTTTATCAGCCACTGTTTTACTGAGCTGTATTCATAAAATGGCGTATTGTGCTTGTAAAACCTGAGCCACCAAGTAAAAACTTTGCAACACAGCTACCTTAGTCTGTGCTTTGTCAAAAACTTTTTACATCCAAAGTGTATTCAAAATTCATTTAAATTACAGAAAAACAAAAGTGCAAGGAGGGGAGGGGTGAAAAGCAAACAATTAGTCCTGTGAAATCATTTTAAAGTTCAAGCTAACAGCAACAAATTTCCTTAACGTTCCAACTGCAGCTTTAACCCTTAGCTCACAAACTAGAAGAAAAAGTGAGAGGAAGGGGCGGGGGCAGAAGAAGCAGAGAAGAAGAGTGGCGGGGGAGAAAGAAAAAGAAGAGAGCAACTTAAGACAAAGAGAAACCTAAGCCAAAAAAGGTACAGAAAGCAGCAGAAATCAGTGGGGCCCCTTGGTAGTGGGGCTCCTAGGAAACCCGCACCCCTAACTCTCTATCTTGGCTCTGAGAGAAGAGTTGGAGTTGCTGCCACAGCCACCGGAGTGAAACTGGGGCTGTTAGCAATCTTTGCCCGCCATCCCAAGGCTGTGTTCCAGAATTTTTCTGCTAACATTCTCATCTGGAGGAGCCAGTGAATCAGCAGAGATTGGCTGTCCTGTTTTGACAGATGGTGGGGCCCTCTTCACCATCCAGTTGGGGACCAGCGGGAATTGGGATACCAGACATGTGGAGAAGATCCCCATCAGAAGGGGCATTGGGAACAGTCACGATAGGAAAAACAGGGTTCTTGTGACCGAGTTTATCCTCATAGGCTGGGGGGGCAGAGGTACCAGATGGAAGGGGAGGATAAAAGGGGGTCAGGGTAACAGAAGTTTGCTTTATGGCATCCACTTGACCCTTCAGGGCCAGGTTCTCTGACAAGAACAAGAATGGCTGCACTGGATGGACACCTGGGTAACACACAACGCTAACACACATGCATGTTCCAAGTGAGACATTGGAGGAGCTATTTTGGGAGGTATAGGAGCATCAGCAGGAGTGCTGAATGCAATTAATGAAGAAGTTTTGAAAAACAAGTTAGGCATCCTAGGCAGAAGCCTTGGATCCCATAGTACACACATTCAGCTTTGGGATATGGAGAAAAGTTACTTGGAGATATATTAGTACTCTGGGAAATTAATAATGAAAAAGCACTCCTGAGCCTATTAAACTTCACAAAAATTATGATAAATGCTACCTTCAAAGCTTTAGGTTGCATACAAGCACAACTTTGGGCTCAAGGAATAGGCCAAAATCTCATCTGACAAGGACTTAGTGGAGTCCTGCCTGATGAAATAAAGAAATTGATGTGGGATGATGCCACCACCCAAGAAAAGGCCTTAAGTCGTTGTTGGAAAATGTTAAATTTCACAGTAGATGCCCAGGCTCATCAAGTGATTACAGTGTATGTAATGATAATATCTGCTGCTCGCATCATAGACATACACAGAGTAGTCCACCTAGGCCTCAATGTAAAAACTGAAGTGTTATGGCCTATTGAACACCTGACATGGGGATTGAAAGAAGGAAATGAGACTCGATTGGTTAATTTACAAAGCTGCACACATGAAGCCATGCTGGGATCAGAATTGGGATATATTTGTGAAGAACCACTGGTACAATTTACATACCCTTATAAGATGAATTGGATGTATGGAATTGTCAATATGCTTTGTTACCCAATAATAGCATTAATTCTACCACTGTGTACATTGGACAAGGTTGTGTTTGTGTACGCACGCAATGTACCAAAGTTGTAATTAATGGAATTTATAAAAAAGATGTTAATCCTGCCCAAAACAAATGTTATTGCAATGTTGCTGTATTGGAATTGTGTGATGTAGTTTATGAAGTATTAAAGAATATATTTCAGTTATTAATAGTAGATATTAATGTTGTAGAATATGTTCAACCTGTGATATTGGAAGTCAATACTGATTTGGTACAACGCATGGTAACACATTCAAATATGATAACCCTGCTTATACACATTCAGGAACAATTGAAGACTGTAAATTTGATAGTCAAATATGATGGGACTAAAGTAATTGAAGTCTTAGTTGCTTCAAAAGCTGCCACAAAGCGCAGTTGGTGGGAAACCCTATTGGGATGGTCCCCCACTGCCACTGGGATTTTAAATCTAGCCCTGCATCCCATTGTGCTCATGTGTGTATTGCAGATAGTTTCTCTGATGGCTGCAGTGAGACTCTTTTGGTGCACTAGAAGATCCCTAAACTGACTCAATGGCCTAAAAGACCCTCCGCATACGAGTGAGGCGGCGCTCTGTGATATACCTTGCCAACGAGAAGACACTAATCGTTCGCACCCCGGCTGGGGTGTCTTGAACCATAGTTGGAGGTGTGTATCAAGGAGTTGTCATGGTGGCCTGTTAAGTTATGACAGCCACCAAGGAGGGGAATTTGGAGGCCCAGTACAATTTGAGTTGCTTGACCACTGTCCTACAGGCCTAGGCTGCTTGTTTGGCTATTCTGACCCCTGTAGTATGACAATTTCCAGTTGGCAGAGACTGAATAATCTTACAGATGTCTCAATTTCTGCATAGCACGGCACATAATAAGACAAAGTACAGATACTGTATGCTTGTAGCTGCACATAGATAACGATGATGGGAACAACAAGTTATCCTTGAACGTCTGGAGTACACTGATTTATTGCCAAGGAACATACTTTTACTCTACCCCTCCTATCACCAGATGTTTTGACAACCCCAATTATCATGGTGAAAATGGAATGTAGTTAAGGGTGGAAACCCAAGGTAGATAATTAGCATATATGATAATGAGAGAGATAATTAGGTGAAGGTAGTTTATGAAAGGGTATAAGTAGTCACCTCTTCGACAAAGGGCGGTACTCCATCAACACCTGATTCCACGGGAGGTGCTGCCAGTTGGACCAGAGGATCCACTGACTCCCTGGTGGGGCCCCTGAAGAGAGCTGTTCCTGTATACAGCCTTCTGAATAACTGCTTAACTCTCCAGGCTTACTGAGTATGACATATTGTAGTTAATTTTAGGCTTTGTATTTAACTAGTATATTTATAGAAAACCTTGCACATTAAACCTTATTGATCTGCAAATCGGGCGTACCGTGTCTCACTGGTATTCACACTGATCAAAAAGTGTCCAGAATCAACAGGGAAGAGAAGCTGCCGACACGCAAACACTGAGCCTGTTCCGCACAGACTGTCACAGACTTGTGAAATGTTCCTGCAGTGGAAAGAGAAAGCCTGGAGTACTGGGTGCAAGGCCTGAACCAATGTTTAGCAAAAGCCACTCTATGAACAAAAGTCATGCCCTGTCATAAAGCAAATGCTTGCTTACCAGGTCACTGTCCAGTCCATGAACTTGGCCAAGGCATGGCTAGTGTTGCAAAAAGAAAGGCATTCTGAAGAAGTTCTAAGTACTAGATATTCATGTAAACACATTCCTGGGAGATGGTACAGGGAGAGACTGCGAGTAATACCAGGGTGGAAGGACAGAATAATGAACGAGGATGTTTTCTTCGACCCAGCAGGTACAAGGTGCAGAGTTGGTAACTAACCACGACAGGAGTATAATATGCAACTTGTTTGTATCAATGTATAAAAGAGAAATTATAGATGAGGCACCTTTGTGCAGGTGAGAGAGCAGCAGAAAGTCCTGCTGCTGACTGAGATGGTCCATTGTGTCTGTATGTAAATGGAACCTGCCAGCACACTCAGGTCGCACTGTGGCTCTCACCAGCATTGGTTCCTACTGTAAGTAACTCCAACACACTCCTGTGGATGCAGGGACAAAGGAGGTCAGTGCTGGGCCACATTCCTGGAGGGCTGGGAATTGGGCCCAGGCTTTGGACATGAATTTTCCTCTGCAGGACCCCTGGCTTGAGCTAAAAGGGCCATGTACTACACAAGCAATGATCATGCACTCATCATAGCAAATTCCTAAATTTGGAGTTAGGGAGAGGGGAAAGTAAACACTAAAGCAGGGCAAAATGACCTGTCCAACAGGTACCATGGTAACGGGGTTATAATATTCCCCCCTTTCTATTCCTCCCCTCACCATCTGGACAAAGAAGGTGATAAGAAGTGCTTTCTCAGACAGCATGCCTGTTAAAGAAAGCTCAGGATATCTTCTCCCTTGTTCTTCCCTAGCAGTTGGTTCGTTAAGGAGATTTATGGTCATTCCTGCTGTCAAGATAGCCAAATTTACAGCAAAAATGCATATGCCATGCAGGTTAAGTGATAAATAATAAAGAGGAGCAGGTTTTAATTATACGCCTCCCTTAGCCATTAATATTCATTTTATAACCATTTATATCACCAAATAGGGGTTTTATGGGGCATTGTAGAAGTGTATGTATTTACATATTATTTTAGATAAAAAGTTGTAAAACAGTTAACTCGGGGCTCACTTTGTTGGTCAGGAGGAGAAGGGGAACAAGCAGATTAGAGGCTGTAATCAAATAAAAGCTCCTTATCACTCCACCTGGCTCAATCTTTCTTCAATCGACCCTACAACAACTCCCAGTCCCAGATATTCCCCCCAAAAAACATGTGTTTTCCACTGTCCAGCCCTCTCCTGTGCAGACTAGATATATTTGGTCCTTTATCTGTCTAAGCGGATCAATATATACAGCAGGCTGCCACCTCAAAGGGAGTCCACAACACTGGATTAGTTTCAATTAAAAATAAAACAAGATTATTTAACTACAAAGAGATTACTTGTACTCACTTGAATGCTAAGAGGCGTTAAAGTCTGATCTCTTGCCATTGTCAGCTTTACAACTGGGGGAAGAGTTTAGCTTGTGTTGCAGCGGCAGCAACTTTAACTCTTCATTTCCTGGTTTTTACAGGTTTCAGTTTGGCCATGATCTGCATACTGGCAGGGCATGAGGTACCTCTGGGCAGCTTTAACTTTGCATTAATGTAATTTATTGGCATTTCATTCCTTTTTTCCGAAGAAAGAATTTTTTTTTTTTTTGCCACTATAACTGTGTCTACATTAGATCTCTTGCCAGCATAGCTATGTCAGTTTGGGGCGTGATTTTTTTTTTTATGCCCTTAACCAACAGAACTATAATGGCAAAGCTTTTATGTGCAGACCATCATCATGAGCTATCCCTCGATCAAGAGGGTCTGCCAGAGGAAAGCCATTGATGAGATTTGAGATGGCCGAGGAGTCTAATTCGTGCTCTACAGATTTTTCCACACACGACCCGTGGTTGCTTGGAGCGAACACAGCAGCTGGCCAGGATGCTGTAAGTTTTCCTTCCTCCTCTGCTGTTTCTAAACCTCTTGAGCAAGGCAACTCTCTTCAAAACAGGCTGAGGCTTGATGTATGATGTGGCACCGTTGCAGTCTACTGCCAGCCAGCTCTTCCCAATTTGTGAGATCAATGCCTCCTTTCTTAAGATACACTTTCAGGGTGTCCTTGTAGCGTTTCCTCTCCCCCATGAGTCCTCTTACTATGACTAAGTTGAGAAAAGAGGACTTGCTTCAGAATATGAATATCAGTCATCCGCACACAATGACCAGCTCAGCCAAGTTGACATTTCATAATCTTCACCTCAAGACTAGTAATATTAGCTGCAGAGAGAATGCTGGCAGTGCGAGGTTCTTCCCATCTGATATGGACAATCTTCCTAAGGCAGCTGTTGATAGCATTCCAGATCCTTAAATTGGCTTTGCTATCTCACCCATGTCTCGCACCCATAAAGAAGAGTGGGGATGACTACTGTTTTGTAGGATCTTAGTTTCCATTTGAAGATCTCTGTCAATAAAGACACAATGGAGCAACTTTCTGAAGAATGGGCTGGCACAACAGTTCCTATGTTTGATTTCCATATCAAGCTTGGCTGTCTAGAAGAAGTGGCTACCAAGGTAAGGGAAATCTCGGTGTTTTCCAGGGCTTCACTGCCGATGACAATTTGTGGGAGAAGGGGGACAACTTGTGCTGGGGCAGACTGGTGGAGTACCTTAGTCTTCCCAAGATTGAGGGAGAGTCTTAGGCTATGAGAGGCACCTGAGAAGAGGTCTAATGTGGATTGCAAGTCAGCCTTGGAGTGCTCAAGGTTTGCACAGTTGTCAGTGTTCTGAAGGTCAGTAATAATAGCCCTGGTGAACTAAGTTTTAGAATGAAGATGCCACAGATTGAAAACCTGGCCATCCATGTGATACCCAGTCCCAATTCCAGAGGGAAGGTGCTCACAAATAAGAATAAAGATTACGGCAAAATAGATGGAGAAAAGGGTTGGGGTGATAACACAGACCTGCTTAACACCAGTAGGTCTCTAACTCATTACAGAAGACAGTGACAGTCATTCCATCCTGAAATAGCCTGAGAACATGAACAAACTTCAATGGACAACTAAACCTAGACAGCACCTTTCATAACGCTTTTCGATTGATGGAATCGAAGGCCTTACTTAGATCAAGAAATGCCATAAATAATGGCTGGTGGTGTTCTCTACACTTCTCTTGGATCTGTCGTGCAATAAAATCATGTTGCTGGTGCCCTGAGATGGTCTGAAACCACATTGGGATTCCGGAAGGATGTCTTTGGCAAGAGGGAGGAGATGGTTCAAAAGGATGTGAGCAAGGATCTTCTGAGCAATGGAGAGGAGGGCAATACCTCAGTAATTCCTCCACATTGACTTGTCCCTTTTCTTGACTGGTCCTCCCACTTTCTGCCTTGGATGCTTTGTCTGCTGCCTTTCTAGCTTGTGATGACTCTCACCAGAGTTGTGTCAATCCCAGGATATTAGAGAAACACAGTGGTCATGATAATATCTTTCTTTGTACCAATTTCTACTGGTGAAAGAGACAAGCTGTCAAGCCACAAAGAGGTCTTCTTCTTTGATTAGTCTGCAAAAGAGAAGAGTGAGGGGGGATTTGATAGCGGCCTTTAACTACCTGAAAGGAGGTTCTAGGGAGGATGGGGCTAGGCTGTTCTCGGTGGTGGCAGATGACAGAACAAGGAGCAACGGTCTCAAGTTGCAGGGAGGGAGGTCTAGGTTGGACATTAGGAAAAAGTTTTTTACTAGGAGGGTGGTGAAGCACTGGAATGGGTTACCTAGGGAGGTGGTGGAATCTCCATCCTTAGAGGTTTTTAAGCTGCGGCTTGACAAAGCCCTGGTTGGGATGATATAGCAGAGGTTAGTCCTGCTTTGAGCAGGGGGTTGGACTAGATGACCTCCTGAGGTCCCTTCCAACTCTAATATTCTATGATTCTAGGTACATGGAGTACCTTTCCCAAACCTGAAGAAAAGTTCTGTGTTGCCTGAAAGGTTGTCTCTTTCAGCAACAGATGTTGGCCCAATAAAAGATATTACTTTCCCAACCTTGTCTCTTTACATGGTCACTGGACATTCATTTCCCGATACATGGGATAGCAAGAGCCCTATGATGGTCTAGGGAAGGGACTTTTATTAATTTTCTTTTAAGATTCCCCCTCCCCAAATATTCTGATAGAATCTTCAGGAAATTAATATTGAAAATGTAAAGTGGGGCCTCCAAAGCAAGGCGAAGATGCATGCTTCTGCAAAAATCTCAACACTAGTAGGCGAGGCAGATGTAGTTTATGAAAGCAACTCCGGCTGAGTGAAAGCTGTAGCTGGGTGGTAGCGTGCATGCGTCATATATAGCAGTGGGTCTCAAACCTTTTAAGTGGAGTCCTCCCTACCCTCCCCAGTGGACTTTTGTCTAAAAATCGCGCCCCCCTTTCCCCCTTCTGAAAGGGGAAGTTTGTGGGAAGGGGGAACGCAATTGTTGGGCAGGCACTTCCCACGCTGTAGGCCCTAACGGTCACGCCCCCTTCCTCCAAACCCCCCTTCAGGAAAAAAATAGCCTCCAGCCCCGAAAACAGGGAGCACAGCAGCAGCAACGCGGGGAGCAGTGAGCGGCAGGGGGATGCTGCTGCTGCAAAAGGTGGGTGACGGCTGCTTCCATCTCCAGAAAGCATGGAGCTGGACCGGCTCTGTCCCCTGCCTCCCCATGATCCATCTCATGTCCCCTCAGGGGGGCCCACCCCCCCTTTAAGAACCACTGATATATAGGAGGCCTGAGGTTTAACCAGTAGTTCTGGGAGACTTTTTGTTTTAGTGGCTGTCATCAGGATGGGAGTTCATCCTGGGATGATGGGAGACTCCTGGAAGCCCCAAACCACTTCTGCCACCAAGATATGGGCCATGGAAATCCTCACACCCTTCACCTGACCAATGCCTCATAGCATGGGGGTAGGATGTTGCTTCCCATGCAGGGTAGAGGCTGATTGTATCCCTGAATCCAGGGCACAACATATTCCCTCCCCCCCAGCAAACTCTGCAGCACAGGATGTGACCCTGCTGTGAAGGGATCCTCTATGAAGGGCAAAATGAGTCAAATGGGGCAAGAGCAGAACTGGGGAGACTTTCTTTTCTTGTTAAGATTCACCTCACTTTCCTCCCTGAAGCATCAGGCCATTGAGCTTTCAGTTAGCAGTCAAAGGTGTTGATTGCAGAGACTGATGGCTGCCTGAGTTGCTGCTTTGCCAAGAAAGAAGAAACTGTGTGCTGCTGTGATGGACCCTCTGTGCTGGTGACACGAGAGTTTTGGGATTTTTATTTGTTTGTTTTCAGGTAAGGGAGACTCTTCCCTTCTCAGCATTTTATACAAATTTGTTTTGGGCTGAAATTTCACCCTGTGGGGGTCTCAGCCAGATCTGTTCCCTCCCCCTTTTCTGGGGGTAACTATGTGAGCAGGCAGAAACCATAAAGGACCTATAGCCGGGAGGGGTGGTCCCCCTCTGAGGAGGACCCAGAGAGGGAGCCAAACCCACCCTGGCTGACAGAGGCCTGCCCCAGGGAAACTCCTGACCCGAAATGAGGGGGCGGATCTAGGCCTTTAAAGGCCCCAGTGGCCCCACCTGACCGGAAGCAGGGGGGCGGAGCTAGGCCTTTAAGAACCAGACCGGTGAGCTCATTTGGAGGGAGGTGGCTGAAGGGAAAGGACACGTCTCCTCCAGAGCTCCTAGCCAAGGCCGGGCCGGGGAGCCGGGCTGAGAGGGAGTGGCTGGCCTTAAACCCAGCCTGGGGATTGACCGAGGCCTCCCGCAGGTACCCTACGGCCTGGGAGTTGGAGGGCCCATCAGAGACCCCCATGGCCTGGGATCCGGAAGACGGCCTGTTGGGGCCCCCCGCGGACTACAAGCCAGAGGAGAACCCCCCGGAGACACCCGGGGCTTGGGAGCCCAAGCCAGACCTGCCAGAGCAGTGCCGAGCCTGGGACCCCGAGAACCTACCGGCCCTGCCGAGGCCTGGGGACCGCAGGACCTGGAGGAGCTACCCTCCGAAGACGAGCCCATGGAGCTACCCAAGCTGCCGCCCGTGGATGAGGAGGGCCTAGCAGGTCTACCCCACCTCAGCGACCCAGAGGAGGCAGATACCGGGGGTTTTGGGGAGGAAGAAGCCCAGGGATAGCTGCACGTTGGTGGCTGAGTCAGGGGCAACCCGGGCGGCGTGTTGCGGCCGGAGCCCCGCTGACCCAGTGGCAAACACCGTTGCCACTGCCAGGGCCCTGGGCTGGGACGCAGTGGAGACGGGCGGGCCTGCATTCCCCTTCCCTATCCTCTGTGAGGAAGCCTTCCCCGCCGTGCCATTCCAGAGAGCGGCTTGCTCATCTGCCAGCCCCGCCTGGGGGCCCGGCCACAGACTGCTTGCCTCGCCAGCCCCGCCTGGGGGCCCGGCCACAGACTGCTTGCCCTGAGAAAGGCACAAGACTGCTCCTGGTGAGAGGTCGCCGGGAGGGGTGGTCCCCCTCTGAGGAGGACCCAGAGAGGGAGCCTAACCCGGACGCTGCTCCCCGATTCCAGGGGCACGTCCACAGGACCATTTTCTCCTCTTGACTCAGGGCTATAACCAGGGCAGGGCGAGCAGGGAAGCCTCCTAGGGTGCAAAGCAGCAGGGGTGGAAAAATGGGGTCAGATGCATGTAGGGTTACATGCTTCACCCCAGATTTCTGCTTCTCATTTCACACTGAGGTTTTCAAAGTGTGGGAGTGGTGCACACCCCACTGTTTGAAAACAGTCGCCTCCAGTCAGGAGCCAGCAGATTGGCTCAGCCCAGAGCCGATGCATGGGAAGGTCATGTGCACCACTCCCCACGCTATCAAGAGTTATGCATTGCTTCTGGGCTGAGGAACTGCAGAAGAGCCACAAGCCCCAAGGCAGTGGCGAGGAAGCATGTCAGGAAGCATCTCATGTCGGCTGGGCTCCCGGAGCAGCTGTATAGTGCCATAATCTGCTTCCATCACATTTTGCTATCAGTAGCAGCTACTGACATGTAAGGATGTTCTTTTTTGCTGCCCTGTCAGAATATGCCACCTTTTCTCAGTGGTCCATGAGTAGTAAATTCTGATGGATGGAAGTTTGCATTACTTTGCATTTATTCGCCTTGAATTTTATCTGCTATTTTGTTGCCTAGTTTTGTGAGATCCCTTTGTAACTGTTAGCAGCTGCTTTGGACTTATCTATCTTGAGTAGTTTTGTATCATCTACAAAGTTTGCCACCTCATGGTTTACCCCCTTTTTCAGATCATCTATGAATATGTTGAACTGTACTGGTTCCAGTACAGACCCTTGGGGGACACCACTATTCACCTCTTTTCATTCTGAAAACTGACCATTTATTGCTACCTTTTGTTTCTGATTTTTTAACCAGTTACTGATCCAGGAGAAGACTTCCCTCTTATCCCATGATCATTTACTTTGCTTAAGAGCTTTTGGTGAGGGACCTTGTCAAAGGCTTTCTGAAAATCTAAGTATACTGTATCCACTGGATCACCCTTGTCCACATGCTTGTTGACCCTCTCAGAGAAATCTAGTAGATTGGTGAGGCATGATTTCCCTTTACAAAAACCATGTTGACTCTTCCACAACAAATCATGTTCATCTACATGTCTGATAATTCTTTTCTTTACTATTTGCCTGGTACTGAAGTTAGTTTTAGCAGCTTATAATTGCCAGGATTGCCTCTGGAGCCTTTTTTAAAAATTGGCATCAAAATAGCTATCCTCCAGTCATCTGGTACAGAAGTTTAAATGATAGGTTACAGATCGCATTAGGTTTCCACAATTTCACATTTGAGTTCCTTCAGAATTCTTGAGTGGATATCATCAGGTCCTGTGACTTATTAGTGTTTATTTTATCAATTTGTTCCAAAACCTCCTCTAATGACATGTCAATCTGGAACAGTTCCTCAGATTTGTCACCTAAAAAGAATGGATCAAGTTTGGGAATCTCCCTCACATCCTCAGCCATGAAGATCAATGCAAAGAATTCATTAGTTTCTCCACAATGGCCTTATCTTCTTTGAATGCTCCATTAGCATGTTGATCGTCCAATAGTCTGAATGGTAGTTTAGCTGGCTTCCTGCTTCTGATGTACTTAAAAAAAATTTTGCTGTTACTTTTTGAGACTTGGGCTAGCTATTATTCAAATTTTTTTTTGGCCTTCCCAATTATATATTTATATTTCACGTGCCAGAGTTTATGTTCCTTTCTATTTTCCTCACTAGGATTTAACTGTCACGCTGGCTAGATAAGGGGGGGGATGACATTTCTTATAGTGTTTATCAATATGTCAAAATCATAATAATCCATGTGGGATATGCCATGTCAGGTACTCTTAGAAAGGCTATAATGTGCTAAGTAAGATGATAATGTTTATGTTATATGTGAAATGGAAGTTTTGGATATATTTGAGATATCTGTATTTCAAATTGTGCTGGCTGGGACACACCCCAGACAGGATGGCTGCAAAACAATAGCTTGCTTAATGGCCCATTAAGACATTCCCAGGTGCAAGGGGCCCACGAGGAGTCGCCAGGACTTGCCCATGTGACTTTGGACTACTTGCCCATGTGACTCTGGACTCCATTTTAGCTCCTGTAAAACTCTACAAATAGCATGGCCAGGGCCAGAGGGTATATAAGGTGGTGGCCTGGGAAACCATTTTGTCTTTGATCCTGTTCAGCTATAGACACACACCTATCTCTGGATCAATTCATTTGCAACTGAAACGAAGGTCTAAGACCCATCCAGAGGAACTGTACAAGCCTGCAACTCCACAATTCTCCCAGAAACTGGATGTATATGGACTTTCAATCATTTGTATGTGTCTGATTTGCTTTGACCCTTTAACATTTCTCTTATGGTTTGTTTCTTTCTTTTATAACAAACCTTAGTTTTAGTTACTAAAGGATTGGCTGGCAGCGTGATATTTTGGGTAAGATCCAAACTCATATTGATCTGGTACTGTAGCTGACCCTTTGGGGTCAAAGGGAACCTTTTTACTAAAGAGCATAGAGTTTAAACAATTGGTCTCTTTACTGGACCTAATGGCTGATTGGGAGCTGGAAACTGGAATGCAGTAAAAGGGGCTGTGTGTATTAGTGTACTGGCTTCTTGATAACCGGTTTGGGGGAATCAGAAGCACAGTTTGTGGCTGGTTGGGAAGTCTGGCTTCAGTGCCACCCACCAGTGTGGGGAGAATCTGCTCCCTTTTTACAGCCTGCCCTGACCTTGGCATTCTCAGGTGCCTGCCCTAGGCACGGAAGGGTCACATTAAGGTCTACTTTTTAAAGGATGCCTTTTTGCCTCTAACTGCTTATTTTACTTCATTGTTTGGCCACAGTGTCACTTTTTTAATCCTCTTTCTGTTTTTAATTTGGGATATACATTTAATTTGATCCTCTATTATGGTGCATTTAAAAAGTTTCCGTGCAACTTTCAGGGATTTCACTTTTGGCACTGTATCTTTTAAATTTGGTTCAACTAACTTCCTCATATTTGTGTAGTTTCCCTTTCTGAAATTAAGTGTTACCATGGTGGGCTGCTTTGGGGTTTTTCTCACCACAAGGATGTTAAATTTTATTATGTTATGGTCACTGTTACCAAGCGGTTCAGCGATATTCACCTCTTGGACCAGATCCTATGCTCCACTTAGGACTGAATCAAGAATTGCCTCTCCTCTTGTGGGTTCCAGGACTAGCTGCTCCAAGAAGCAGTCATTTAAAGCATAGTTTCTCAACCTGTGCTTTGCGTACCCCTGGGGGTACACAAGACACAGGCAGGGGGTACGCGTTGAAAAACCCAGTGACGGGAGGAGGGCGGCAGCTGCTGCTGGCTTATGGGGGAGGCAGGCGGCAGCTGCTCCTTCAAGCTGCGCCCTGGCTTGAAGATGGACAGTAGCTGCCTGCCGCCTGCCCACATCCCCGGGTCCCAGCCTGTGCCGAAGCCTCCTCCACCCCAGCTCGGAGCAGGTGGCCGTCGCCCACCTCCTGAGCTGGCAGCCAGGTGGCAGCCACCTGCAACTTGCCAAGGTGGCAGCTCCGCTCCCCCAGCTCAAAGTCCAGTTCCCAGAAAGTCAGGTGGAGAGTCCTGCGGCTTGCCTAGTCCTGTAGCCGGGCTCTACCCACGGGCTTACTTGTCAATTTCACTGCTTTAGTGCTAGCTAGTGAAATTGACAACTGTGACAGCCCCAGATTTTACCAGTATAAAAATCTTAAGAGGGGCCCACACAGTGTGATTTGCCCCAGGCCTGCACCCCCGTAGGGACAGCCATGGGGACCGCTGCTATCCTCTCTGGTGGGTCGCTGGCGTCTGCTCATATTCACAAGTTCCCGCCTGTGTGAGGAGAACACCACGTGACCCTGCCATCAGGCCATAGTGGTTGGCTTGCATTGACCTTTGCTCCTATATGGAGACTCACAATGGACCTTTGATAAGTAATAGATGAGAACATGAAATCACAGAACTAATAATGCTAAACATAATTTCTATTCACTCATAACATTGATATAATGATATTCCTTCAACATATAATCATTACTCAAGATATGAGTATCAGCAGTGAAAATGTTTGCTACTGTAGCATTATTACAAGAATCCTGATCCTTAAGCAGGTTATTTATTTGGGTCTATATGCACCTAGCTAGATGCTGGGCCATGGCTTTTGTTTTTGAACTACTAACAATCATAAGTGGGAGATACTGTACATAGATCCTAAAACTTTCCCTGAGATGGTTTCCAGTTGAACTCTTTTACTCACAACAGTGGTAACTTCGGATGATCTACAATATGTCAGTTGCAGCAGCCCTCTCTTTCTTTTTCTCTTTGTTGCATTCAATATCATAACACAGTCCCCAACCCCAAATGTTTTTTCCCATATTTAGAACTCTTTCTTCTAGCATATTGTATTTGTTGTTTTCCTTGTGCTTTAGAACTATTACTAAGAGCCAGTGCAATGTCATCATCCTTTCTAGATTTCAAATTTAGACTGTACTCTTTGTAGTGTTCAATGTGCTCCTTGAAATGTGGTGACTTTGTAAACAAATGGAGAAGGGATTGTATTTCTAAAATGAAGACTCATGGAAAAAATGAAAGTTGATGGCACTTAAATGCACTTATCATGTAATTCTCTGAGATTTGGTCTGGAAATGTTGCTTCAAAGACATACAGTATTCAAAAGGGTGACATTTTTGTTGTCATGTTCGATTTAGATTGCAAAGAAAATTAAACGTCATCGAGAAATTCATCTCAATTACTTCCAGTGTCATCAATCAACTTCTGCGATGCTTTATAAAAAATGGTGATTGATTAGTTTGTGGAAAAAAAACCCTGTAAATGTACAGTCTTGACTGAGACAGATTACACATAATCAAAAAGGCATAAGGAGGAGGCCATCACAGTGCACTGATTTGATTATTTTTCATTTTGCATGTGATAGGGTGTAGCAAAGCACTTTGGCCTTCCTCGGAGCCTACACCTGAGGAAGGGTTGCGATGCCCCTGCTGGGCAGATCTGGGCCCTGCAGGCCAAATACCTCAGAAGCGGAAGGGTGGGGCCAGGACAGGAAGCGAAATAGCAGCTCAGTTAGAGAGAAGCTGTTGCTGGAGAAGGACACGCCTTCCCTGAGGCTGTGGTCTGGCCCTGATCCAGGTCCTACAGCTGTGCAGAGTGAACACCTCACCGACCGGAGCCTCTGAGACCTGCCCGGGCTGCTGGGCCCTAGTGATTGGGTAGAGCTGCTGGGCCCTAGTAGGTGGGAAGAGCTACCTGAGACCACAGACTGGTAGAAACCCTCCGAGCCTGGCCCTGACCTAGAGGAGCTGCCTGTTGCTGGGGACCCACTGGAGCTGCCTGAGCCTGGTGTGCCAGAGGACCCACCAGGACCATGTGACCTGGAGGAGCTGCCATCTGCTGACGGCCCCAAGGAATTCCTGGACTGCCGCCGGCCGCCAATGAGGAACTATTGGGACCCGCTAGCTGTTTACCCCAGTGACTTGGAGGGAGACCATTGGCTCCAGGTACCTGGGTTCAGGGTGGGAGGAAGTAGCCCAGGGATAGCTGAATATAGTTTGGCTGAGTCTGTGGCTGAACCAGTCAGCATGTTGCAGCTGGATCCCTGCTGACTCAGTGGCAAAGCACTTTGCACTGACAGGGCCCTGGGCTAGGACGCAGTGAAGTCGGGTGGGCCTGCATCCCCCTTCCCTAATCACCCCGGGAGTGCTTGGTTCCTCTGAACCTGCCTGCCAGAGGATACTAACCTTTAATAGCCCCACCTGCCTGAAGGCCAGGGCTATAGACTACTTTGCCTTCCCCGCCCTGCTTGAGGGCCGGGGGATATAGACCATTTCTCCATGCTTGCCCCACTTGAGTGCCGCAGGCTACAGACTGTGTGGCTAGCCCACCCTGCCTGGGGGCCGGGGCTAAAGTCTCATAACCTACTAGCTTTTTTCCTGTTAAAGCAAGGCGCTGTGGCCTTCCTCAGTACCTGGGCCCGAAGAAGGATCGCAACACCCCTGCCGGGCCATGTCGCCAGCCTACATAGGGAAAAAAGAGTTGCAATGCAATAATTTGACTTTGAAAATTTAGAAGCAAGTTGAAGCTTCTGTCATGGTGTGATCTACTTGCCTTTAATACTGTAATTTTCCCACTCCTAAAATGACCTTTTGATGTATTTGTCGATGTTTTCAGCCAATCCATTGTTTGTGGGTGGTGTGGGCTGGTGAAGCTAAGTTCTATTCCCAATTTTTTGCAAATATCCAGGTTAAATTGAAAGAAAATAAGTTACACCATAAACTTCCATACAGATTTGTTCAAATGAATGTTCCTTTGCCTATTTGACATTACTTTTTATGTGTAAATGCTGTGTTTTACTATCCCATGTTTTTGTATTACTACCTGGAATAATATGTTGGGTTTTTTTGTTTTTGTTTTTGGTGGGTATGAAGACACCAAAAAAAAGTTATACCAACCCTGATGGGGTGACCAACAGCCTGTTTGGAAACAATAAGGTGGGTGTTCAGAAAAACTTGTCAGCAACAATGTACATTGAAAAAATGAACAAAGGCAATGAATCCCATGTTCAGTGCCAACTATCTGTGACCTGAGAGTGTGGTTAAAAAAAACCAATAAAAATAACCTCACAAATAAGTCTTTACCTTATTATTGAATTCAGAACCAAGATCTGACAGGGAGGCCAAAAGAAATTCTTTAAAGACACCCTCGAGACAAACATCAAGAGATGTGGCATCGACATCACACATTAGGACACAGTAACCTAAGACGGGGCTAACTGGAGAAGGCTTGTCGGAGAAGGAACGACCACTTTTGAGGAAAATTGCCTCACCCTGGTCGCAGAAAAACGCCAGAAAATAAAGAACAGACAACTGTCATGCAGTTATCATGGACCAACCTACCACGTGCAATGTCTGCCAACGAGTCTGCAGGCCAAGGTTTGGACTCCTCAGTCAACAAAGAACCCCTATAAAATAAATAAACACTTGTGAAAGAGATCATCCTTGACTTTTGAGGGCTTGCTGAAGGGGTTCTGGTGCCCTTGCGTGGCCAGGGCCTTTCCCTTCAAAGTTTTGGTGTTTTGCACAAAAACTTTATTTCCTCGGGAGAGACCCAGGAGCAAGGACTGCCTGCATGTCCCAAACACCCACTACAAGATGCCAGAGAAACACCTTTAATAGGAGGCATCTATCCCTGTCAAACAGAGGAGCTGCGAACAGTGGAGAGGCAAACAGAAGGAGTTTGCCTGGGATCTGTCCGAGAGGAGCTCAGGTGAGTGCTATGTGAGGGGAGCTGTGCTGTGTGCTAGAGGGGTGAGTATCTGAGAGACCATTTGTGTGACTGGTGCAAATTACAGCTGACTGTGTGTGTGATTGTGACTGGTGCAGTTACAGGGACTGTTTGGCAGTTGACCGTGTGTGTGTGTAAGGCTTGGTATTTTATCTCGGTGGCGGGAATGGAGCAAACGGACAAAATGGATTTAGAATTTAGCTTATTTACTGAAAGAGGTAACGGGACAAAGACAAGACTGGAAGGCCTCTGCCATAATGAAATAGGAATTCCAGCACAAGTCTTAATACAAGGAGTAAAATGCAGGCACAATCAATCACAAAGATAAAAAGTAACAACTTGCAGGTATGCATGGGCACCTTATAATAGGGGGAAGGGCCCACATTCATTATTATTATTGTTATTGTTGTTATCGGCTGAGCAACAGCAGCAGCAACAACAATTAATAAACAGTGAGGTGAACCATACAGCAAGGAAGAAACCCGCCAAGAGGATACCTACAGCAGTATACTTCTGGGGGCCCATCGATCTAGGAGAGGTAAACTTATCTAAGCGGGTAAAGGGGCGCTTACCAATACAAAAACGAGGAGACCCATACTTCGTTCTGATAAGCAAGTGGCAACTGGGGAACCATCCTGGCCGAGGCATTTGCTAGCGCTTCCACGGATTCACAGAGAGTCTCAAAAAAAGGAGGCTCCCGGGGGGTCTGATATACCCTTTTTTCCTCTAGACTTTACAATAAGCTTTACCCAGCAATATGTGACGTATATCTCAATCCCATTAGGGATTGGGTCTTAACATTTGGTTACTATTAGTCTATTGGTAGTTAGTTAGGGACTTTTTGGAATGAGGTGACATTAGTTGTTTACTTCAAAAAAGGACTTAATTATAGCATTACTTCTGCTTAATTTATTGCTAAAACAAGAATTCTGCTTATCAAGCATCAACAGGTTTATGTTTTCATCTCGGGATTTTTCAGGCCCTGTGGCACTTCCTCTTTTGGCCCAAGGTCAGTCAGAGGGCAGTGTCTGGGTCCTACTCCCGAGAGGCCTAACTCTTGCTATACTTGCTGCAAAAGCTTAGCAATGCTTTCAGGGCCTTGCTCTTGTCAAGCTATGCTGATTTCGCATCACAAAGTTTTGCACACCCTAACAGTGTGATTGATTGATTGAAAAGTGTGAATTGAGAGTGCTTTCTTCCAGGTGGGCCTTGAGTGGTTGATTGCAGAGGGAGGCACTGAGGCGGGGAAACTGCTTTGAGTCAGCAGCCTTATAAGAAGCAGCCAGTTGCAAACCAAGTGAGCTGCGAACCGAGGAGAGGCAAACAGAAAGAGTTTGCCTGGGAGTTCGCCTGGGAGGAGACCCCACAGTGGGTTTTTCCCTTTCAGACTTTGCTGAGCAGTAAATATAGCATCTGAAGAGGCTCTCAGAGGAAAGATATGAAAAGTGAGCAATCTGCTGTTGTCACCTGCACTGGATGTACTATGTTTGTCTTCCTCCCACAGGATAGAGCCGACTTCATCTGTACAAAGTGCAGGCTGGTTTCCATATTGGAAGAGAAGGTTAAAGGACTAGAGACCCAAGTACCAACCCTGCGTTTCATGAATAAAACAAAGTCTTTCTTGACCGAAGACATGATTTGCTACTGCAGGCACAGCGTGAGGAAAATTCAGAGAAAGCAGTGCAGAGGAAACTGAAGAATGGGGAAGAAAATTGGCAGCATGTGACCTCCCGAAGAAAGAGAAATTACATGCCCACCATGCAGATAGAGGTAAGGAACAGTTTTCAGGCTTTCTGCACAGGTACTACAGCGGAGAATGATTTAGAAGACTCATGTGAGGGAATGGATCAGAAGGAGATCCTGTTGATCAGAAGGCAAGGGATGCATTGTCCTAGGGATGGGGCTTCCATGACCACCACTCCCAAGAGGAAGAGAACAGTGATGGTGGTCAGGGACTCCCTCCAAAGGGGGACGAAGTCATCCATCTGCCGTCCGGACCAGGAAACTAGAGAAGTGTGCTGCTTGCCTGGATCTAGGATTCAGGATGTGACGGAGAGACTGCCAAGACTCATCAAGTCCTCAGACCGCTACCCCTTCCTACTTCTCTACAATGGCACCAATGACACTGCCAAGAACGATCTTGAGTGGATCACTGCAGACTATGTGGCTCTGGGAAGAAGGATAAAGGAGTTTAAAGTGCAAGTGGTGTTCTCATCCATCCTCCCTGTTGAAGGAAAAGGCCCAGGTAGAGACCGTTGCATTGCGGAAGTAAATGAGTGGTTACGCAGGTGGTGTCAGAGAGAGAGCTTTGGATTCTTCGATCATGGGCTGTTGTTCCAGGAAGAAGGATTACTAAGAAGAGATGGGATTCACTTAGCAAAGAGAGGGTAAAGTATCTTTCCGGACAGGCTGGCTAACCTAGTGAGGAGGGCTTTAAACTAGGTTTGATGGGGGACGGAGACCTAAGCCTGAAGGTAAGTGGGGAAGTGGGACACCACAAGGAAGCAGAAGGAGGAGGATGCAGCAGGGGAGGCCTCCTGATTCATACTGAGAATGTAGGGCAATCGGCTAGTTATCTCAAGTGCCTATACACAAATGCAAGAAGCCTGGGAAACAAGAAGGAGGAACTGGAAGTCCTGACACAGTCAAGAAACCATAACATGATTGGAATAACTGAGACTTGGTTGAGTAACTCACACAACTGGAGCACTGTCATGGATGGATATAAACTGTTCAGGAAGGACAGGCCGAGGCGAAAGGGTGGAGGAGTCGCACTCTATGTAAAAGAGCTCTATGATTGCTCTGAGCTCCAGTATGAAACTGGAGATAAGCCAGTCGAGAGTCTCTGGGTTAAGCTTAGAAGCAAGAACAATAAGGGTGATATTGTGGTGGGTGTCTGTAACAGACCACGAGACCAGGAGGATAAGGTAGATGAGACTTTCTTCAGTCAACTAGGGAAAGTTTCCAGTTCACAGGACCTGATTCTCATGGGGGACTTCAATCACCTTGACATCTCTGCTGTATTGCTCTTCCAGCAGAACAAACAATCCAGGAAGTTTTTGGATACTGTGTTGCAGACAACTTCCTGGTGCAAGTGCTGGAGAAACCAACTAGGGGCCGTGCTCCTCTTGACCTGCTGCTCACAAACAGAGAAGATTTGGTAGGGGAAGTAGAAGTGGGTGGCAACCTAGACAGCAGTGACCGTGAGATGGTCGAGTTCAGGATCCTGACGAAAGGAAGAAAGGAGAACAGCAGGATACGGACCATGGACTTCAGAAAAGCAGACTTTGACTCTCTCAGGGAGCTGATGGGCAGGATCCCCTGGGAGGCTAATATGAGGGGAAAAGGAATCCAAGAGAGCTGGCTGTATTTTAAAGAAACCTTATTGAGGGCACAGGAACAAACCATCCCGATGTGCAGAAAGAATAGCAAATATGGTAGGCATCCAGCTTGGCTTAACAAAGAAGTCTTTGGTGAACTTAAACACAAAAAAGAAGCTTACAATAAGTGGAAGCTTGGTCAGATGACTAGGGAGGAGTATAAAAATGCTGCTCGAGCATGAATGAAATCAGGAAGGCCAAAGCACAACTGGAGTTCGAGTTAGCAAGGGAAGTGAAGGGGAACAAGAAGGGTTTCTACAGGTATGTTGCTAACAAGAGGAAGATTAGGGAAAGTGTGGGCCCCTTACAGAATGGGGGAGGCAACCTACTGAGAGAGGATGTGGAGAAAGCTGAGGTACTCAATGCCTTTTTTGCCTCTGTCTTCACAGACCAGGTCAGCTCCCAGACCACTGCACTGGGTGGCACAGAATGGGAAGGAGGGGAACATCCCGCAGTGCTGAAAGAACAGTCCAAGACTATTTAGAAAGATTGGACATACACAAGTCCATGGGGCCAGAAGCAATGTACCCGAGAGTGCTGAGGGAGTTGGCTGATGTGATTTCAGAGCCATTGGCTATTATCTTTGAAAGCTCATGGCAATTGGGGGAGGTCCCTGAGGACTGGAAAAAGGCAAATATAGTGCCCATCTTCAAGAAAGGGAGGAAAGAGGATCCAGGGAACACAGACCGGTCAGCCTCACCTCAATCCCTGGAAAAATCATGGAGCAGGTCCTTAAGGAATCCATTTTAAGGCATTTGGAAGAGAGGAAGGTGATCAGGAACAGTCAACACGGATTCACCAAGGGAAAGTCATTCCTGACCAACCTGATTGCTTTCTACGATGAGGTGACTGGCTCTGTGGATGTAGGGAAGGCGGTGGATCTGATATACCTTGACTTTAGCAAAGCTTTTGATACTGTCTCACACAGTATTCTTATCAGGAAGTTAAAGAAGTATGGGTTGGATGAATGGATTTTAAAATGGATAGAGAAATGGCTAGAGCATAGGGCTCAATGAGTAGTGATCAATGGCTCCATGTCTAGCTGGCAGTCGGTCACAAGTGGTGTGCTCCAGGGGTCAGTCCTGGGGCCGATTTTGTTCAACATCTTCATTAATGATTTAGAGGATGGGGTAGATTGCACCCTCAGCAAGTTTGCAGATGACACTAAGCTAGGGGGAGTGGTAGATATTCTGGAAGGTAGGGATAGGATACAGAAGGACCTAAACAAACTGGAGGATTGGGCCAAAAGAAATCTGATGAGGTTCAACAAGGACAAGTGCAGAGTCCTCCACTTTGGATGGAAGAATCCCATGCACAGCTATAGATTGGGGACCGATGAGGTAGGCAGCAGTTCTGCAGAAAAGGACCTGGAGGTTACATTGAAAAAGAAGCTGTATATGAGTCAGCAGTGTGCCCTGGTTGGCAAGAAGGCTAATAGCATATTGGGCTGTATTAGTAGGAGCACTGACAGCAAATTGCAGGAAGTGATTATTCCCCTCTATTTGGCATTTGGCCACATTGGGAGTATTGTGTCCAGTTTTGAGCCCCCCTCTACAAAAAGGATGTGGACAAGTTGGAGAGAGTCCAGTGGAGGGCAACAAAAATGATGAGGGGGCTGGAGCACAGGACTTATGAGGAGAGGCTGAGGGAACTGGACTTGTTTAGTCTGCAAAAGAGAAGAATGAGGGGGGATTTGATAGCGGCCTTTAACTACCTGAAAGGGGGTTCCAGGGAGGATGGGGCTAGGCTGTTCTCGGTGGTGGCAGATGACAGAACAAGGAGCAACGGTCTCAAGTTGCAGAGCGGGAGGTCTAGGTTGGACATTAGGAAAAAGTTTTTCCCTAGGAGGGTGGTGAAGCACTGGAATGCGTTACGTAGAGAGGTGGTGGAATCTCCATCTTTAGAGGTATTTAAGCTGAGGCTTGACAAAACCCTCGCTGGAATTATTTAGCTGAGGTTAGTCCTGCTTTGAGCAGGGCGTTGGATTAGATGACTTCCTGAGGTTCCTTCCAACTCTATGATTCTATACCTCCACATCCCCCATCCCCTTTTCCGGTGTATGGAAAGCTAGTGACCCAAGATGGAGACTTGGTACACATTTCCTGATCACATGTCCTTACATGCTTTGCTGACTCCCAGGGGTGGCCATTGGTCCCATGCTGTCTGACGCATCCACAGGAAAGGCTTACTGGGCAGGATGAGTTTCTTCAATGGCCCATCGGGAGAGCTGTGTGTTCTCACTGGGCCATCGACACACAGAAAGCTGGTCCTGATTAAAATTGGTCATTGGGGGTGTCACCCAAGAACAAAACACATTTGAGACACAAATACATAACCAGTATTCATAACTTCAGATACAAAATACATGCATTTCAATCGGGTTATCATACTTAGTACATTGTAACTTTTCCATTGATGCTTTACATGACATACTTTTACAAGACTTATTGCAACTTTGGACCAGAGCTAATACAGTGATAGAAATAGTCGCCTTTCTTTTCTACAGCATCACACCCTCAACTACCCCAGCTCCAAACCCCAATGCTTCTAAAGTGCCACATACAAACACAGACCCCAAAGTAAATATTTCCCAAAAATACCCAGCTCTGATCCTCCACATACCGATACATCCCAAAGTCCCAGCTCCAACCAGGCCCCACCAAAACCAAAGCAGCCCCATGATTCCCAGCTCCAGCCATTCCTCCCACACCAGGGCCCCAGCTCTGAACTGCCAGATACACCCACTCCCAGCTACAACCTGGTCTCTTGAGATCTGTGCCGGGGCTGGGCTCTGGTCCCCTCCTGCATCTCCCTGGGCCCAGCCACTCCCTGTCTCAGTTGCACCGACTCTGCAGCAGAGGTTGATCCTCTCTAAACTGTCTGTAACACTTGGCCGCCTTCCTGCAGCCCCAGTCATATCGGAGAGGAGGATGGGCAGAATTTGTGAAGGGGAAGGCAAGCTGAATGCGCAAGTGGGAGAAAGAGGTGGAGGCACAGGAAACCCAGGGGCAAATTCCAGGACAGATATTGGGTGTTGGCTTTAAGAAAAGGGGAGGGGAACTGCCAGACAGTGTCAGAGGGGAAGTTGTGGAGAGGTACAGGGAATAACCATTACCTCAACATGGGATGAGCCTTCTGCAGTGTTTGCAAAAATAGAGTGTGGGGAGCAGAAAGCCTTTATGACCCCTCTCAGGATGGTCCACCGCAGTACCCTGTTAGGTTAAATCCTTGGAAAGTACTTGTATTCAGAGAGAAATCAGCATGAAACACCGAAAGATGCAAACCTATGAAAAGTCTTTATTGAACTACACTGAAAACCAGCCAGGACTGGCTGAACTGTCCCCTAATAGTCTAATTCTATTGCTATGGCAACAATCTAAGCTCTGTTGCTACGGCAACTTGGGCAATAAGGCAAGACACAAAATACACAACATATTTCTCCCCCCTTAATGAAAATGCCCATTTAACAGAACAACCACTAAACTAGGGAATGAGGGCAGACTGCCTCATTTCCCGGCTAAACCTCGGGGATTATTCTGCCCCGTAACATGGGTTTGTCCTAGCTAAAGATCCAGCCATTCAGGAGGCCTTCTCTCTCTAGGTGTATTATGACGGACTTCTGGTGTTCTGGCACTGGTAGGTGTTATTGGTGCGGGTCTAACAATGGGCTCAGGACTCATAGCTCGACCAGGTGAGGATGTTGTATCTGCTCAAACAGGAGAGGGGCCTGTATCTGCTGCAGAGATGGATGGAGAGGGCAAGTCAGGAACGGGTGACTCTTGACTCGATGATATCTCAGGTGTAATGGTGAGGTCAGGCAGTTCAACTGGAGATGTGTCCTTGGGACATAGCAACAACTGATTTACATGCCACTGCCAGGCCATGCCATGCCATCTGCAGTCTGGACAGTGTAGGAAACAGGACCATTTTGGGCAATGACTGTAGCAGGGACCCATTTAGCTCCAGAAGCATGGTTCCGAGTTAGGACAGGCTGTCCAGGACTAAAGATTCAGTCTTTTGCTCTGTGTGCACGTCTGATGACTTGGTTTTGCTGTTGATGTTGCACAACTTGTCGTACTTTGGCAGGTTTCAGCAGATCAAAGTAAGTGCACAGCTGTCATCCCATTATTAGAAAGGACAGGGACGCTTTGGTCATAGCATGAGGTGTGTTTCTGCAGGATAGTAAGAAGGTGTCCAGATGCTTTTGAATGGACGAATGTCCCCTTGTAGACATTAAAGCTTCCTTCATGGTCTGCAGAAACCTTTCAGTTAATCCATTGGTGGATGGATGATACTGTGCGGAAGTGATGTGATGTATCCCATTTGCTTTCATAAAATTTTCAAACTCCTGAGAGACAAACTGTGGTCCGTTGTCACTCACAAGTTGTTCTGGCAGACTGAAACAGCTAAAGATTTCACACAGTTTCTGGATAGTACTGTCAGCAGTAGTGGATGGCATTACAGAGACTTCTTGCCATTTAGAGTGGGCATCTACAACAACCAGGAACATACTTCTTTCAAATGGGCCATCAAAATCAATGTGAATACGCTGCTATGGGTTTTCAGGCCAGTCCCATGGGTGTAGGGGCACCAACTGAGGTGCGTTCCTCACACTCTGACATGAAGTACAAGCTCTTGCCTTCTCTTCAATGGCACTGTCCAAGCCAGGCCACCAAAAATTGCTTGGTGCAATTTCTTTCATGCACACTATTCCACAATGACCTGACTGTTGCTGTTCTAATATCTGTGACCTCAGTAGTGAGTCAGTGCTGGGGTCAGGTTATCATCCATGTCTGGCAATGGGTGTGATTTTTTTTCTCTTGAGCCAAAGTGCTCACATGTGCTTAGGCCAGTCCATTGTTCCTGTATGCCTACCTCTGCTGGGCGTTGAATCACAGGTTTGTGCTTGTCTGCACGTATTTAAGCCATGTGAGACACATGTTTGGGGATATGATATAGCAGGGTTTCATATCTGTATACATGTATGACATTGCAGGTAACATACTACCACAACAATAATTTTCAGTATGCCATGAGCATTCCTAAAACACCTTAAATGACCACTTTGCATCAGACAAGACACAGTTATACTGTAAGGGTGAACATGAATGATACACAAATCATACCATAAGGGTGTACAAGGGATACAGCATGTCACACTGGGACTGGGGGCGTTTGCTGGGATTCTATCCCAAGAGTGGCTGGCCAGAGTGCTCCTTCATTAGGTCAGGGACCAAGTACTCACAGGAGGCTGGGTGTGGGCTGACCCAGTAGTGGGTGGATCACACAGCAAAGTGGGGTAAGTCAGGTTCCAGGAGTGAGGAATTGGGGTGACACAGCTACACACCAGTCCAGATTGCAGGAGGGGGAACTCATCAAAATATCCCTTCACATCAGGCTTTTCTCTATATGCCTACAGAGTTTTCTCCTCCTACCATAGCTCCATATGCTGATGGAACTCCATCCTCCCCTAACTATGGCTCTGTATACCGATGGATCCCCCTCTTTCCACTCCTTCTTCTTGGTAGGCTTAATTTTACCTGTAGCACCCCTTCCCCCAGTACCACCCCTTCCAATACATGGTTATGTTCCATTTTGGAGGGTCTTGAATCTGGGGTCTTTGGTATTGCCTCTTTTGTACTTAATAGGAGGTGTAGAGAGTGAGGTTGCAGCATTTGGTCATGGTTACTTTCTCGCAGTCTCAGCATTTCTCTCTGGGGCTACAGGGCAGCAGCAGAGCTGTGGGCTGCAGACTGGAATTGAGCTGCTGTGACAAAGTGGATAAATTCTTAATGTTTTCTCTGAATACTGTGTGTGCCTCAGTTTCCCCTATGGATTACTCATATTTTTCAGTAATTAGACCAGAATGTGTGATCACTGCAGAGGCCACTAGAGGGCAGACGGGCCGTCCTCTAGCTGCACACACACAGAGAATGGCCGGGACCCCTCTTCCCTTGAGCCAACCAGCGGCAACAAGTTGCAGCAGGCAGAAACAAGGAGAGGTGACCACCTTGCCTTGGAAAGAGACAAAAGACCGGGGAGGGGCAAGGCGGTGTGTCTGAGACTGGCAGTGGGAAGAGCGAGTCCCCTGTGGGAGATCCAAGGGAGCAGAGCCCATGAATAGTGCTCTAGAACATTCCCACATGGTCCTTGCTGTAACTTTCTGATTCATCCGCTAACAAAGTCTGTTCTACGCCGTGTTCCTGAGAACTAATAAACTCTTCTGATTTCCATGATGGCTGTGAATCGCCTCTAATTGCAATGCTGGGTACATGGCCCCTTTGCAGGCATGTAAGAGATCCCCAGGCATCCCAACCAGGGGAACTACTGAGGGGTTCTCATGGTGGAACTTGGGTTCTGAACCCCTCCAAGGCCAGATTTGGGAAGTGGCTGCACTGGGCACGGAGGGGAGACCAATGCCACTAGAGTCCTGACAGGCTTCACCCAGAGTGGTTCTAGAATACTGTTCCTGTGGGAGTCCATCACGCTGACTTCTTTCCAAATCCTTTACCTTACAAAAGGAAGACTTCTCTGGAATTTACTACTTCAGCAAACCACCCAAAATTTCAGCAGTGCTAGTGTGGAATAGCTACTTCAAACATGCCCAGTTAATTTCTTTAAACTGGTGGCACAGGTGTAAGTTAGGAACGAGACACAAGCCGGGATCACAATCTGTAATCTAACTGCGGTGGAGTCTCTTAGGAAAAATAGTTATTTTCCTGCAGCTCTCACACCCTCAACACTGAGTATATTTTACACACATTTTACTCACCATTTACAGTTCCTACTAAAGGGTGAGCTCAACAAAAACATTTCTATTTCCCCCACATCTCCATTGGTAGGGAAAGCATTTCCCCAATCACGGGATTATCTAGGAGATGACTTCAGGACTAACCTCCTGTAGAACTGTGACATACCAGGGTACAATACAGACTAATAAGTACCTGTGTCACCCCTGCCCTGAAACCCTACATGCCTTACAATACCTTGCTGAAGTAGCTCCCATCTGGATCACTAACAAATAGCATTCTAGCACGCAAGACAGACCCTGAATGTCTGTGTGCAACTGCAGCCTGCCAGCCACTCTTGGGTTACACTCTGCCACTCTGCAGCCTTGGTTATACTGCAGGGTGACTCAAAACACCTTAAGTCCCAGATTTCCCCCAGAAACGTATGTCCTGTACTGCCCTGCTCTCTCCTGGATAGTACAAAATATCCGAAGGCCAATAAACTTTTAAGAGAGTAATAGCCCATCTTATTATTTCAAATAGCTATTCAGAAATGTCAGTTTAAAGACACTGGCTTATCTAACCCAGAAAAGAAGTTTATTAACTACAAAGAGAAATTTTGTGTAACTACATGTAATGAAAATAAATGGTTACAAGAAAAATAATGCAAAGCCTTACTAAACACATACTTAAGAAATTACCTTAGTTTCAAAGCAAATGTTGCTCACCACATGCTTCAGCAGTCTTACTGCCCAAACTCTTTAGGTCAGAACTCCCACAAAAGCTCAATGGCTCTGTTACTTCAGTTACTTCAGTCAGTTGGACAATTTGGGGTGTGCTATTGATCACCATTTCAGACTGCAGACTTAAAAATAGTTGGTAGCCTATCCACTAGTTTGGAGTATTCTCTCCTGTTGACGGAACTGCACTTAAATTTTCTCCATGTCATCATGGAGGGACAGAGGAAAAGCAAAAATAAAGTAAGAAATTAGTTTTAGTAAATAGTTGTTTTATTAAAGTCCACAATAAATCTGAGTTAGAGTCTGGCAAATCAAAAACTAAAATCCAGTTATGTGACTAACTGGCCCTCAAGTAAATGGAAAAATCCACATCACAGAGAGGTTTAGGATACATCCACTTTCATATAACTAGAAATTCCAGAGCAAGTTAAATGTGATGACTCAAAATCAGGACAACAGATTCTCCTATTGCATTCTCATCTCCTCGGTTCTATTTAAACCTGCTTCGCTCATTAGTACTGAGTCATATTGTTTACAAAAGTTCCAGAAGCATCATAATGGGGAAATAAAAGGAAAAGAAAACAAACAAACAAAAACAGGCAACCTTCCCATCTTCAAACAATGCCATCTCAGTAGGAAATATCCTAGAAGAAGCTTTGCCAACAGTTGGAAACTGGGATTTAAACTGCAAATGATCACAGTGAGTTTGAGATCCATTCAAATTCCCCTTCCAGGTTTGTGACACTTTCATAGAATATTAGAATTGGAAGGGACCTCAGGAGGTCATCTAGTCCAACCCCCTGCTCAAAGCAGGACTAACCTCAGCTATATCATCCCAGCCAGGGCTTTGTCAAGCCTCAGCTTAAAAACCTCTAAGGATGGAGATTCCACCACCTCCCTAGGTAACCCATTCCAGTGCTTCGCCACCCTCCTAGTGAAAAACTTTTTCCTAATGTCCAACCTAGACCTCCCGCCCTGCAACTTGAGACCGTTGCTCCTTGTTCTGTCATCTGCCACCACCGAGAACAGCCTAGCCCCATCCTCCCTGGAACCCCCTTTCAGGTAGTTAAAGGCCGCTATCAAATCCCCCTCACTCTTCTCTTTTGCAGACTAAACAAGTCCAGTTCCCTCAGCCTCTCCTCATAAGTCCTGTGCTCCAGCCCCCTCATCATTTTTGTTGCCCTCCGCTGGACTTTCTCCAACTTCTCCACATCCTTTTTGTAGTGGGGGGCCCAAAACTGGACACAATATTCTAAATGCGGCCTCACCAATGCCGAATAGAGGGGAATAATCACTTCCCGCGTCCTGCTGGCAATGCCCCTCCTAATGCAGCCCAATATGCTATTAGCCTTCTTGACAACCAGGGCACACTGCTGACTCATATCCAGCTTTTTATCCACCCTTACCCCCAGGTCCTTTTCTGAAGAGCTGCTGCCCAGCTCGTTGGTCCCCAGTCTGTAACTGTGCATGGGATTCTTCCTTCCTAAGTGGAGGACTCTGCACTTGTCCTTGTTGAACCTCATTAGATTTCTTTCGGCCCAATCCTCCAATTTGTTTAGGTCACTCTGTATCCTATCCCTACCTTCCAGGGTATCTACCACTCCCCCCAGCTTAGTGTCGTCCGCAAACTTGCTGAGGGTGCAAACTACCCCATCCTCCAGATCATTAATGAAGATGTTGAACAAAACCGGCCCCAGGACCGACCCCTGGGGCACTCCGCTTGTGACCGGTTGCCAGCTAGACATGGAGCCATTGATCACTACTCGTTGAGCCCTATGCTCTAGCCAGTTCTCTATCCATTTTATAGTCCATTCATCCAACCCATACTACTTTAGCTTGCTGATAAGAATACTGTGAGAGACTGTATCAAAAGCTTTGCTAAAGTCAAGATATATCACATCCACCGCCTTCCCTACATCCACAGAGCCAGTCACCTCATCGTAGAAAGCAATCAGGTTGGTCAGGCATGACTTTCCCTTAGTGAATCCGTGTTGACTGCTCCTGATCACCTTCCTCTCTTCCAAGTGCCTTAAAATGGATTCCTTAAGGACCTGCTCCATGATCTTTCCAGGGATTGAGGTGAGGCTGACCGGTCTGTAGTTCCCTGGATCCTCTTTCCTCCCTTTCTTGAAGATGGGCACTATATTTGCTTTTTTCCAGTCCTCAGGGACCTCCCCCTGTTGCCACGAGCTTTCAAAGATAATAGCCAATGGCTCTGAAATCACCTCAGCCAACTCCCTCAGCACCCTCGGGTGCATTTCATCCAGCCCCATGGACTTGTGAATGTCCAATCCTTCTAAATAGTCTTGAACCCGTTCCTTCAGCACTGCGGGATGTTTCCCTCCTTCCCATTCTGTGCCACCCAGTGCAGCAGTCTGAGAGCTGATCTTGTCTGTGAAGACAGAGGCAAAAAAGGCATTGAGTACCTCAGCTTTCTCCACATCCTCCGTCACTAGGTCGCCTCCCTCATTCTCTAAGGGGCCCACACTTTCTCTAATCTTCCTCTTGTTGGCAACATGCCTGTAGAAACCCTTCTTGTTCCCCTTCACGTCCCTTGCTAGCTGCAACTCCAATTGTGCTTTGGCCTTCCTGATTTCATTCCTGCACGTTCGAGCAGTGTTTATATAATCCTCCCTAGTCATCTGACCAAGCTTCCACTTCTTGTAAGCTTCTTTTTTGCGTTTAAGTTCGCCAAGGACATCTTTGTTAAGCCAAGCTGGATGCCTACCATATTTGCTATTCTTTCTGCACATCGGGATGGTTTGCTCTTGTGCCCTCAATAAGGTCTCTTTAAAATACAGCCAGCTCTCTTGGGTTCCTTTCCCCCTCATATTAGCCTCCCAGGGAATCCTGCCCATCAGTTCCCTGAGAGAGTCAAAGTCCGCTTTTCTGAAGTCCATGGTCCGTATCCTGCTGCTCTCCTTTCTTCCTTTCGTCAGGATCCTGAACTCGACCATCTCATGGTCACTGCTGCAAACGTTTTCCCACACTCAGAGCATTCATAGGGTTTCTCCTCTGTGTGGATCCTTTGATGTTTAATAAGGTCTGAGTTCCGAGTGAAGGTTTTCCCGCATTCACAGCATTGATAGAAGCTCTCTCCTGTGTGGATTCCCTGATATCTAATGCAGCTTGAGCCCCGACTGCACTTTTCCCCATACTCAACACGTGTGTTATTTCTTTCTGCCTTGGGGATCCTCTGTTGGGTTGTGGTTTGCTCGTGGCCTTTGTGAATTCCCCGATAATTAACAGGTTTACCAAATTTCTGTGTTGGCTCCTTTCCCTTCTGCTTCTCTGGCCTGTGCTGACTCTCACAGGTTTTTCCCTGCTCACAACTCCTGGACACACTCCATTTGCATCTTTGCAACATCCCATGTACTTCCACTTGCTCATTAACTTCCTGCTGAGGATTCTGCTTCAAACTCTCACTCATCATCCCATCACCTGCTGGGACAGACAAAGTAAAACGTCAAAAACAGAAATGGAAAAGGGCAGAACAAACCAAAAGAACAGCTGGAGATAGAAAAAAAATCAGGGACTCACTTTCCCCAACTCTTCCCCAAAGGGGAAAGAAAAGGAGATTAATTGTGTATCCAGTTTCTATCCAAATAATCAGGGAGAAGGGAATTTGGGAAGGAGCTACTGACAGGAGTTAGTCAGGATAGGCAGAAAGCCATGAGCAATGTTTGTCCTGAGGATATGACACATGCTGGGCACCATCCTGAACTCCAGAGAGGTCACAAGGTCTTTAAGGGGAATCCCAGCTGTTTCCTTCAGGCCCTGAGTTGGTTTAATTATCACTCACCTGTACAGCTGCCTCTCAGGATCTCTTTTTCCTATGAGCCCTGGTGATCTGGGGCCCACAGCTCTTCACCTTGTTTCATTTGGTAGATGACATCCAGTTTAGAAACTTGAAACCGTGCCCCAGGAAAAGAAGACAAATAAGATTAGGTGAATTCATGGAACATTCGTTACACACCTAAAAAGTTCTGTTTTTTTATCTGAGCCCATTTTAAAGCAATAAAATCCTGGGCCCAGCACCTCAGGTGATCAAAGGTGCTGGACAATCTTCTCATGATGGATTCAACTGTGCTCCTGTCCACTGGAAACAAACACAGACAGACACTCATGATAACAAGGTTACTTATCAGTAACTGATGTTCTTTGAGATGTGTTGCTCATGTACATTCCATTATAGGTGAGTGCACGCCACCATGCACAGTTCCTGGAACTTTTTTCCCCTTAGCAGACCCCGTATGGCCGACTCTGGTGACCCCTGGAGTCCCGCGCACATGCCGCAGTATATGAGCCACTGCTGGCCCTACGCCCCCTCAGTCCCTTCTTTCTGCCAACTCCGGCACTGGGTACGGGGGTGGGTTGTGGAATGGACATGAGCAACACATCTCAAAGAACATCAGTTACTAGTAAGTAACCTTGTTTTCTTCTTCAAGTGATTGCTCATGTCCATTCCATTATAGGTGACTAACAAGCAATACCTTGGAGGTGAGTAGGCGTTACCGGTGAGCTGCCATCAACACGGCTCTGCCAAATCCCACGTCCTCTGTGGCCTGCTGGGTGATGGTGCTTGAGCTCTGGTTGTGCGCTGTGATAGTTCCCGGAAGGGACACCCTCGCCTGCTGGTTGCAGAACTTGATGCATGATGTAATCCACGAGGAGATGCCATCTCCTCTCCTCCTCTGAAACGTGTGGTTTGGAAAAACACGGGGAGAAATTAATTTTGGTTACCATGAAATTGGGAAACCACCTTGGGAAGGAAGGCTGGATGCAGCCTCAACTGCACCGTATCCTTATGGAATACTGTATAAGGGGCTCCGAGGTCAAGGCCCTAAGCTCGGAGACCCTCCTAGCTGAGGTAATGGCCACCAGGAAGGCTACCTTTGCTGAAGGCATGAGCAGGAGGCTTAAAGCCATGGGTTCAAAAGGGGGGGGGGGGGGCGTGCGTCTCAACAGGACCCAGTTGAAACCCCAGGGAGGCCCCGGGTCCCAGACCTGCAGGTAGAGCCTCTCCACCACCATGAGAAACCTGACTGACATGGGGTGGGAGAGCAGTGGTCTCCCTTCTGGAAGAACATTGCCACCACATCTGGGTGCAATGGCCATTCGTGGCGGGGTAGGAACGACTTGCTGAGGCTACCTGCCTCGTCATTCCCCACTCCCAGGAGTCCTTGCAGAGGGCAGAGGGCACTCTCCCACTACCTGTCTATGCAAACCATGGCTGCGGTGTTGTCCGTCAGCACCTGCCTCACTCTGGCTGTCGGGAATCGGAGGCACACCTCATATGCTAGGCGAATGGCCCTGAGTTCCTTCATGTTGCTCTGCAAGAGCTTCTCCTCCCCAGACAAGGGCCCCTGATTGCCTGGGTCGGCGCTGATGCAGGCTCCCCATTCTACAGTGGAAGCGTCAGCATTTAGGGTGACCGACTGGACCAGTTCCTTGAACGGAAGACCTTTCATCATTGCCCGGGGAGTCCGCTGCCAGCAGGTAGGTCAAAGGGCAGGGCTAAACTATTTAACTGTTGTCCGACCTCCTGGGGGATCCCTGTTGGGGGGCTGAGAATGAGCTGGGGGGTTGATTCCTACTTCTGAATCCCCTATTCCTTTCCCTATTTCTATAGGGTTGAAAGGGCCTAGATGGGGTTCTTGGCTGCTGCTACACCTGGGGCCATGCCTGCCGCCTGGAAGCCTGGGCCACGAGCACCTTCTCATGCAGATGGCAGAGGCTATGGCCCTCCCCACTGAGTCAGCAGCATCACTGGCTGTCTGGAGCGCTGCCCTGGCCACTGTGATTCCTTCATCCAGGATGGTGGTAAGGTCTGCGGCCTGGTCCTGGGGCAGGGCCTCAGGAAACCGCCTGAGGGAGTCCCACAAATTAAAACTGTATCTACCCAGGAGGGCCTGATGATTGGCAATCCTGAACTGCAGGGCTGCCGTTGAATAAATTTTTCTCCCAAACAAATCCAGTTTCTTGCTGTCTTTGTCCCTGGGAGTGGAACCTGGCTGACCTTGCCTGTCCCTCTGGTTGGCTACGTCTACCACCAGGGTTCCCGGGACCAGGTGAGTAAACAAATACTCAAACCTTCGGCCAGGACATAATACTTTTTCTCAGCCATCTTTGATGTAGTGGTGACCGATGAAGGGGTTTGCCACAGGGCCTTTACAAATTTGAGCACCGTGTTGTCGCTGGGGTAGCTGTTGCCAGCACATTGAAGAGGGTATCATTGGCCTCCTATAACTCCTTCATCTCCAGCCCCAAGTTAAAGGCCGACCTGTTGAGGAGCTCCTCGTGTGCCCTGAAATCCTCCAGTGGCACCATATGGTCCCGGGAGACTGCCTCATCCAATGAGGAGGAAGAGGACTGCCGAGGCACGTCCTGCGGGTGTTCCCTCACCTGATGAAGGGATGCACCCATAGAGGGTCCCTCCATGGGGTCCAACTCGTTGTCCAAGGACTGGTGTGTATGGGCCTTCTCCTGAGCCAGAGGCACGGACCAAAGCCCCACTGACAGGATGGAAAGTGGCCCCTGTCCTATCTGGATGTCCTATTGGGCCCAATAAGACCATTGCTGTGGCCATTGACCATGGGGCCAAGCTGGGGCTGACTGTGCTGTCGGCTGTGGCACCTTGTGGGGACATCGGCTATCCCAACGACTGTCCCCCCTGTGGGACCACGAGCCACTAGACCTGCAGTGCCGTCCACGGCCTTGGTCCTGGGCACCGCCCTGTGCTGGAGACCGTTCTCTTGACATCTCCAAGTTAGAGGACGACGAGGACCGCCTCTGTTGCCACGAATGGTGCTGGCGAGTATAGGCGCGCTTCGAGAAGCTCGAGGTACCGGAGCGCCATCTCAGCACCGAGGACTTTCGGTGCTGCTTATCCTTTGGTGACCAAGACAGGCACCACTCCGAACTCTGCGGTGCTGAGCCTCACTCCGGTGACTCAGTTCCACATCGGGAACCGGATTCCGGGCCGCTTCGGTGCGGGCGAACTCAGTGCTATGGATGCGGAGCCGGAGCTGTCTGAGTGTCGCCTGGCAGACCTCGAACAGTCTGCTAGGGGGGAAAAGTGTTCTGGGAACCGTGCACGGGGGCGTGCACTCACCTATAATGGAATGGACATAAGCAATCACTCGAAGAAGAACAATGGGGCTCCTAAAACACTGAGTAGATAATTCATGTCCCAGAAAAGTAAGACTCCAGCCAGAGGCGAAGTCTCCTTTGAACTTCTTCTTGCTGACAGAGAGGCCCAGAGACACTGCAGGAGAGGGAAAGGCATTACGCCGACAGCTGAGGGAGGGCACTCAAAGACGAGGAAAGGCACAAAAGGGCAGTAAGTGCTTTTAATCACTATGACCCACACAACTCTTCCGCTAACTGCTCTCACCCTTCCCCACCTCCTGGGGTGTCAGGAGCAAACCACTCCTTGTGTTATCTCGTCCCCTCTTATTGCCCAGAGCCCTCCTCATTACCAGTTCTCCCAAATTTCCTACTCCAACCATTTCCACCCCATCATCCCACTGCCTCAATGATTCCTTGGTTCTGATTCCCAATATCTCCTGCCAAAAATGTGTCCCTTTGCTCCCTACCATTGCTAGCACCCTCATTTCATGGAGCACCTGCTACCAGGTACCTAACTAGCACCAGCCCTTCCAAATCTTTGAGTTCCATTTCTTCCAGCCCTCCACACCATCCTAACTTCCTATAGCAGCTGTTCCATGCCATCCCGAACTTTTACCACTGCCCCAGGCCTTCCGGATCACAGAAGCTCTGTGCTCCCAACCTTCTCCACTCTCTAATACCCTCCCTCCCATTGCCCACAATCTCCCCTTTATTATCATTTATTATTTCTATTATCATAGTGCCTGGTAGTGCTAGCCATGAACCAGGATCCCATTCTGCTGGACATTCTACAAACACAAAAAACCAAAAAACTGTCTCTGCCCCACAGATTTGACAATCTAAGCATGAGATACGTGACAGATGGATACAGACAGACAGGGTGTGACAGAGATGGCAATTTCATGCAATATCCTGGATCATTCTTACTGAATTAAGTCAAATCTTATTGAATTCAGTTTAAATATCTTAGGAGTTCATTGTATTAAAAATATGAGTATGTACGTATTACTGTGGGATGGCCTGTAGCATCTCCAGAGAGGAGACCTGGCTAATATAAACCCTAGAAAGTGTTATGATCTTCTTTAAAACAATGTGCTAGACAAAGTTAAGGGGGATTCCTAGAAAAACTTGGGGGGAGGGGAAGACCACTTCTCACCTCCACACCAAACCTATGGAAGCTGAACTCTGAGGAGAAACCATTGCCTGCTGGTCACCTGTTATGTGAAGACAAATTCAAAGGCCCAAACTGGAAAAAGGGTGACTCTGAGATGCATGGGCATGCTGGTTCTGAGCTAAAAAAAAATCAGTCTGTGGTTCTGATTATCCCATGACTCACATCACTCACTTGTCATCTATCTCAGTTGGTGTACAATGCACACTGCCTCTTTGCGGAAGCAGTGTTAAACAAATTAATAACTAAACTTGGAACCACAGATCAGCAAAAGGCAAACTGAAAAGAACATAAGAACAGCCACACTGGGTCAGAACCAGGTTTCATCTAACACAGTATCTGGTGATCCAACAGTGGCCGATGCCATGCACTTCAGAGGGAATGAACAGAAGGGGGTAATTATCAAATGATCCATCACCTTGTCCACTCCCAGAACGTGGCAGTCACACGCTTGGGGACACCCAGAGCATAGTGTGGCATCTCTGACCATCTTGGCTAACAGCCGTTGATGAACTTATCCTCCATGAATTTATACAATTCTTTTTTGAATCCATTTATAATTACAGCTTTCACAACATCGCCTGGCAAGGGTTTCCACAGGATGCCTGCATTGTACTCTCTTTCATTTGTTATAAATCTGCTGCCTATTAATTTTATCACATGACCCCTGGTTCTTGTATTATGTGAAGGGGAAAATAACATTTCTTTCTCCACTTTTCGGCACCTTTCATCATTTAATAGACCTCTATCATATCCCCCCTTAGTAATCTCTTTTTGAAGATGAAAAGTCCAAGCCTTTTTCATCATCTCTCCTCATATGGAAGCTGTTCCAGACCTCTTCTAATCATTTTTGTTTTCTTTATTTGCACCCTTTCCAACTGTAACATATCTTTTTTGAGATGGGATGCCCAGAATCACATGCAGTATTTAAGGTGTGACATGCCATGGATTTATATAGTGGCATGATATTTTCTGTCTTATTACCTATCATTTCTCTAATGGTTCCTCACATTTTTAAAGCTTTTTTGATGGTCACTGCACAGTGAGTGGACAGTACTCTGAAAACATCCACAATGACTCCAAGATTTCTTTCCTGACTGGTAACAGCCAATGTAGACACCATCATCTTGTATCTATAGTTGGGATTATATTTTCTAATGTGCCTCACTTTTCATTTAACACTGAATTTCATCGGCCATTTTGTTACCCAGTCACCCAATTTTGCGAGACCCCTTTGTAACTCTTTAGTCTGCTTTGGACTGAACTATCTTGAGTAATTTTTTATCATCTGCAAACGTTGCCACCTCCCTATTTTCCCATGTTTCCAGTTCATTTATGAATATGTTGAACAACAGTGGCCCCAGTACAGATCCCAGAGGGATCCCATTATTTACCTCTCCCCCACCATGAAAACTGACCATTTATTCCTACCTTCTGTTTCCTGACTTTTAACCAGCTACTGATCTTCCCTCTAATCCCATGACTGCTTACAAGCCTTTGGTGAAGGACATTGTCTAAGGCTTTTCAAAAATTCCAAGTAGACTATACCCACCGGATCACCCCGTCCACATGTTTGTTGACCCCTCAGAGAATTCTAGTAGATTGGTGAGTCATGTTTTCTATTTACAAAACGCATGTTAACTCTTCCCCAACAAATCGTTTTCATCTAAGTGTTTGATCAGTCTGTTCTTTACTATAGTTTTCAAGTAATTTGCCCAGTACTGAAGTTACGATTACCAGCCTCTAATTGACAGGATTGCCACTGGAGCCTTCTTAAAAAATTGGTGTTACTTTAGCTATTCCCAGTCATCTAGTATAGAGACCAATTCAAGTGGTAGATTACATAATGCAGGTAGTAGTTCTGCACTTATATATATAAACTTCCTTTAGTACTATTGGGTCAATACTATCTAGCCCTGGAGACTTATTAATGGTTAAATTATCAATTTGTTCCAAAATCTCCTCTATTGCTGCCTCAATTTGGGACATTTCCTCAGATTTGCCAGCTAAAAAGAATTGTTCAGGTGTAGGAAAGTCCCTGAACCCCTCTGCAGTGAAGACTGATGGAAAGGATTCATTTAGCAGCTCTGCAATGGCTTTGGCTTCCTTGAGAGCTCGTTTAACACATCGATCAATCGGTAGCCCCTTTGATTATTTTTCAGTCTTCCTGCTTCTGAAGTACTTTAAAAATTTGTATTAATTTCAGTGACTTTTGCTAGTTACTCTTCAAATTTACTTAGAGACTTAATGATGAGAAGGGACCATTATGATCATCTAGTCTGACCTCCTGCACAATGCAGGCCACAGAACCTCACCCACCCATTCCTGTAATAGGCCCCTAAGCTATGACTGAGTTAATAAAGTCCTGAAATCATGCCTTATGGATTTCAAGGTACAGAGAATCCAACAGCAAGTGACCCATGCCACAGAGGAAGACAAAAAAAGCCCAGGGCCTCTGCCAATCTGTCCTGGGGTAAAGTTCTTTCCCGACCCCAAATATGGCAATCAAATAAACCCTGAGCATGCGGGCAAGACTCACTAGTCAAATACCCGGAAAGAATTCTCTGTAGTAACTCAGAACCCAGTCCATCTAACATCCCATCACAGGCCATTGGGCATATTTACCGCTAGTAGTCAAAGATCAGTTAATTACCAAATCAGGCCTTCCCATCATACCATCCCCTCCACAATTTATCATGCTCAGTTTTGAAACCAGCAAGGTTTCTTGCTCCCCACTGTTCCCCTTGGAAGGCTGTTCCAGAACTCCTCTGATGGTCAATTTTCTAGTCTGAACTTCCTGACGGCCAATTTATATCCATTTTTTTGTGTGTCCACATTGATACTGAACTTAAATAATTCCTTTCCCTCCCTGGTATTTATCCCTCTGATGTATTTATAGAGAGCAATCATATCTCCCCTTGACCTTCTTTTGGTTAGGCTAAACAAGTCAAGCTCTTTCAGTCTCCTCCCATAACACAGGTTTTCCATTCCTTGGTTCATCCTAGTAGTCGTTCTCTGCACCTGTTCCCATTTGAATTCTTCTTTTTTAAACTGGCACTTGGAAGAGACGATGGTGATCAGGAACAGTCAACATGGATTCACCAAGGGAAAGTCATGCCTGACCAATCTGACTGACTTCTTTGATGAGATGACTGGCTGTGCATGTGGGGAAAGCGGCGGACGTGATATACCTTGACTTTAGCAAAGCTTTTGATATGGTCTCTCACAGTATTCTTATCAGCAAGTTAAAGAAGTGTGGGTTGGATGAATGGACTATAAAATGGATAGAGAACTGGCTAGGGCATAGGCTCAATGAGTAGTGATCAATGGCTCCATGTCTAGCTGGCAACCGGTCACAAGCGGAGTGCCCCAGGGGTCAGTCCTGGGGCTGGTTTTGTTCAACATTTTCATTAATGATCTGGAGGATGGGGTCGATTGCACCCTCAGCAAGTTTGCGGACGACACTAAGCTGGGGGGAGTGGTAGATACCCTGCAAGGAAGTGATAGGATACAGAAGGACCTAAACAAACTGGAGGATTGGGCTAAAAGAAATCTAATGAGGTTCAACAAGGACAAGTGCAGAGTCCTGCACTTAGGACGGAAGAATCCCATGCACAGCTACAGACTGGGGACCGATAAGGTAGGCAGCAGTTCTGCAGAAAAGGACCTGGGGGTAAAAGTGGATAAGAAGCTGGATATGAATCAGCAGTGTGCCCTGATTGGCAAGAAGGCTAATAGCATATTGGGCTGCATTAGGAGGAGCATTGACAGCAGATCATGGGATGTGATTATTCCCCTCTATTCGGCATTTGGCCACATTTGGAGTATTGTGTCCAGTTTTGTGGCCCCCACTACAAAAAGGATGTGGACAAGTTGGAAAGAGTCCAGCGGAGGGTAACCAAAATGATTAGGGGGCTGCAGCACAGGACTTATGAGGAGAGACTGAAGGAACTGGGCTTGTTTAGGCTGCAGAAGAGAAGAATGAGGGGGGATTTGATAGCAGCCTTTAACTACCCGAAAGGGGGTTCCAGGAAGGATGGAGCTAGGATGTTCTCAGTGGTGGCAGATGACAAAACAAGGAGCAACGGTCTCAAGTTGCAGGGCGGGAGGTCTAGGTTGGACATTAGGAAAACGTCTTTCACTAGAAGGGTGGCGAAGCACTGGAATGGGTTACCTAGGGAGGTGGTGGAATCTCCATCTTTAGAGGTTTTTAAGCTGTGGCTTTACAAAAACCTCCCTGGGATTATTTAGCTGAGGTTAGTCCTGCTTTGAGCAGGGGGTTGGACTAGATGTCCTCCTGAGGTCCTTTCCAACTCTAATATTCTATGATTCTATGATATACCAGAGTATAATCCAGTCTAAAGAAATAGCTGTGTCAACCCTGTCCTGAAACTCTGAGTGCCTTACAATGCCTTGATGAAGTAGGTCCCACCTGGGCCACTCACAAAGAGCTTTCCAGTACGAAAGGCACATCCTTAGTGTCTGTATGTAACTGCAGCCTACCAGCCACACTTGCATTACACTCTGGCTGTCCCCAGCCTTGGTTCTATCATAGGATGATCTCCAACACATGCCCAGTCTCAGAGATAGATTTTTATGAAAGTACAGGTAACGAAGTATAAGAATCATAACTTGTTACAAGAGAAATAACGATAAAATGCTTACTGACGCACTTAAGACATTATCTTATTTCAAAGCAAATTTTGCTCACCAAATGTTTCGGTGGTCTTACTGCCAAACGCTATAGGTCTGGACCCCTCCGCAAATTCAACTGCTGTGTCATTTTGTCTTCTCAGGTGCAGAGAATGCAATGGGCAGAGAGAGAGGGGTATTTAGAGGTTGTTTACCCCAACTTATAGTCCTGTCCCCTCTTTGGAGAAACATTCCAGCTGAGAACAAGGCTATTGACAGTCTGTGTGGACCAGAACTCCATGCTGTTTCTTTGTTAAGGCCTTGTCTACCCTACAAAGTGTTATTGATGCAAGTTACAGCAGTGATCCAAAAACGCTGTAATTACAGAGCTTCTGCCTGTTCACACAGCACTTGTTGTGTTGCCAAAGCATGTCCAAACTTGGGGCTCTAGTATCGACCGTGAGAACAGTGCCTTGTGGTCAGCCATACCACTGTACAACTCACCACCTTATACCACTAGGAACTACGGGAAAGAGGAGAGTATCACAGCACATCGTGAGTGCGGGTTCAACAACCCACGATGCAGTTCTTATTATTCACAGAGTATGTCTTTATTAAATAACAAATAATCACAACACACAGAAAAAGCTGGGCTGGAGGGAAAAAAGCAGTGAGAGTCTGTGTGACCTACCACAACTAGGCCTAAGTCCAGCTATCGTTCTGGTGAATCTAGCTGAATCTAGAATCTGGTGAATCTAGCTTAATCTAGGAGAATCTAGCTGAGGAAAAGGCTCTGGGTGGGTGGTTGTTGAGGATATCAATTCAGGTAGATAGGTACAAAATTTCAAATTGTGCCACCATTTTCCACAGGTGGGTGCCGTAGAAGCTGATATTTCACTCCTGAGACTAAGCAGGGATGCTAGGGTGCTTCTCCTTTATGCAAGCACCTTCAAACTGGGTCCCTAAATGCTGCTCGCCTATGTACTGCTTTGGTCTTTGCTCAGATAATTGGCGATTGGCACAGGAAAGTTTCCTACAATGGGGAAGAATCAAAGCAGCTGTGTCGAGGAAAATCTGGCAAAGGATTGGTGAGTACCTCCAAGAAAGTGTCCTAGATATCTCTCTGGAGGATACCCATGGAATCTAAGCGTGCATTAACACACTTTGCAGCCACACTGCCTAACTGAACAAGGGAATGGGAAGCACATCCAAACACTGCTATTCTTGTGCATTTCTATCCCTTCAACGAGCTGTATAATGCAACAAAGCAAAGGACAGCTGTAACTCATGTAATCGAGCACCATCAGCTCCAAAAAAAATGTTATCCAAACTCCCTCTGCTTCATTCTGGACGCCAGAGCTCTAGGACTAGGACAGTGTCGAACTGTCCAGGGTCAAGAAGAGATCCTGACTCCCCACGTCACCAGACGATGTAGTCTCCTCTGCATCATCCTCCAACTCAACCTCCTCATCCACGACTCGTCTCCCCTGCCCCTGGGCCCAGGTCTCTTGGCAGTGGAAGTGGGGTCACCACTGAGGATGGCTTCCAGTTCCTTACAGAAGCAGCAGGTCTTTGGCTCTGCACTAGAGTGATAGTTTGACTCCCTAGCCTTTTGGTACTCCTGTTCCAGCTCCTTGATTTTTCAAATGGGACTGCAGCGTGTCCTGTTCATAGCCCTTCTCCACCATTAAACGAGAAATCTGAGTGTAGGTATCATAGTTCCTTCAGCTGGAGCAGAGCTGGGACTGCACAGTCACCTCTTCCCAAATGTTGATCAAATCCAGAAGCTCCTGTGTTCTCCAGACGGAAGAGTGTTTGGTGTGCGGAGCTGCCATGGTCAGCTGGGAAAATGCGATGTGAGTGCTCCACACTGACCAAACGGGAAGTGGAATTTCAAATATTTCTGGGACATTAAAGGGAGAGGGGCAGATGGCCACAGGGCAGCAGAAATCAAACTGATGACCAGAGTGGTCAGGATGGGCATTGTGGGACACTTCCTGGAGGCCATTTACTGCAACATAACCAAGTACGGTGATTCCAGTGATGCTTTGTCACTAAATCTTTGGCACAAAAAACTCGATGCCTCTCATCAAGGTGGTTTAATTTTGCTGAAAAATCAGGGGAGTTGGGTCGGTGGGGGGGGGAGGGAGGGGGAGATTGCCATGTGTACACCTCCACTGTTTTGCTGCAAAAAGCTGACTTTGGTTGACAAATCTCTAGTGTAGACCAGGCCCAAGATATAGATATTTATTGTCCTTGCCCCATTTCTTGCCAAAGAATGGCCACTTAGCAGATAATGGTCCATCAGCCTGGCTGAGGTCTCAATTACCCTTTGTCTCTAAGAAACTGGTTTGGACACTTGTCAGTCTTATCTGGAAAACCTATTTTTAATCATGATTTGAGCTTGTGTTTATTACTTGAAATATAATGCTGCTATATATAATTTTCCATGATGTTATTGATCAGTAAATCATGAATTTTTAAATGGTACCTCACAAGACATGCATTGTATCAAACTTACTGCAATAGGATGTGAACACACAGGTATAGTCTGTCACAAGAGCTTGTGTCACAACTGTCTTAGGAAACAAAAACCTTTTGCCTAGTTCCTTGTTATTTACTTTGGAATTCTCTCTCTGAATCATCTTAGACAATCCTGACCTAAACAACTGAACAGCACTCTGATTATATCCAGTTACTTCAGCTAGTTCCACAATTTAGGGTGTACTGTTGTTCACCATTTCAGACTGGAGATATAAAAACATTTGGTAGCATGTACAATATCTTGGAGTATTCCCTCCTGTTGACTGAACTACCCTTCAAGTTTCTCTACGTCATGGAGTGAGCAGGGAAAAAGCAAAAATAAAATAAGATGTGATTATTTTAATAAGTTCTCAGAGTCCCCAGTAAATCTGAGCTACGGTTAGAAACTGGGACTTAAACTCCAAATGATCATGCTGCATTTGAGATCCATTCAAATTCCCCTTCCAGATCTGTGACACTTTCATCTCAGGCTCTAAATGACTATGTTTTAGGATCAAAGAAAACGAAGGGTGATTCCAAACAGAGGGCTGAGAACACTGAATCATATAGAACAGAGAGAGGTGGAGGTGTAGAATGTGGAGAAGATAAATTATACATGGTTCAAACACAGGAAATACTTCTGGCATAATTCAGAAGGTGGGAATCCTTCCAACTCAGCATTTCTTCAGGTGTCACAGAGCTTGAAAAAAATACTTTTTCCCCTATCATTGACCCTGCTCCTTCTCTTTGTTGTATTTAAATTTATTTAAAATAAGAAAAATGGTACAAAAACCAACTGCTATTCAGCACAACCCAGTTCAATGAGAGAACAATTGCGAATGAGAATGTGTCCCTAAGTGGGGAACCTGATGACTAACCATCACTTAGCAGTGTTACCAGAAGAATTTAGGGAAGTCAATTTGGTATTACTGAGAGAATTTTAGAGTACAGGATTACCATTAAAAATTACTGGTATGGTAGTTCACTCTATTGGAAATTCCAGGAAGACAATCCTCCCTTGAAAGGATACGGCTGCAGCCCTCCGATCAAGATAGAACACATAAGCTGTGATACTTCGAAAACAGATACCAAATGTATTTGAAAATGAATGGTTACATTAAATAGAAAGAGATGGAAATCAAGCATGACTTGTAACCATATAATAATATATATATTTATTAGCATACAACTATTAGAAGATATATGGTACAGAAAATAGTACTTAGACTATAACATAACTCTATAATACTTAACACTATTAATCTAACAATACATTAATTAATAACACTCTATACATATATTATTACTAGAAATCCTTAACAATCTATCATCCATCAAGCATTAGCTAAGCGGTTGCTGGATGGGTACAGAGGTAGAATCTCACTCAGACCACAAGCATCCAACTCTATTGACATGCAGCCTCAGGTGGCGTTTACATACACAACCTTTAAAACATCCCTCTGTTCATCAGGGAAGGTCCTTCTGCTCTGCCCAAAGATTGCTAAGAGTTATCTCAGACTCACACAGAGCGGGGACTCTGTTAGCCCGTTTGCCTGGAAACCCTGGGGCACATGTGCAGGATTATCCTAGGCTCAGACATAGAGCGGGGACATAGCCCGTTTGTCTGCAAACCCAGAGGCACCTATACAGCTATCTGATACAAGGATCACGTTAGGCCCAGACACAGATTGGGGACTCAGTTAGCCTGGTTGTCTGTAGGTCCAAAGACACCTGTGGCTTCCTAATGGAAGGATTACCCTGGCTTAGACACAGAGCAGGCACGCAGTTAGCCCAGTTGTCTAAAGCCTAAGGCACACCTTTGCTTCAATGATGCTTACTGCCATTCAGATGTTTTCCAAGACGTCCCGAATCAAATTTTCTGCTGAGGTCCGTTCTCTTGATCTCCGCTGGCCCAGCTTTCTAAGTTCAGCTCTGCTTCCTCCAAGTGATCTCAGCTCTCTACAAACTGCCTGCTGACACTTGGCTATATAAATAGCTCTCAGTTTCAGTTAGTGGAGGGGTCACGTTGGGAGGGAGAACCTCAAAATGGATAGGGGAGGGGCTAGGAGTAAGGAGTGAACAGAGAGGGGAGCTGTTTTCTAATTGCCAATGCCGGATTCGCTTGCTAATTTTTATCCTAAAGATCCTTTTCCTAAAACTTACCAATGTTTTAAATACCACAGAATGTCCAGACACTGATACCACTCTCTCTTTGTCTAATTAATTACTGTTATTTTTGTTGTAATTTTAAACCCCTTCTGAGGCTTTTCTGCAATGCTTTTCACCTGGAGTAACTGGAGGATTGGGCCAAAAGAAATCTAATGAGGTTCAACAAGGACAAGTGCAGAGTCCTCCACTTAGGAAGAAAGAATCCCATGCACAGCTATAGACTGGGGACCGACAAGCTGGGTAGCAGCTCTGCAGAAAAGGACCTGGGGGTAACGGTGGATAAAAAGCTGGATATGAGTCAGCAGTGTGCCTTGGTTGTCAAGAAGGCTAATGGCATATTGGGCTGCATTAGGAGGGGCATTGCCACAGGTCACGGGAAGTGATTATTCCCCTCTATTCGGCATTGGTGAGGCCGCATTTAGAATATTGTATCCAGTTTTGTGGCCCCCACTACAAAAAGGATGTGGACAAGTTGGAGAGAGTGCAGCGGAGGGTAACCAAAATGATTAGGGGGCTGGAGCACAGGACTTATGAGGAGAGGCTGAGGGAAGTGGGCTTGTTTAGTCTGCAAAAGAGAAGAGTGAGGGGGGATTTGATAGCGGCCTTTAACTACCTGAAAGGGGGTTCCAGGGAGGATGGGGCTAGGCTGTTCTCAGTGGTGGCAGATGACAGAACAAGGAGCAACGGTCTCAAGTTGCAGGGCGGGAGGTCTAGGTTGGACATTAGGAAAATGTTTTTCACTAGGAGGGTGGTGAAGCACTGGAATGGGTTACCTAGGGAGGTGGTGGAATCTCCATCCTTAGAGGTTTTTAAGCTGAGGCTTGACAAAGCCCTGGTTGGGATGATATAGTTGAGGTTAGTCCTGCTTTGAGCAGGGGGTTGGACTAGATGACCTCCTGAGGTCCCTTCCAACTCTAATATTCTATGATTCTATGATTCTATGATTATTCTGTCTAGCAGATTCAAATAGCTCAAGACAAAAATCTCCGGCTACAGCAATGGGAGAATAAGTATAAATGTGATGCTCCAAATTTGTTTAGATGAAGAAAAGCAATGGAGATTATTTCAGATCTTGAGGACATTTGCTAAATTACCCTGGCCACTGCACATGAGCTATTTTTTTAATTGAAAAAAAAATAGCTATGTTTTTACATGAGGATAGTTAACTCAAATTAGCTAACTCCATGGAAAATCCTAGTGGAAACAAGGCTTGGGTAGATTTAACCTCCATCAACCTTGTTGAGGTTACCCCTGGTTCTCCCATTTGGAGTTATTGGAAGGATACACCTTTCCATGACATAGGACAAAGGAATGGATAGAAAAGACTGTGGGATTAACCTCAAGGAAGAGTGATCTGCAAAAGGGAAAAGCAGACAATTCAGCTGGGTGAGTTGAGAGACGAGTTACACAAATGCTGCCTTAAAGGAAAACAAATCTTTTCTTAGCTGTAGAGAAGGTTTGCATGGTGTTTATCTCCCGTGCAGCTTCTCTGATGATAAATAAGGGTTGAGCTCTACTGGAAGAATTCATAAGGTCTTTCTTTTGTTTGGATCATCCAATGTATAAAAATGTGAACTGCGAGCAAAGGCTTTTATGGAGTTGGGGCGCTCATGGGGCACTCCCCTTTGTGGACTCTCTGATGTATAATAAGCTTTGAGCTCTGACTGAAAGTTTACCCTCACTCATACCATTCATAGGGATCCTCCCCTGTATGAATTCTCTGATGTTTAATAAGGTTTGAGCTCCAAGCAAAGGTTCTTCCACGTTCTCAGCATTCATACGGTCACACTCAAGTGTTGATTCTCTGATGTCTAATAAGGTGTGAGCGTTCAGTGAAGGTTTTCCCACATTCAGACCATTCAGAGGGTTGAGTTCTTGTGTGGTTTCTCTGATGTCTAATAAGCCGGGAGGGCCTACAGAACTTTTTCCCACAATCAATGCATGTGTTTTGTCTCTCTCCTGTGGGAATTCTCTGCTGGGCCATGATTTCTTTGAGACCTTTGTGAGCTCCCCAGTAGTTAACAGATTTACCAACTTCATGCATTGGCTGATTTCTCCACTGCTTCTCTGGCTTATGCTGGCTCTTACATACTTTTTTCTGCTCACAAGTCCTGGACACACTCCTTTTGGATCTTTGTAATAACACCCTATGTGGTTCCATTTTCTTATCATCTTCCGGCTGAGGATTCTGCTCCATGGTCTCACTCACCATCCCATCACCTGCTGGGACAGACAAAGTAAAACCTCAGAAAGAGGAATAGAAAAGGGGAGAAAAACGAAAGAACAGGGTAGACATGGTAAAAAAAAATCGAGATCTGAATTTCCACAAATTCTTCCCCAAAGGGAAGAGAGGAGGGGATCAATTCTGCATCCAGTTCCCATCCAGACACTAAGAGAGAAAGGAGTTTGGTGAGGAAGCTAAAGCCAGGAGTTAGTCAGGTAGGAAGCCATGAGCAATATCTGCCCTGTGGGTATGACACCTGCTGTGAACAATCCTGAACTCAGAGACGTCACAAGGTCTTTATTGGGAATCCCAGCTGTTTCCTTCAGGCATTGAGTGGGTTTAATGATCCCTCACCTGTACATCTGCCTCCCAGGATCTCTCTTTCTGCTAAGCCCTGGTGATCTGGGGCCAACAGCACTTCCTCTCGCTCTAGTTAGAAGATGACATCAGGTTTGGAAACTGGAAACCCTTCTCAGAGAAAAGACGACTAGTGAGATTAAGTGCATTCATGGAACATTTGTCACACAGAAAAAATGCTCTGTCATTTTAACCCTGGCCTCTTTTAAAGTAGAGAAATCCTGGGGCCAGCTCTGCATGTGTAGGACACTGTTCCTATGAAGGATTTAAATGTGCCCATGTCAACTGGGAACACACATGGCCAGACAATCACAATCAAAGGACCTTCTAAAACCCAGAGTAGATAACTCCATGTCCCAGAAGGGGAAGACTCCAGCAGGTGGGGAAGTCCCCCTGGAATTACGTCTTACTGACAGAGAGGCCCAGAGACACTGCAGGAGTGGGAAAGGCACGAGGCCTGACAAGTGTGGGAGACATTCAGAAAGGCAAAGCAGCACACAGAGATGCAGCTAGCCCTGTGAATCTCTATGACCCCCACATCCCTTCATCTAGCTGCTCTCATCCTTCCATATCTCCCAGGACCCGAGGAACCATCCCACTCCTTGTGCTTTCTCCTCCCCTTCCATTGCCCACAGCCCTTCTCACTACCAGTTCTCCCAAATTTCCTGCTCCCCAACCATTTCCACCCCATCATTCCCCATCTCAATTGTTCCTTGCTCCTGATTCCCAAGAGCTCCTGCCAGAAAATGCGTCTCTTTGCTCCCTCCCATTGCTAGCACCCCCATTTCCTGGAGCACCCAGTACCCAACACCCATGCTCCTTTCATGCTAAGCAGCACAGACCCTTCCAGATCCTTGAGTTCCATTCCTTCCAGCCCTCCATAGCATCAAAACTCCCTACAGCAGCTGTTCCATGGCATCTCCACCCTTACCATTGCCCCCAGCATTCCTGGATCACAGCAGCTCTTCCTCAGAAACCTTCCTCTCTTTAGCTCCATTACACCCTCCCTGCCACTGCCCTGAACCTCCCCATTACTATAATTTACTGTATCTATTACCGTAGCACATAGCAGTGCTACTCATGGGCCAGGATCCCATTCTGCTGGACATTCTACAAACACAAAACAAAACACTGTCACTGCCTGAAAGATCAGACAATCTAAGAATAAATCGAAACAGATGGACAGAAAGACAAGGTGTGACAGAGATGGCAATTCCCTACAATATCCTGGACCATCTTTACTAAATTAAGTCAAATGTTATTGAATTAAGTTTCAGTATCCTAGGAGTTCATTGTATTAATAATATGAATGTGTATATATTACTGTGGGATGGTCTGCAATATCTTCAGAGAGAGACTGGCTAATATAAACCCTAAGAAGTGTTATAATCTTCAGAGGACTCTGAAACAATGTGCTAGGCAAAATTAAGGGGGATTCCAAGGAAAAACTTGGGGGAGAGAGGAAGGTTACTCGTCACCTCCACACAAACCCTACGGAAGCTGCACTGTGAGGAGAAACCATTGCCAGCTGATCATGTGTTATATGAAATTCAGAGGCCCACACTGGATAAAAGAGTGACTCACAGACGCATGGGCGTGCTGGTTCTGAGCTAACAACTCTTAGTTTGCAACCACAGGAGAAAAATCTTTGTGCAATTTGAATGTCTATTCACCTTCCTGAGCCCTTGGTGGGGATGGAGTGATCTCTGATAAGCTTGTTAGCATGCACATCAGTTCTCTTATTTTTTTCAAATGTTTTCTCTCTGTAATGCTTTTACATTGAGAATCACTGTTTTCTGGGAAAGGGACGTGGTAACTTAACAGGGGGCAGTTATGTCATACATAGCCTCTGAGGAAAGAAGGTAGAAGGAAGCAGGCCTGCGGAGGGAATATGCCTTGCTGGGGAATTCAACATAGGCAAGGATCTGTGCAGCTTGGACATACCCCAGTCAGGAGGGAGATTGATGTGGCTTTCTATCCAAGAGAGGTGATGGCTGGACAGCCTGAGACCACAGAAGGGGAATACAGGTGAAATGGCCCTGAATATTGGCAGAGAGAACAAGGAAACAATAAGACACTTGTCACCCTGATAGACCTCACCACTGCAGGGGCGCCCAAGATGTCAGGTAATACCTGAAGGGATGTCCAATACTTGTAGTGGGTCCCGCACTTGGAAAGGTTGTCCATTGTCCATTGTGGGTCCCACCGTGCTTGCTTTTTAATGATTAGAGTTCTGTGAATAAACGTTTGATTGTTTGTACTCTTTGGCTCCCTGGTACTTTTGTCTTTAATTCACCCAGGATCTTACAGGGAAATATTAAGAGCTAGGTTTTGGCCGTTTTAGCTGTTCAGCTTGAGATGATGGTTAAATGTCCATGAGGAAATGCCATAGAGAGGCTGAGATTTCAGTTTGGAGAGAAGGAGACAGGTCTGGAGCAGAGAGTTAAATCTGTAAGTCGCCATCACAGAGGTGGCTGCTGAATTTCTGTTTGAGGATGAGATTATCAGATGTAGGGTACAAAGGAAGAAGAGAAGTGGACCAAGGACACAGCCTGTGTAATCCCCACAGAAAGTTGGAATGGGGATGAGGAGGATTGTCCAAGGACACACTGAAGGAGAGATCAAAGGAGGAGGAGGAGAAGCAGGAGAGGATAAGGGAAGATCAGATCTCAAGATGAACATGGTCAATGGTGTAAAAGGCAGCTGACAGGTCAAGTAGGGTGAGGAAGGAGTGCTGGTTCTGAGCTTTGCCTAGGGAGAGGTCATTAGAGACTTTGGCAAAAGCAGTCTCAGTGGAGTGCTCCAAATCTGACTTCTCATCCCACCCCCAACAGAATCTCCCTGCTTCCTAGAGCAACTACTTTCCAACCCCTTCATTCCCCATGTCCCTCTGCCCCCAGTGTTCCCCACTCCCAGCTAACCCAAATCACATGCCCAACTCTCCCTAAACAACAGCACCATTGCTAGGCCCTCCACTCCCTTTTCTCCATTCCCAATCCTCCACTCTCCTACCTCATACCATTACCAGCTCTCAGGAGATCCTCCTCCTGACTCCCTTCATCTTCCTCCTTCCTCTGTACCCCACCACCCCCAATTCCCTCTAATCCGAGTCCTCAACACAGCCTTCCTTCATCCCCTTTTCTCTCAGCCCTCCCTGCCATGTGGCACCGCACAGACATCTTCTCCCCTCCCTCTGCTCTCTGTAGGTTCCTGTATCAAGAACTCCTGAATGAGACCATCACACTGCCTCCTGTCCACAGATGGGTGCACCTCATTGCTACACTCTCCCTGCATTTGGAAAGTTATCCTAGCAGACCACCAGCTAGACTACATTTACGGTTCAGTATTACCTTCTGTTTAAGGCCAACTATTCAATTTCTCTAACATGTGCATGCTTACTCACATTCTCCTGAAATACACTGCTCATCGTGTGGGTGCAGGACAGGGTTAGTGCTCCAAGGATGGGGTTAACGGATCAAGAGGGTCCTGAGCTACAGCCCTGCTAAAAAAAGCTTTTGACAAAAAATCACCTTGTTCTTATAATGTTTTCTTGAACACAACTGGGGCTCCAACTATGGTTCTGTTTATCCCCTGACTAATGTCAGTCACTTGGCATCTATCTCAGGTGGTGCACAGCGCACACTGACTCTTTGGGGAAGCATTATTAAACAAGTGAATAACTACAGAGCTTGGAACTTCAGATCACCAAAAGCCAAACTGATAAGAACATAAGAATAGCCAGATTGGGTCAGAAGAATGGTCCGTCTAGCCCAGTATCCTGTCTTCCAACAGCAGACAATGCCAGATGCATCAGAGAAAATGAACAGAAAGGGATAATTATTGAGTGATCCCTCCCCTGTCGTCCACTTCCAGCATGTGGCAGTCAGAGGCTTAGGGACACCCTGAGCATGGACTTGCATCTCTGACCATTTTGGCCAATTATTTTTTAAAACTGGTTATAATTATGTCCTGCACAACATGCCCTGGCAGCGAGTTCAATAGGATGACTGTGCATTGTGCATTGAAGAAAAAATTCCTTTTATTTGTTACAAATCTGCTGCTTATTAATTTCATCACACAAACCTGCTTTTTGTGTTATGCAAAAGGGGTAAATAACACATTTTTTTGCACTTTCTCCACACCATTCATGATTTTACAGACCTCTATCGTATCCCCCCTTACTCGTCTCTTCTCCAAGATGAAAAGTCCAAGTCTTTTTCCTCTCTTTTCATACTGAAGCTGTTCTATACTCCTGATTTTTGTTGTCCTTCTCTGCACCTTTTCCAGTTCTCATATACGTTTTTTGAGATACAGTGACCAGAGCTGCATACAGTATTTAAAGTGTGGCACACCATGGATTTATATAGTGGCATTATGATATTTCTGTGTTATTACTTATTGCTTTCCTAATGGTTCCTAATATTGTTATATTTTTGACTGCCACTGCACATTGATCAGATATTTTCAGTGAACTATCCAAAAATGATACCAACATTTTTTTCATGAATCGTAACAGCTACTTTTGACCCCATCATTTTGTATCTATAGTTGGGATTATGTTTTCCAATGTGCTTTACTTTGCATTTATAAAACTCAAATTTCACCTACCTTTTCTCACCCACTCTCCCATTATCGGGAGATCCCTTTGGAACTCTTCACAATCTGATTTAGACTTTAACTATCTTGATTAATTCTGCATCATCTCCAAGCTTTGTCACTTCTGTGTTTCCCCATTTTTCCAGTTTTTTGTAAAGACTATGTGGAAAAACAGTGGCCCCAGTACAGATCCCTGAGGCATCCCACTATTTACGTCTCTCCACTGTGAAAACTGATAATTCATTTTTACCCTTTTGTTTCCTGTCTTTTAATGAGTTACCGATCCATGAGATGGCCTTTCCTCTTATCCCATGACTACTTACTTTGCTTAAGGGGCTTTGGTGAGGGACTTTGTCAAAGGCTTTCTGAAAGTCCAAGTACCCTATATTCACTGGATTACCCTTGTCCACATGTTTGTTGAACCCCTGAGAATTCTAATAGATTGGTGAAGCATAATTTCTTTACAAAAGCCAAAATGTGTTCAATAATTCTGTTTCTTACTATGGTTACTACCAGTCTGCCTATACTGAAGTTAGGTAAACTGGTCTCTCATTGCCAGGATCACCTGTGGAGCCTTTTTAAACAATTGGTATTACATTAGTTATCCCCAGTCATCTGGTACAGAGGCCAATTTCAGTGGTAGGTTCCATACCAGAGTCAGCAGTTCTGCACTTTTCATATATGAGTTCCTTCAGCAGTATTGGGTGAATACCATCTAGTCTTGGTGACTTAGTAATATTTAAATTATCAATTTGTTCCAAAACCTCCTCTATAGATACCTCCATCTGGGACATTTCCAGAGAGTTCTCACCTAAAAAGAATGGGTCAGATATAGGAAAGTCCCTCACATCCTCTGCAATGAAGACGGAGGCAGAGGATTCATTTAGCTTCTCTGCAATGACCTTGGCTTCCTTGAGTTCCCCTTTACCACCTCAATCATCCAGTGGCCCAACTGACTGTTTGGCAGGCTTCCTGCTTCTGATGTACTTAAAAAATAATTGATGTTAGTTTTTGTGACTTATGCTAGTTCCTCTTCAATATTTTTTTTTTGGCTTGCATAATTATACTTTTAGAATTGGCTTGCCAGAGTTCATGCTCCTATCTATTTTCCTTAGTAGGCTTTGACTTCCAATATTTAAAGGATGCCTTTTTCTGCCTTATTTACTCTCGTTTAGCCATGGAAGTATTTTTTTAGTCCTCTTATTGTTTCTCTTCCCCATCTCCCCCATTTGTGGGGACTCATTTTTTAGAGCCCGTATTATGTTTTAAAAAAAGTTTCCATTGAGCTTGCAGGCATTTCACTTTTGTGAGTGTTCCTTTGAATTTCCATTTAACTAGCTTTCTCATTTTTGTGTAGTTTGCCTTTCTGAAGTTGAATGCTGCTGTTGGTGGGCTTCGTTAGTATTTTTCCGTTCACAAGGATTTTAAATTTAATTACATTATGGCTCTATTACCAAGTGGTTCATCTGTATTCACCTCTTGGACCATCTCCCCTGTCCCACTTAGAACTAAATCAAGAATTGCCTCTCCCATTGGGGGTTCCAGGACTAGCTGCTGCAATAAGTACTCATTAATGGTACCTAAAAAATTTATTTCTGTATCCTGGCCTGAGGTGACATATACCCAGTAAATATGGGGATAGTTGAAATCCCCAATTATTGGGTTTTCTATTTTTATAGCTTCTCTAATCTCTCTGATCATTTCACAATCACCATCAACATCCAGGTCAGGTGGTCAGTAGCATATTGCTACTGCTATACTTTTATTATTCAAGCATGGAATTTCAATCAGTAGAGATTCTATGGTACAGTTTGAGTCATGTAAAAATGTTTACTATATTTGCCTCTATGCTTTCTTTCACATATCATACCACTCGCCCACCCGTACAACCTACTCTGTCATTCCTATCTAATTTGTATCTTGCTATTATCATGTCCCATTGATTATCATTATTCTATCAGGCTTCTGTGATGCCTATTATTTCAATATCCTAATTTAAAACCAGGCACTCAAGTTCATCCATCTTAGTATTTAGCCTTCTTGCATTTGTATACAAGAACTTATAAAATTTGTCAATATTTAGTTGTCTGCATTCATGTGATGTAATTAAATAAGACTCTTACATTTGACTGTTTCTCTTCAGCTACGACCTGTACTTTATGAACTTCTATCCTTCCCTCTTTACTCTGATATAGAGCATCCATGCTAAGATATCCTCCTCAAGGGATGGCTCTGTCCAAACCATGTGTTCTTCCAAACCTGTTGCCTTTCCCTCAGCCCTTAGTGTAAATTTCTTCTATGAAAATTTTAAATGCCAGAAGTCTGCTTCCATAGTGATATAAGTGGAGCCCATCCTTCCTGTACAGGGTCCTACTTTTGCAAGAGGTTCCCCAGTTCCTTATAAACCAACACCTCAGGATGGTTAAATGCTCTGAGGCAGTCAAGGGCGGAAGGGTGGCTGGAGTGTGGATGGAGGGACACATGAGCAGGATATGTGGCCGGGTGTATGGTGAGGAAGATTGATCGAGTCAGCTTCATCTCAGGGCTGACACGACTGAGCAGTACTTTCCTTCCCACTGGTCCCTCTGACTGAGGCTATTTCTCGTGGCATGAAGAACTGAAAATACAAAGACTGTGCTTTCCATGGTCACATTGGTGATACCCAGGCAGTGTGGACAGGGGGCGTAAGCAGCCTGATCACAATGCAAAGAATTGAAGAGCAGAAGTGAGATGCAGACAGGAACTGCTTCGGGTGATGGAGAATTACAATAAAGGATGTGAGATGTGGTGGGTTGGAGAGAGGAAGAGCAGGGGTTGGAAAATGCAGTTTCAAAGTTTCCCGACTGACAAGAAATAACAGTAAAAATCCCACTTAAGCATTGCACCAGTGCAGCTGGTAGTACTGTAGTGCTTCAAAGGAGACTCTACCTACATTGATGGCAGGGCTTCTCCTGTCAGTTTATGTCCTCCATCTCCCCAAGATATGATGATGGGAGAAGCCCTCCTGCACATATAGCGCTATCTACACCAGAGGTTAGGTCAGTATAACTGCATTCCTCGGGAGGGAGAGGGAAAATATTTTACACCCCTGAGCAACGTAGTTGTATTGACATATTCTGACCTATAACGGCAGGGTGATCTCCCCTCTTCAAGCTGCTACTTGTCTGTGCTCCCCACTGTGATGCTGGATCCTCTACATTTATTTATTAACAAATAACATTCGAGGAATTTTAAAATATGGTGTGCAGAATTTTTATGTACACGATTCCCTCAGGAGTACTGGGGAAGCAACTCACCACGTTTAGAAGCCCCATGCCAGGCACAATATATGTCAGCAGGCAGGCTCAGTCATTTAGGATCCAGTGTGCAGGTGTCACCAAGACTCAGTGCATCACAGCTGAGATTACCAGATGCAGGACAAAATCTTGAGAAATGGGGTAGGCTCATCTCAGAGTGATGGTTCTTCTCCCATGAGATATACCAAGCCAGCAACAAAAGTTAATATCTCTCTCATCATACTGGTTAAGTAGTCAGAAAAGTAGTCTTCTTAGCTAGCCCAGCCCTTATTTCACCACACAAACACTACACTTTATGAGTGTTCATTTAAAACCTATTTAATCAAACAGAGTTCTTCCAATCCCAAGAGCTCAGCCACATAGCCAGGCCGAGAAACAACTCAGATCTTACCCAATAATTATGCTGCTGCCAATTCTTTGGCATCTAATATATGAAGTTTTATTCATAGGGAGAAAAGGAGAAGAGAGAGTAAAAATGGTAAAAGAATCACATATATAAAATGACTGCAAAGTTCTTGGATCAAGTTTGTAGGTTTGTAGCAGTGGTGGAAGAAATGGCTAATTGCAAAGTCTATTGAAATCACCCAAGCAGCTTCAGGATTATCAGTCCTTGTTTAGAGCTGCTTTGTTAGAAATCCAGTCTAGAGTAATGAAGCAGGTGACTAAGACAGAATGGAGATGGTGAAACTGCCTTACAGACCTACACCCATCTGGTGGATGCTTTGAGCCTTACCTTGTGGAAATTTGCAAGGACAAGATGGAGTCCAGGGTCTCATGAGAAAGTCACGTGGCCTTGCATCCTTTTGCAGAGTCATTGGAGCAGTCATTGCCCATATTCTGGCTAAAATGTTCACAGGAAGGCTCAGGGGGTAGGAAGTGGCCCCTTCTACGGTCAATGTGCGAGCTATGTGTCCTTTACCAGGTCATATAGCTTGCCTAGTCCAGTTGCAATAGGCTATCTGGTTTCAATGCAGATTTTACCTGGTAGGTGTTACTCAGGAATGCAGAATATATGTAGGATGCTAGTACCTAGTCAATATCTATAACTTCAAATACAAAACCTATACATGCAAATAAACAGGATAATCATACTCAGCAAAACGTAACTTTCCATTTACACCTTGCATGACATAATGTTAACAACGATATACACGGTTATATTTTAATCATACAACATCAAAGGAGGGGCCTAGTGTCGGGAAATCCATGTGTAGGGTAAGAGGGTTCTGTTTGGGGCAATCTAGGTGCAGGCAGCTCAAAGAGGCGGTGTGAGTATGGGGGGATCTGGATGTACAGGGGCTCATTGGGGTCATTCCAGGTGCAGAGGCAATAGGACTCTTCAAGGTAGTCCGGATGTGGGGCGATGGGTCTCAGCAAAGGAGGTCTGGATGGCTGAGCAGTGGTGTCCGGGTGCTAGATGACTGGGGCTTGGTGGGGTGAGGATTGTGTGCAGTTGGTTTGGTCTCAGTGGGGTTGGGGTCTGGGTGTGGGAGGCTCAGGGGTGGTCCAGGTGATAGGGGGCGGAACTGATCAAGGTGAGGGTTTGAGTACAGGCGACTCAGAGGAGGGTAGTCTGAGTGCAGGGGTGGGGGTTTGGATGCAGGGGGAGACTTGGCAGGGTGTGATCTGGGTGCAGAGGGACGGTCCAGATGCAGTGTGGAGGAGCTCAGCAGTGTTTCAGATGTAGCAGGGAGCAGTTCTTGGGGGGGTGGGGGGTCTGGGGATGGAGGGGTCTGGATATATGGGGATTGTGTGGATGTGGGAGCAATTCCCCATACAGTGACCCTCTCCCCATGGTTGAGGATCAGTGGGGCAGGAAGTGGGGAGAGTGTAGACATGGGAGAGTTTTCTGGGTATGTATCTGATGCATCCCCGGCCATGCTGTGCAGAGTAAGTGGAATCCACCCCCAGCTGATCCAGGACTAGCAGCTGAGTCTGGCTCAAGGTAAGAGTCACCAGATGGGTTGGGGCTGGGAGGCTGAGTGTGGGAGGGAGAGGAATGTTGGTGGGGTTCTGCGTGTGGGTTCTCCAGATGCAGGGGGTGAGGCTTGATGGGGTGAGAAGCTTGGTGGAGGGTCTGTGTGTTGGGAGGTTCAAATAATAAGGATGATTTTATACCTGAGTTATTAAAAGCGGCATCCCAAGGCAATTCCAGTGTATTCTTCCAAAAGATGAGTGACATTGGCAGCAGGGAATCTCCTCAATCTGCAATGGAACCTCTCTGGGCCCCACTGTCAGTTCTCCTTTGTTTTTCATACCTCCCCCCAATACTGTCACGCACAGCAGTTATAAGTATTTCACAGCTGGGTACAGACTGTATGACACAGAAAGACGGGAGCTTGTTTCTGCTTCTCCCGTATCAGGGAGAAAAGAGGCTGGGGTGGGGGGTGGGCACAGGGAGGGTAAAAGGAGACAAAGGACCCACGGAGGATCGGGAGAGTTTTTTGTTGTTAAAATTAACCCAAATCTTATTCCTGAAAAGATCCAGCAGGGGGCAGCTCAACCCACCACCACTCAGTGAGCTGCAGTAGATAATTCTGCCAGAGAGACTGATAGCTAACATGCATCTCTCCCTCCTCAATGAGGATTTTAACATTTAGAGTGAGGGTTTGGGTAGCAAAGGTTAAGGGGAGTCAGGAGGAAACAGGCTCTGCTCGTGAAGGATCAAAGGATGGGCAGGACTTTAGGTTCTCTTTAGGGGATCCTGGCAGGGAGGGTGTCTGTTGGGGAAGACAGGATTGTAGATTTGTAGATTCTCACCTGTAATCCGGAGACACGGTTACAAGTGAAAGTGGCATCTTCTGTCTCCTCCCCACTTCAGTATCCCCTGTGTCTGAATTCCACATTCCTTAGGGCAAAATGAGTGTGTAAAGCACTTTGATTAATGAAAATTATTGCTTTAACTGAGGCTTTGTATCATCTTAGTAGCGTGCATGGCTCCCGGTACATAAAGCCAGGGAAGGCTTAGCCTTTCCTGACAGCCAGGCTGGCCCCTCCAACACTCCGTCCCCTCCTGCCATGTTGCATGGGCTTGGCAGCAGTGGCATGCAGTCATAGCCAGCCTTCCCTGGGCCTCGTCTTGGATGCAGTGTGGGCCGGCAGTCACTCCAGCAATAGGGCTGGGCCGCCCACCAGACAGCCGGAGGACGGGGTGGGCCTGTGCTGTGGTGTGGCATGGGCCTGTGGTGGTCCAGGGTCAGGGGGCGATTGTGCCAGTGGAACTCCAGGGGCTGGGGGACTGGCAAACTCAGGGCTGGAGTGGGTCAGCAGCTTCTGCCAGCCACAGGCCAACCTGGCAGACTACTGGCTAGCAGGCTGGCATCGCTCTGGTCCTGGGAGCACTTGGGCTGGCAACACTCCTGAGGCTGAGGTGGACTGACCAGGGATTGCCCTGTCACACAGCATGGGCCGGTGGTGCTCTGGGGACTGGAGGCACTCAGGATGGTGACTGGGGGTGGACTGCCCAGCCCTGGGATGGGGTGCATTGGGGGTCCAGCTGGCCACAAGCTAGCCTCGGAGTAGGGGAAGCCAGTGTTCCTGAGGCTGCGGCAGCCCGGCCAGGGACAGCCTGGGCATTCCAGGGGCTGACTTTCCTCCAGGGGCTGGTGTTCCTCCAGGGGATGGCGTGGAACAGCCAGTCTGTTCCTCGTGTGGGTTGGGGTGGGGCAGTGCTGGGGCTCAGGCTTCGTGGGAACTTGGGACGCCTGCCACTGGGGAGGGACACTCGACCTGTCTGACTGATGCTCAGGCCACCTGGCCCGTGGTGGAGCTGTGACAGGAGAGGGGAAGAAGGGGCGGGGCTTCGCATGGTATGGGCGGGATCAGCGACTAATCTCTCTAAACAGGCTGTTCAAGAACCGTTCATGGTAGCATGCATTATAAATATCTGTGGTTTATTTGTATTTCTAATTTATGTTGTGTTTCTGAGTGGCACCTCCAGACAGATTGGCATCAGTACTATCCAGTCTGCTTGATAATCCCGCCACAGCAATCAGTCCAACAGTGAATCCACTGAGATAAGCCAGGGTCTACACCTTTGAGTCAGCAAGATATATACGGACATGCATATGGAAAAGGGACTCCAAGTGCTTTTCCATAGCTTTGAGCTTGTTTTGGGGAAAAAGGATGTACTCAGCTATTTTTCTTTATCTTCATTATTGACCATTTTTAGGATCTCTCTGAGTACTGACCATCAACAGTTTAATCTCAGCTATAGTCTCACCCTCAGTAACTTCCCACAGCAGAGAGTTCCACTGTTTAATGCCCAACAGGGATTCACAGAACTGACAGAGAGGAGGCACAAATTCAAGATTTCTGAGATTAGGCAGTCCATCTGTATTCTTCAGACTCATTTTTTTTGCATTAAGAGGCCTGCTTGGAGGAGTTTTTTCACCATCATCAGTCACTGTAAAACCCAAGAACGTATCCCCCAGGTCATAAAGATCCTTATTGAGGATCAGAGGAGGGTTTGAGTCCCATTATGGATGCTTCCTTTGTTGTACCTTTGATGGTTTGCTTCTTCTGAATGTCTCCATTATCAAATTCTGGACAGAGGAATGAAAGCACAGGACCCTGCGGTGGATTTGGCGAGATCAGTGTTGTGTATTTTGTGTCTTGCCTAATTGCCTAGGTTGCTGTAGGAACAGAGCTTGGCTTGTTGCCGTAATCATAGAGTTGGACTATTTGGGGATAGCTCAGCTTGTCCTGGCTGGTTTTAGTGTTAGTTCAATAAAGACGCACCCTGTGTTGCTTCTCTCTGTGTTCCTATGCTGGTTTCCCTCTCTCTGAATTCAAGCAATTAACAGAATTCAACATAACAAATGTGGCGACGGAGGATGGGATCGACCTGTGCTGCACAGCAAAAAAATAAAAGTCAATGTAAGAAAAAAACTTTTTGCTGTTTTAGCGGCTGGTCTCTTTACACTAATGGTTCAAACTGCTTTACACACTCAACAGGCTCTGCTTTGTTCTGACCAAAGTGAAGCAGACAGACTGGGAATGGGGAAGAAACAAAAGCAGTGCTAGTGAATAGAAATCACCAGCAGTTGTGTGTGAATGACCCAAACACACATGAATAAAAGACACTAAAAGACAAGAGAAAGAAAGGAAGGGAAAAAAAAGAGGGGCAGTGATGGCTACATTTACGGCGCCTCTGGGACCTTTGGATGAGAAATGGAAGTCATATACTGAGCGTTTTCAGCTTTTTCGTACTGCAAATGAATTTATAGATGCAAAGAAGTTGCCCATTGTCTTAAGTGCTGTAGGAGTTAAAACCTATACTTTATCGCGCAGTTTAGTGCACCCTGAGAAGCTAGAGACAAAAATCTTACAGTGACATTGTGAAAATCTTGGAGGCACATTTTTCTCCAAAACCATTGGTAATTCCAGTGAGATTTAGGTTCCAGAAAAGGAATCAAGAAGATGAAACAAATTGTGTAATTTGTAGCAACTCTGAAGAAGATTGCTGAGCACTGTGAATTTTATGATTTGTGAAATGATGCCTTCCGTGATAAGTTACTGTGGGCTGCACAATGAATCAATACAAGAATCGTTTATTGACAGAGGCCCAACTCACCTTGCAGAAGTCCATTGAAATTGCAATCTCTACGGAGCTGGCCGCAGAACAAGTCCTACAGCCCAGTGCATTTACCAAAATGCATAAGGTGTCACAAGAACCTACCCACAAAACAGTAGGGAGTCAGAAAGTTACCACTGTGGAAAGCCAGGTCAAAATGAATTGGAATGCTGGTGTAAAGATCTTGTGTGTCGACAATATGGCAAAAAGGGACACCCTGAACGTGCCTGAAAACAGAAGAAAGAAGAGTCAAACAGAACCGGCAAACTGGAGAAAAAGAAGCCTGCTCTCTGGTGGACCGAAAAGAAAAATCTGCATTCGGTAGAGTAGACTCAGGATGATCAAAGTGACACCCAGTCAGAAGAAGAAGTGCCACTCCATGTCTTGTCCATGGCAGTTGGCTCACATGAATACTGGGTATCCCTGCTGTTGGAAGGAAAACTTGTACGCATTGAACTGGACTCTGGTGCAGCACTTCCTCTGGTATCAGGCACTGTGTATTAGGAGATGTTAAAGCAACTCCCGCTTAAGATGACAAAAATTGCTCTGAAGACGTACATTGGAGAAGCTGTCCCATGTTGGGCACTATTGATGTTGAGGTGGAGCTCAATGGACAGACTGCTAAATTGCCACTGTTTGTGGTGGAATGCCATTACCCAGCCTTAATGGGAGGGTCATGTCTTAGGAAGATCCAGCTGAACTGGGCAGAAGTGCACAGGATGACTAAAGAAGAAACAGGTCTGACAGCTGTATTAAAGAAATATGCTTTTATTTTTAGAGAGGACCTGGGAAGCATGAAGGGAATCAATGTGAAATTGAACATTAAACCTCACAGCCAACCAAAGTGTTTTAAAGTCAGAACTGTGCCATGTGCCATGAGGCCAAAAGTTGAAGTGGACCTGGAGCACCTGGTCAAAAAAGGAGTCCTAGTACCATTTCCCAGAGCCAATGGGCAACCCCCATCGTTCCAAAATTGAAGAAAGAAGGTTCCATTTGCATAAGTGAGAATTTTAAGGTCATTGTTAACCTGGTCTTGTGTGCAGAGCAATATCTCCTTCCCCGAATGGATGACCTCTTTGCTAGCTTGACTGGTAGCCAAAAGTTCAGCAAGATATAACTGAGTCAGGTGTATTTACAGATGCATGTTGATGAGAAGTCCTAAGAGCTGTTGACTATCATGGCAAATAAAGGGCTGTACCGATACTTTTGCTTACCCTTCAGAATAACGTCTACTCCAGCTTTGATCCAGAGGGCAAAGGACCAGATCTTGAGTGGCTTGCCAGGAGTCCAGTGCTATCTCGACCACATCCTGTTCACTAGCAAAAATGAGAAGGATCACCTTAAGAACTTGGAGGCTGCCCTAAAAATATTGGAAGACTATGGTCTAAGAATCTGCAAAGACAAATGTGAATTCTTCCTGCTCTCTTCTGAATAATTGGGAGATACCATAGATGCTACTGCCCTTCATAAAGCTCCTGCAAAAGTCAAGGCTATTGTGGAAGCTCCACCTTCTCAAAACGTAAGCCAATTTCTCTCTTTTTTAGGGCTTTTGAACTATTATGGGAAGTTTATTCCACAGTTAGCAACATACTCAGACCACTACATCAACTCCTTAGCAAGAACAAGGTCTGGAAGTGGACTGAAGCCTGTGATGTTGCATTTAACAAGGCTAAATGCGCATTCCTAAATTCAGAGGTTCTGATGCATTTTGATCCATCCTTAGTTGGCCTTAGTTGGCCTCCAATCCCTCCCCTCATGGAGTGGGAGTGAGGGTGTCACACATTATGCCTTCGGGAGAGAAGAGACTCATTGCTTTTGCCTCATGCACCTTAAGCAAAGCAGAATGTAACTATGCTGAATTTGAATGTGAAGCACTGGAAATTGTTTTCAGAATTTGGAAATTTCACCAGTACCTATTTGGATAGAAGTTCATACTTGTCAAAGACCATCGATATCTAACATCAATTTTTGGACCATGCACAGGCATTCCACCATTGGCTGCTAGTCGTATGCAACAATGGGCATTGTTGCTTTCCGCACACATATATGAGAACAAATACTGGAAAAACACTGCAATGCAGATGGTCTCTCAAGGCTGTCTCTTCCAGGTAAGCATCAAGTTATTAGCCAGAGAAAAATCTTCTACTTTGAACAGGTAGACAACACACCCATTAGTGCTACTGAAGTAAATAAGGCCACTCACATTGATACAGTACTATCCCAAGTTATGAACGTAGTGATGTATGGAACTTCTCTACGGGATTCTCAGGTCTCATCCGACCTGCTTCCCTACATGTCCAGGAGGATGGAGTTATCAATCCATTCTGGTTGCTTCTTGTGGGGGATGTGCATTATTATTCCACCACTACTGGATCACAGATGTTAGAACAGCTACATTCAGGTCACTGTGGAATGGTGTGCATGAAAGAAATTACACAAAGTTACTTTTGGTGTCTTGGCCTGGAGAGTGCCATTGAAGAGAAGGCAAGAGCTTGTACTTCTTGTCAGAGTGTGAGGAACAAACCTCATTTGGTGTGCCTACATCCATGGGACTGCTGAAAACTTGTGGCAGCAAATTTACATTGATTTTGCTGGCCCATTTGAAGGAAGCATTTTCCTGGTTCCTAGTTGTCATAAACGCCCACTCTAAATGGCCAGTAGGCTCTGTAATGCTCTCCACTACTGCTGAAAGTACTATCCAGGAACTGCGTGAAATCTCTAGTTTTTTCAGTCTGCCAGAACAACTTGTGAATGTCAATGGACCACAGTTTGTCTCTCAGGAGTTTGAAAATTTTATGAAAGCAAATGGGATACATCACATCACTTCCACACCGTATCATCCATCCATCAATGGATTAGCTGAAAGGTTTGTGCAGACCATGAAAGAAGCTTTAATATCTGCAAAGGGACATTCGTCCATTCAAAAGCATCAGGACACCTTCTTACTACCCTATAGAAACACACCTCATGTGTCCCCGGTGTCCCCAGCGTTTCTAATGATGGGACGACAACTGTGCATTTACTCTGATCTGCTGAAACACGCCAAGGCATGACAAGTTGTGCAATGTCAACATCTGGAGAGACAGATGAGAATAGTGAAGGCAATGCAGCCAAAGAGGGATGATATCAGAAACATCAGATGACAATCTGCCAAAGCACCCACACAAAAAAACAAAAACAAAACTGCCACCTCCAGCTCATTCCTGCTTGTGTACATTTCCCCTTGCCTTTTCATTATTCAGTTCTCTCTCACTGTGAGTGTAGAGTGTGAGTGTAGAGGGGGCTGAACTTATCACATTTCCTCCTCACAGAATCTGGAGCAATAAGTTCTCACAAAAAACTCATTCCTATTCCTCCCACCCTTAAATCAAGGCAGGTGAGTTATGCCTCTTTGCCTTCAGGAACAGCCTCTTTTCTTTCTCTGTTCTTCGGGCACGTGTGTAATATCGTTCTCAGTTGTCAGTAATAAACTCATGTTCTGTTAGAACCTTCCAGGAAAAACATTTACGTTTTTTATATGCCCCAGTTTGTAAGCCTGGAACAGGGAGTTCCCCTAGAACTGGACTCAGGACATTTGATTTAACCCCTGAGCTCTTGGCACCATAGTGTAGAGACTCAATACCTCTGATCATCAGGCAGAGCCCTGCTCTCACACTGGGGGAGTTATTTACATTACAGCAATGAGGAAAAAACCTCCAAAATGCCTGAAATGGACCATCACTAACAATCCTGGCTGTGGAGCACTCAGCACCAAGGCAACTCCAGAGACAGAACTGCAGTTTACACGGTCGCATGGGCAGCTCAGACTGCCAAACACTGCACTGGGCACGCAACTTTAACCATATAATTCTACCTTTGAGGTCTGGAGAAGGAGTGAGGCCCAGTGGGTCAGAGCAGTGTGAGGGCATCTGGAATCAGGACACCTGGGTTCTTTCCTCACGTCAGTGCATCACAGTCTGAAGAAACGTAACAAGTGGGAGCATAACTTACAGAACTGCCCTCGTGCTGGGTAGAGAATCTATGAACTGCCGCATGTGCACATGCCAGATTACAAAGATAAAGCCAAACATCCTGTTAATTACCTCCTGCTCCCAGGGAGATTGACCATCAGCTCCCCTCCCCAAAGGAACTGGCATCTAATGACACTCAGACCATTATGGAATCGTTATAATTAATTAGCCCACTGAGGGATGGATCAGAGATGGGAACACAGGGAACCCCGGGGGAAGGCAGTTCTGCCTCCATCTTGACCATCAGACTTCCCACAGCGTCTCTGTTTCCATGTGAGGAGCCCAGATACCTTCCTCACTCCCGGCCCAATGTGCTTGGGCTAAAATTCACTTCCAGAACTTGCTGCCCAGGTATCTCTGAGTAATGTTGTCCTAGGGTGAGGTGACCAAACATACCCATTTTCCGGGGACAGTCCTGGATGAGATACTGTGTCCCCTGGCAAACAATGTCCCTGGAATAGTCCATGCTTCACAAAACTTCTCACCAAATACCCTTACTTTTAATTTTTCGTTTTGGGTAATATGTGTAATGTATAAAAGCAGTGAAGAGAAAGATCCAGAATGTTTCTATTCCTGTTTGTGGTACGGTGTGTTGGTCACCGATGTTTATCAGTGTAGGCTGCGTGCGTGTGTCCCTGTGTAGATGCTGTCCCAGCTCTGCGCAGGTAACCAAGACGGCTCTCACGATCGAATGAATCGACACGACCACGGATTAGCTGAGCAACGAAGGCGCCCAGGCCAGGTTTATTGCGTGCGGCATAATAAGAAGTGACCTACAGAGTATCTCTGGGTCAGTTTCATATAGGCAGTGTTACAATGGCCACGGCCCAATGGCAGGACTTTCCGTTATCCCCTAGACCGGACAACATTATTCCCTCTGACACCCTCTTTTATACATTGTTTCATACAATTTCGCTCTGCCCCCTTTGATGTAGGTAGTTGCCACCCTCTTGACGTAGTCTAATACCACCTTTTTCTGTTAATTGGCTGATTTGGGCAAAACAACTCAATTTATCATTTTTAGTCATTTCTATTAATCAAAGTGTCATTTAGGGAGTTAGTATCTTGGTACCTCCTATACCCGCTACATAATTTTCATTTTAATAATATTTTAGCAATATATATGTTTTGCAGTATCAGCACTTTTCTGTGCCAATTTCAGTTATCTTGGTTTTTTCCACTTATACTCCTGTTCACTTGGCTTTTTTCATTTAGGCCTTAGCCTGTGTTACAGGCCTTAAGCTTTTACTTCTTACTACACAGTTATTATTACTATTAGTCATACCATTCATGTAATGCCATTGCCATAGCTACAACACTTACTGAATGGAGTATGACATAGAACACACTTGAGATTTGAGATTCGGTGTAAAGTGAAAATGGCATTGTCAAAAAAGAGTAAATGCTGCTTTAACAACCAGCTTAAAAAGGATTTTAATTATTTACAGCCAATGGGAAAAGAAACATCTGTGGGCTGGTTCACACTTACCGTGCAATTTGGTGGCAGTCGACAGGAGTTATGCAAACTACGCAGAGTACTTTGCATAACTGACGTCAACTGCTCTGCTTCTCTTCTGTGTTCTGTTCACACTGCGCTGAGCCAACAGGAACAGCGTTCCCGTCGACACAGCGCTACGCTACTTGAGGGGATGGACTTACTCAGTCGACTTCCTGATTGATTGAGTGGGTCTCACTGACTGCTCAATCGATCCTGAAAGATCGATCTGGAAGCGGCCATTTTGCCACAGTCAGTATAAACGTAGCCTGTGTTATGTTCAATATGCTAGTCAGTATTTTCCATTGTGAGTGAAGGCAGGACATCTAGAAAAGAACACAAAGGTAGCAGTAAACATAAATCTGCTCTTACAGAATGTACTAATTCAAGTTCTGTTACTCATTTTTTCTCCACAAAGGTAAGCCAACACAGAGTGAGTGATATTGCTTTGGAAGATGGAATATATGCATATGATACCATTACACGTAATCAGTTTGAATCCAGGCGAAAATGGACTGTACTCTATTTAAATAAAAAAATCAGCAACCCAAAATTCTCATGTGTTCAGAAGAAGTGTGAAGCAATAGTTGCAAATGGTTTTTTTCCATGGGTAAATGATTAACTAATTGATGATCTGAAAAACTAAATATTTGTCACTCTCTGTGCAGCTTTTAAGCCTTCCCTTAGAGCTTTCATCTCCTGCCACTCCTGCTCTAGGTGCTGAGGGGAGGGAAGGTGTGGTGCGCTGCAGCCTGGGTCTCTGGCTCTCCAGCCTTCCCCTGACTATTAAGTCTTGCTCTGGCACTCCTTCCTTTTAACACCATGTGGGGAAGGGGAAACAAAGGTGTGGCGGCAAGTGCCAGGGTCCAAGCTTACAGGCATCAGCTGAAGCAGTGAGAAATGCCACCATATGGTAGACCTGCAGGACTGCTGTCATCTCAAGCTGCTCTGTCAAGTTCTAGGGTTCCAACCTTTTGCGGACAACCCATCAAGCCAGCTGCACCAAAGACTACAGTGCACAGGGCCCAAGTCACCCAGCCAGAGGTAAAAGATGCACACTTGTACAAATGAGGACACAGAAGCCTAGTAGCATGAGCATCAGGGCCTCATCGTATACCAAAGCAGCACCGAAACTGAACACTGAAACTTGAAGTCGTATTGCACGATTTAGAGACCTGAGTGCTAATTATTAGAGGATTGGACAATCTGCCTTTCCCTTCTCTGCACCCCTGAGGCATTCAGCTGGCAGGCTTGCACGTGGAACTCATTGCTTCCCACTCTCTTGGGACTCTCTCCCTTCTCCTGCTCTTCTTCTCCTTTCTACTGTCTCTCTGCTTCCATTTTCAGCACCTATACCCTCAGCATTTGCCTGGAGAAGAGATTGTGTTTTCTGTTTTCACCTCATGGAAGTGGCCTCTATCCTTCTTCCTAAAGACTCATGAGGTGAAAGGGGACCTTTCCAGGAAAAGGCCATGGCATCTGGGAATCCATATGTCCATCTGGACACTACCAGGATTCACTAGGCTCCTGGCGCACCAGAAAATTCACATAAAATATTTCTGCAATTAATAAACTGGTTTCTTTGTTTTTCCTAAAGCAGTACATTTGGTTTGAAGTGTGTTGGCACCCACACTTGGAGTAGGAAGGCTGGGGCATATTAATTCCTTTGTTCAATTGACAGACTTATCTGAGTTTCCATTGTTCAGTGGTCATAACTGAAGATTGTAAAATGGAGGTTGCTAGGGTTGCATGGGGGACTGGGGATAGTGGCTGCGATCATTCTGTTAAATAATCCAAAGAATGGCTGCGTAGAACTCTCCTTCACTCAACGGGGAGCAACTCACAGATTGGAGGTTGTGCCTGCACAGCCCAGGAGTGGGGGTTCTCCCAGCTGAGACAGATGGGCTCCAGGAGTGGGAGATTGGTGTGATGCAGCAATACCCCATTCCAGATTGCAGCAGACGAACATCACAGGCAGGGAGTCTTAAGCATTAGGGGAGTGGGGTGCTGGATGGCAGGTAGGCGGGCAGGCGGCCAGTCAGGCTGTATAGATTCAGAGTCTTATTGGTCACGAGGCACATGAGGGAGAAGAAGGAGAAATCCTGCTGATGGGTAGTGTCCGGGAAGGAAAAAAAAGACTGAGGTTTCCTGGGACGTTTTTGCCTCATTTTGCCTACATGCTTCCTCTTGTGATAGCATCGTAGGAGCAACTTCAAGCCCACCTTGCTAGCTCAGTTAGCAGCATTTCAACTTTTTAATTTGAAGGGCTAGGGTTCGAGCCCATATCACCCAAATTTAAGAGGTTGCCCAAAGCATTCAACTTAGCTTAGAATGCCTTTTGCCTGTGTTGCTCTTGACCAAATCTGACTTGTTATACTTTGACTTCTAAAAGTATTATTTGAACAGTGCCCATGAGTGTGTGAATTTCCCTAGTGCCTCCCCTCCCCACATAGTTAAGTGACACAGTTCCTGCCCAGGGAAGCAGAGAAACTAATTGCAGACACCACCTGATCCTAGGTGTACAAAGGAGCAGGGTGGGGAGGGGGGCAGCAGCAATGAGTTTATGAAGTTACTTCTCGAGGCATGGGCACGAAGGAGACACCAACGTGAGTTCCCTTGGGAGACGGGGATCTATGACTCGGGATATTTACCCAGAGCTCAGGGGGAATCAGGCAGGGGTGATGCAGCAAAAGGATCTGGGAACCTCTCTGCCCACTTATTTCCCCTTCTGCCATTCACAGTCTCTCTGCCTTTCTAACCCCATCCATCCCCTGTTCTCTCCCGCACTGGCAGAGCCTTGGTCACATTCCTGTTCTGAACGGCATTCACTCTCCCGTAGCTGGATCAGCTCCTGGAAGTGCTAATAGAAGCCACAGTCTGTGTCAGGCAATGCAGCAGCTCTGGGACTGGGGGACATTTGTGAAGCGGAGATGGGGAAGCTACTTCCAGCAAGAGAAAGCCCCTGTCCCAAAGTGAGAACTGCAGCTTGAGGTGGTGTTGAGGGATACAGGAAGGGCTGAGAGCGGCGGGGGCTGGGAGAAGGGATCCTATTTACAAACTCAAGACCCCTCCCCTCCCCTCCCCCAGCCTGAGGGGAGGAGCCACTGGACCTAGGACTGGGAGAAGGGAGGGGAGGCGGGAATTAGGGAGAACAAAAAGGACAGATAGGACACTGGGCAAGTCCTGGGTGTGGGAGCTCTGTGAAATAGAAGATGCTACTGCCTCCATGGGGAACTGGGTGGGAGGTTATCGGGGGTTGGGGAAGGGAGCTGGGTAGGGGTGATGAGGGTTGGGGGGCGAGCAGGGCCATCTTGCCTTGACTGAATTCACTCCAAATTTCAAGGCCCTCATCCCACAACAAACTTATTCACATGTTTTATTTTACATTTATTTTGCCGTATAACATGACGTTTTCAGTAGTGATACTACAGTTTTAACAGCTATTTCCCAGTAATTATTCATGATTCTTTTTGCCTAATAGCCAGGTGTGCATTTGTTATTGGAAAAGCTTGAATCATAAAGCTAAGATAGAGACTGGTTCCTGTGGACTAAGTGTGATTTTCTTTCAGACGCTCTTCCTAATATTAAACAAGTTGTGGAAGGCTTGAAAGTTTTGAGTATGTTTATCTAGCTACGCATCTATACGTAGATGCCGACAGTAATTTTATTGGACAAAACCAAAGTTAATACTCTTTGTACATGCAGAACCAATCCAAAACTTGAAACAAGTTGCCTGAAAGTGTGTTAATGCTCATATTTGCATCAATTTGACATCTTATCTAACTACTTTTTCAAAGTCTGGGATGTCATTTATTACATACATCTTTCTGGGAGCCTCTCTCCCCACTTATTTTTCCTTCTGCCCCTCTCAGTTTCCCCTTTCCCTTTTGAACCCTGCCCCTTCTGGCAGGCAGGCTTGGTCACTTTCCTTCCTGTTCCCAGGCATTCCCTCTCAGCCCTGGGTAGCTGAAGCAGTTCATTTCCTTCCTGCAGGTGTTGCTACTAGTCCCAACAGCCTGCATTTGGCAGTCAAGGCAGCAGTTGCAGCACACACAAGGCAAGCAGCAAAGCTGAGGCTGGTTCCAGCTGGAGAAAGGGCTGGCTAGGTGTGGAGGGACACAGGAAGGGGCTGGAGCAGCTGGGAGCATTGGGTGCTGGGAGAAAAGAGGCGGCAGCAGGAAGAACAAAGCACAGAGATCATCAGACACCGGGGCAGCAGTTCCTGGGTGTGTGGGGGTGTTTTGCAAAATAACAAGAGCTGCTGCCTCCATTTTGATCTGGGAGCTGAGCAGCTGCTGCTGCTTCCCGTAGTAGGGTCGGTGCTGGGGAGAGAGACACCTTCAGTGAAGCTTCCTCTGTGCCCTGCTGAGGTGAGGTGAGGTTCACTAGCTGCAACCAGCCCCCTGGGGCAGCCCCGGTCTCTGCCCACACCGGCCCCTGAGCCCGAGCCTCGGGGTGATTGAGAGAGACCCCGGCCCCCCTCCCCCCTTGGGAAGTGCAGGAAAGTGACTCTCTGCACAAGGGGCAGGATGGCCAGATGTCCTGATTTGATAGGGGCTGTCCTGATTTTTCACACTCGCTGTCTGGTCACCCTGCAGGGGGCTGGAGCCTCAGGTCTCTCACTCCTGGCAAGCTGCACCCTTGTAAGTGCTCCGCGGCAAGGCTCCGGGCTGAGTGAACAGCGAAGCTGCTGCTCTCGCTCTGCCTCTAGCTCTGGGCAGGATCTGCTCCCCAGAGGCAAAGCCGGGAGCTGAAGGCGGGCGGGGGGAGCAACAGAGCCGGCCCCGGTGGGGTTTCCCCTGTGCGTGTCAGGAAGGGAGGGATGGAGAAAGGGGAAAGTCAGGGTGAACTGGGGTGGAGTGAGCTAGCTCTGTGCAGGCGGGGAGAAGAGCAGAGGATGTGTGTGAGCGAGCGAGAGAGACGGACAGACAGACTGTGCTTAATTTTCTCACTTTCTTCTCAAATGTTGAAAAAGTTCTTCCCACTTCCTCTCTAATGATCCAATATGGATACAAAACCCATGTGGCTTCCCTCCTCCCCCTTTTCCTCAAAGTATGAACCTTTTATCCTCCCAGATTCCATCCCACTTCTTTCTATTTCTCAAATCCCAATTTAAAATGTCTGGTTTGGGATATTGTGCCACCCATTTTCTCTGTAGCAAGTTGTCCTTGTTCAGTGGAGAATCGTTGTCCTGAATCATTCCTTAAGTGGGAAGAAGGTTAGCGGGTGCTGCTTTGGAGAGCTCTGAGACAGGGCTGCCTTTGGGGTGGGGATGGAGTGGCCATTCTTTGCGAGCAACAGGGCATGGAAGGGGCACAGGAGGGGAAGGCAGGAACAAATGTTTCCAGGGGAGTATCCATTCCCAGCTGTTGTTTTCCCCCAGCTCAGCTCAGCTCCCCCCAGCCACTAGCCCATCTCCTATTCCATACCCCCTCCCAAGCCCTGTTTCACAAATGTCTTCCTGCCCCTCTGTGAATGGTGGTGGTGTGGAGGGGAACCATTACTTTGTGATTATTTATTGAACAATCCCTTCAAACTTCCCCCTTTTCTCTAATTATTGAATATCCCTCAGACCTTGGTGTTTCTTTCATATTAGCAGATACTTATTTTTGAGCCATTTTTTCTCCCTAATTTCTAAAGATTGATCTAAAATACCCTCCAAATTTGCCCCACTTGTTCTGCAGTTATATTACTAATTTAATAGGCTCTGAGATTTTTCCCTGTCAATCTAATTATAAAATATTAAGAAAGTATCATTAGCTTTTGTACTTTTCTCAAATTCTTGGTTATTGAAATAACATTCTTGCAAATGTTGCTCTTTTCCTCTCTGTTTAGGAAACATTGATAAGTAATTCACTCGTTTTACCTTTAATTAATATTGATTATTGATATAAAATCAGGCTGGAATAATTTAAATCAAGGCAATTTTAAATCAGCAATTTAAATAACCCAGTGGGAAGCCTTGATATAAACCATTGACATTTAATAAACTTTTCTATTTGTAGTAGTTGTTTTGTAAAGAAAGGCACATTCCCTTTGGTTGATACAACCATCAAAACATGTCTATTTAGTTGTAAATCAACGCTTTACACTATACTAGGTATGTTTTTGCTACCAAAGAGGGTACACTAAAACAAGAAAACATTAATAGCTTAATAGTTTCAGATTCTTATTAATTGTGCAGTTTTAGTACATTAGAAAATAGTGAATGATACATTATTTATGTACTAGATCATTAACTTTTTGCTAGTTTTAAGCTGCATTACAATGGTAACTGGAATTTAATTAAACACAAAACAGTGCATAACATTTATTTTTATTAAACTAAATAACCTTAAATATGGCTATGGAGACATAAACTTCTTTTATCAAAATATGTTTCATACTTACAACTAAGTGATTTATTAAACAGAGGGATTAACTATAATTAGTGAATTAAACTGATAATTTCAGGCCAGGCTGGGAAGATTTTCAAATGTGCCTGAGTGAAGAAGTTTCAGTTTACTTTCCTTGTTGGTGTCTCTTTGAATCCGAGGCTTTGTCCAAATGCCTGTGATGACTTTGCCAGTCTATGGCACCCAGTGGCACAGTCCCTGTGGCCCAAAGGACCAAGCCCTTAATACAGAACATGACCCTGCTGTACCATATTTATAAAGCTTGAGCTCAACTTAGATGGTTTTCCCCTGATTGATTCTTTATATAGAAAAGCAGACTTTAACTTCAAGTTTTTGATAGAGACCTGTGGATTCATCATATTTATTTAAATGTTTTAAGGGATTATTATAAAGTTAGGTCTTAAAATATTGTGTATTAAATTCAGATTCCATTTTAAACAGATTTTTTAAAATGTATTATAATTTAAATAATAAAATACAAAAATCTGATTTAAATTAGCATTACAAAAAATTAAATTAAAATTATCAGTTTGTATAGGCCCTGAGTAAAATCCCTCACGTTTTCCCATTTTCCACTCTAATTTGTGAAAACTGACCCAAAATACCTCAGATTTCCTCCCTTCTCCCTTTAATAATTACTGAACATTGAGATCACATCTCAGATTTTGCCATTTTCTATGTAATTATCAAAAATGAATGGAGAAACCCTCTCCATTTTAGAGGTATTCCCCATGTTTGTTTAATTGCATCATTTCTCCTTGTTTGGAGGGAACCTGTTGTCCTGAGTCATTCTCCATATTGGAAGTTGCAGGGGGAGGAGGGTTGATTTGCTGCTAATCAACTTTCCACTCTCATTTGAGAATCATTTGTGTCCCCCTTTATCGCCATTAAAATGTTGAATGATGAAAGTGGCGTGTCCCATATTTAGTACACACAAAAGTCAGTGACCTCCCCATATTTGGGGGATCAGTATCTCCCAACTACTAACCAGACAGTTGGCTGGACCCTTCTCTTTTCCCCAGATGGCAAAGAGTGAGGGATCCACTCCCCTTGGGGCAAAAAACTTAAATAGTTGAAAGAGGGAGGACAAATTTATGGGTGGGATGGTATGACAAGGTTGCTTGTGATAGTGGGGGCAGGGCTCAGCAGCACCAGGGCTCAGGTCCAGTTGATGCCTTATGTTCCTAAAAGCTCTTGCTTCAGAGCTGCAGTCAGCCACTTCTGGGGGTTAGGAAGGGATTCCCCCACCCCACGTGTTCTGGGTTTTTACTTTTTTTTTTTTTTGGTCTCCTTCCTCTGAAGCATTGGGACACTGGGTGGAGTGGGCCAGGGCTCCGAAGCAGCAGTTGCATGACTGGCTGGTCCTTGCTCATGTGCTCAGGGTCTCACTCATCCCCGCAGTGGGGTTGGAAAGGAATTTTCCCTCGGTCAGTGACCTTGGGGCTTCCCCCCACCTTCCTCTAAAGCGTGGAGAGTGGGTCACTTGCCAGGATTATCTGGCTGTATCTCAGATCATCCTTTCCCTGCCATTGCAGGGGCCTCAGGCAGTGGTGCACCTGGATCCCTCCACATCTCTTCCTAGGGCTCATGATAGTTTAGGCTCCTGTGGGCTGTATGGTCTCCTTTCAGTGGTTGGGTTTAGTGTGCAGGGCTGGGTGGTGGTTGTCATGCTGGTTGGGGAGGACGGGGGACATTTATTCTATTGTGTGACATCAGTGTGTCAGAATCCTAATCATTCATGTGAGATATGCCATGTAAGGTACTGTTAGAAAGGCTATAATGTGCTAAGTAAGATGATGATGTTTATGTTCATGTGTTATATGTGTAATGGAAGATATGGATGTGTTTGATATATCAGCATTTCAAATTGTGCTTTCTGGGTAACGACTCAGATAGGGTGGCAGCAGAACAATAACCTGCTTAATGGCCCATTAAGACATTCCCAGGTGCAAGGGATCCAGGGGGAGGAAACAGGGATACACCTGCTGAGTCACCAGGACTTGCTCATGTGACTCTGGACTCTATTTTGGTTCCTGTAAAATTCCACAAACAGCATGGCCAGGGCCAGAAGGTATATAAGGCAGAGGCCTGGGGAATCCATTTTGTCTTTCAGTTGGGATTCAGCTTCAGCTACCCACCTACCTCTGGATCAATTCATCTGCAACTGAACTGAAACTGTGAAACAAAGGACTGAGACCCATCCAAGTGCTGGATGTATACCAAAGGATTATTCAAACCTGCTAACTCCACAATTCTTCTAGAAACCTGATGCAAATGGACTTTGAAATCACTTGTATGTATCTGATTGCTCTAATCCTTTAACATTTCCCTTATTGTTTGTTCCTTTCTTTTATAATAAATCTTTAGTTTTAGTTACTAAAGGATTGGCTGGCAGCATGGTATTTTGGGTAAGATCCAAACTTATATTGATCTGGTGCTGTGGCTGACCCTTAAGGGTCAGGAGGAATCTTTTTAGTAAAGAGCATAGGGTTTAAATAACTGGTCTCTTCACTGGACCTAGTGGCCAATTAGGAGCCAGAAACTGAAATGTGGTAAAGGGGGCTGTGTATTTGTGTACTGGCTTCTTGATAACCAGTTTGGGGGTATCAGAAGCGCAGATTGTGGCTAATTGGAAAGTGTGACTTCAGTGTCACCCACCAGGGCTGGGAAAATCTGCTCTTCTTTTGCAGCCTGCCCTGACCTTGGCATTATCAGGTGGCTACTCTAGGCATGGACGGGTCACAGTGGTGGTGGCCTATGAGATACAGAAGGAGAGGCCAGAAGATCAGGTGATCCCTTCTGGCTTCAAACCTATGACTGTGATGAGAGCATCCCAAAACCCCTTGAGGAATGGTTCCTTCCCACCCCTTCCCAGCTTTCAGTGCTTTGGTATGGGTTTTCTCCAGGCTCCTCTGTTCTCAGAAGAGAATACAGAGCTCGCATTTGACAGTTTAATGAGTGGCTAACTTTTTAGTTAGTTAAAAGTTATTTAAATTTAAAAGTTATTGAATTAAAAATTATATAATAAAATATTAAATAATAAAATGCCTCTCAATACCTGCTGTTAAAGGCGCTGCTTCTACTGTTCCTCCATTTTAAAGACATGAGCAGCTGGCTTGAGACTGGGCAAGCCATTCTCACGAGCTCTATTCTGAGGATTTCCTTGGGCTTTGAAACCCTGGAGGTTTGGCACTTCTGCTTCTTTCGCAGGCAGGTTTTATGATTTTGAACAATGTTTCCAAGGTTCTAAAAGCGTCCCTGAATTGTAGGACTGGGGAGTGTGACTACAGCATATTTATGGGCACCGAGGATATGGCCCATTTTCATTGTGGGAGTCTGACATGTTTAAGGATTGTCTACACCTTGCGCTTATGCTGGCAAAAGTTTTGTCGCTCTGGGGCGTGAAAAAAACCACCCCCTGCATGGGCGCCCAGTATCATAGGCAGGGGAAGGCTTAGCCTTTCCCAAACAGCCAGGTGTGGCCCCAGCCATGCTTTGCCCCAGGGTCCTGCCCCCTCCTGCTGGGTCCTAGCCCAGGCAGGGCAGATCCAGGAGGAAGCTGTAGCAGCAGCTCTTCCCGCCCTTGCTCAGCCTCCCCCAAAGCGGGTGGGGACGGGAGCTGGGCAAGTCAGCCATTGATCCTGGAGTCAGGGCAACTGGGGCCCCCTTGGCTGCTGCTCCAAGGCGGCCGGGGCTGCCTGGTGCTGGGGCCACGTGCAGCCGGGACTCGGGGCCACCTGGCCGGGACTTGGGGTTGCTGGGGCTGCCCAGTCCTGGGGCCGCCTGGCTGGATCTCAGGGCAGCTGGGGCAATGCCCATCCGGGGCCCGGGGCTGCCTGGTGTTCATGTTGCTTAGAGGTGGGGCAAGCGGCTTGTCTGGCTGGAGTGGGGCTTCTCCCCACCTGTGGTAAGGGGCTCAGCTCAGGGCTGGCTCCGGCTGGCAGCAAGAGATGAGGTGGGAGGGGCGTGGCTTCAGGTGGGAGGGCAGGGCCATAGGCTAGCCTCCCGTAACAGGGGGTTCACCTGCTTTCCATGCCCCCCACGAGTGACACAAGTTTTGTTGGCGTAAGTGCTAGTGTAGACAGTGCTATGTTGGTGGGAGATGCTCCCCCCCATCCCCAACATAGCTACCGCCCCTCATTTAAGTGGTTTTATTATGTTGGCAGCAGAGCTCTCTTCTGCTGACGTAACACAGCTACATTAGTGCTTCTGCCAGCAAAACGTATGTCACTCGGGGGTGTTTTTTCACACCCCTGAGCAACAGAAGTTTTGCCGGCATAAGCGCAACATGTGGACAAGCCCTTAGTCAAGCAGTGCCTTGAGAAGCGGCAGGCTGCCACAGGGAAGAGTCACCCCATGCCTGGGAACATGGGTGTTTCTCTGAGTAAAGAATGAGGGGGGTGCAGCAGAGGCTGGGTGCCAACAGGCTCCAGAGATCTCCGGTTTGATTTGCTCAGGTTTTTCATAAGAGCATCAGGAAGAAGATATAGCCACAAAGTTGTGACTGAGCCATTCTTACCTCTGTTGTGTAAGAAGGGGGACTCTGGGGAGGTGAAGAATTGAACACCTGTGTCCCTGCTTTATTCCAGCAATAAACTTTTTTCAAAGGTCTTGGCATATAAGACTGAGATGTGTAACTGATTTGGTCATGCATCCTGATCAGATCTATTGTGTCCTCTACAGGTCCATTTTTTTGATAATTTGTTTCCTGTTGCAGGAAGTAATTTTGGCCTCAGAAATATTTGATTTACATGTTGGGTTGATTTCCCTTGATAAGGCAAAGGCTTTTGAGCATGTAGATCACGGATACTATGAGGTGGGTGCACAACTGATTGGAAAACCATACTCAGAGAGTAGGTAGCAATGGTTCACAGGAAGGTTGGAAGGGGATATTGAGTGGGAATCTGACCACAGGAATCTGTCTTGGGTCCAGTTCTCTTCAATATCTTCATAAATGATTTGGATAGTGGCATCGAGCATAGTTTGGTACGCATACCCCTGGGGGTAAGCGAGACACAGGCGGAGGCACCTGGGGAAAAACAGAGTGAAGAGGAGGCGGGCGGCAGCTGCTGACTTCTGGGGAAGCTGGGTGGCAGCAGCCTGCTTCCCACCTGGTCCCAGCTCCCAGATGGGAAGTGAGTGACAGCCCCCAGCTTCTGGGGAAGGCAGGTGGCATCCCCCTGCTACCCGCCTGGTCACAGCTCACATCTGGGAGGTGGGTGGCAGCTGCTCTCTTCTGGGGGAGGCGGGCAGCAGTCCCCCCCTTCCCGATGGGTACCAGCTCCCAAGTGGGAGCCCAGTGGCAGCCTCCTGCATCTCGCAAGCTGGGTAGCAGTGCCTCAGCTCTGAGCCAAAGGACAGCTTCCAGCGCCCCAGCTTGAAGATGGGCAGCAGCCGCCTGCTCATATCCCTGGGTCCCAGCCGGTGCTGAAGCTTCCTTTGCTCCAACTCGGATTGGGTGGCAGTTGCCCACCACCCGGGCTGGCAGCCAGGTAGCAGCCGCCTCCAGCTTGCCCAGGTGGCAGCCCCCCTCCCTGGCTCAAAGTCCAGTTCCCAGAAAACTTGTCAATTTCACTACTCTAGCTGAGCAGTGAAATTGACAACTAAGAGAGCCCCAGATTTCACCAGTTACCCCTCGTTCTGTTTTTCTCTCTCTCACCCTCCTTCCCTGTCTTTCTCATAGAATCATAGAATATTAGAGTTGGAAGGGAACTCAGGAGGTCATCTAGTCCAACCCCCTGCTCAAAGCAGGACTAACCTCAGCTACATCATCCCAGCCAGGGCTTTGTCAAGCCTCAGCTTAAAAACCTCTAAAGATCCCTTTCTCCTCTCAAATCTATGGCATAAAATTTGGTGTGGCACTCTATACTCACCAGCATTGGCATGCCACTCAAAGCCTCCTAGCTCTGGCCAACATCACCTCTAGCCCAGGTACATAATTGAGTTTTGCACCCCTGGTGTAAAGGTGGTAACCCTACCCACTCTAGATCTGACATCTGTCATATCACGGCCTTATATACTCAGCCTTCTTCCAACACGTGGCTCACATTGCTCTGTAAATATAAAATCCTGTGGAAAATTGAGTGTTGGGCTACTTATTAAAATTTTTAGAAGTTAGGGGGTGCTTGCTACTTAAAAGGTTGAGAAACACTGGCATAGAGAATACACTTATAAAGTTTGTTGATGATGCCAAGCTGGGAGGCATTGTGAGTGCTTTGGAGGACAGGATTACAATTCAGAATAACCTTGACAAACTGGAGACATGATCTTAAATCAACAAGATAAAATTTATAATGAAAAATGCAAAGTACTACTCTTAGGAAGGAATAATCTATTGCACAAATACAAAATGGGAAATGACTGTCCTAGGAAGCAGTACTGCAGAAAAGGATCGGGGGCGGTGGGGTAGTGGATCACAAACTAACTCGAGTGGACAGTGTAACACTGTTGCAAAAAAAGCAAATATCATTAGCAAGAGTGTCGTAAGTAAGGAGAAATAATTCTTCCATTCTATTCAGCACTGAAAAGACCTCAGCTGGAGAACTGTGTCCAGTTTGGGCATCACATTTTGGGAAAGATGGGGACAAACTGGAAAAAGTCCCAAGGAGAGGAACAAAAATGATGAAAGGTCAAGAAAACATGATCCATGAGGAAAGTTTTTTGGGGAAACATAAAGAGGGTTGTTTAGTCTGGAGAAGAGAAGACTGGGGGAGGTGGGGGGGGGGGAGAACCACATGATAACAATCTTCAAATATGTAAAAGGTTGTTAAAAAGAGAGGAGGATAAATTATTCTCTTTATCCAGGGAGGCCAGTGCAAGAAGTAATGGGTTTAAATTGTGGCAAGGGAGATTTAGTTTAGACCCGAAAAGCTTCTTCCCTGTAAGGGTAGTTAAATTGCCTAGGGAGGTTGTGGAATCTCTGTCACTGGAGGTTTTTAAGAAAAAGTTAGACAAACACCTGTCAAGGATGGTCTAGCTAATACTTAGTCCTAGCTCAGTGCAGAGATGTCCTGCTGAGGTGCCTTCCAGTCCTATTTTTCTCTAATGTTATGATATTTGTTTCACTCTCTTTGTGCTTTTGGTTTGGGCGGCAAGTTTGTCTCTTGCATTCAGTCATTTGTATAATGATATATAGTCTGCTTAAAGTGAATGGTATTTTGAGCACCCCTTCTCCAGGGTGATGGCTTTGCCCCAGGTTTTGACTGAATGTCTGCACTCTTTTGAGCAGGCTTCCTCAATGTGGGGGGAAAAGTGACACACCCCTGCTGAGGGGTTGGGTGACCACCTGCCCCCTGACTTTGGCTGCACAGTACTTGCCCTGGCAATCTGGCTTTAAGGCACTTGGAATTATCCAGGGACAAGATGATATTTTGAGTCAGCACTGGGAGGGACTAACAGAAAAGCTGTCAGGAAGGATGTAGAGGTGAAAGTGGTATTTGCCTTGACTCTCCTTCCCAGGGCAGGTGTTAGTCATTAATCATTTAATTACCTCCAAGTTTTGGCATAAATGTATGTTTTGGATCTCCCTCCATTGTTTTTAGAAAAAATTCAGACGATTCTTTTGGACTTCTTCTGGGCTGGCCATCACTGGCTGAGGTGGAGGATTTTGTATCTGCTCATTGTGGAAGAGGGTCAGGATCTCATTGATCTTTTGAGCAGAATCACTACTTTTCTATTACAGGCTCTGGAGCAGTTGGATGGGTCTATTCCTTGGAGGCAATTGACCTTTACTTTTCTTTGGTGGGTAGTGGTCATGGGTTTTGATTGGGAACGTTCTTTGCTGGATCCTGGATACCTCAATTTTGAGATGTGGCCTGGCTTTTATCAGCTTTTTTAGCACTTGGAGGTTTTTTTAAGCTGAGGCCAAGAACAGGTGGCTAGAGTTCCCAGCACTGCTTGTTGAACCCCTTGTTTATGACCCTTCAGTGATGATTCCTTGTCTTGTTTCTAAGAGTCTTTTCTCTTCACTTACTGCAGCAGGCGTAACTAAATGAGTTCCTTTAATTGATTTTTTTCCCCCTAATTTTGCCTAGGCCTTGGCAGATCTCATTGCTGCTAAATTTGGTCTTCATCCTGTTCCCTGGAATTCTCATTTTCTTTTAGTTGGAGGTGAGATCAGCCCTCCCCAGGGGCACCAGTGCCTCTTTGAGCAAGCCATCCCTGATTATACTACGGTTTCTGTTTCCTTGCCTGTTGCTCCCGCTGTGGATTAGGATATTGATAAGCCAGGCAATTTGCTAACCCTTCAGTGAGTCTTACAAACTAACTTTTAATAGGTTAGGCCATAAATCATTATATATGATTATGGTAAAGATTCATCATTTTCAAATGCTTATTGATAGTCCTATCTGAGTGTGGAGAAGACAGCTCCTGGCGGCAGACTGTCTATCCAGCCCGGTCACCTGTATACAAGCCTCTGACTGTGAAGCATGTGGGTGATCTCCAATGGAGAATTCTTCACGGGGCTATTGTCCTGCATCATGTGACTCTGAATGTGTCTAGGTTGTGCCCTGCGACATGGGGGAGACTGTTTTTCATACGTTGCTTACTTGTTCCAGTTTACACCTATTATGTGCTTTACTTCAGGGTATCTTTTGGTTATAGTCCTCTGATTTTTCTCATAGTGTGTGTACTTTTAACTGTGAAGTATAGGTTCACAAATAGATCTGTAATATACCTTGTGAACATCACTTTGAGTCAAGCAAAGACGGTGATTTTGAAAAACAGACAATGTGAAGTATCTCGTACTGGGCTTGCCAATGTACTTCATTTTTAATGTGTATTTGATTTTTAGTGTATTTATGCCTTCATTTGGAATTTAGATATTCCATTCAGACACAGTTTGGATCAATTTATTCAGTGGTGGGCTATTGGAAAAACACTTAGTAGTTTTAGGGACAAGCAATTATTTTTGAATTTGTCATGTTTTTCTTGATTTTTACTGTTTTATGTACTAATTTTATTTAAAGTATTTTAAAAGCCAAAATCTTTCTTTCTCTACTCAGGAGACTTGGATTGAGCTTCCTGGCTGAGATGCTGCTGTTTCCTCCAATGTTATCTGGCAGCCCAAATTGAGCCGCAACTTCTTTCCCAGTGGGGTTTGTGCTGGAGATTTAAAACTTCTTCTGTGCTGAGCCAAGGTGAGGAATGTCTCCTGTCGGAACAAGCCCCTTAGGGCAGCCTTACGCTCTGCCAACGCCGACTCCTGAGCCAGAGACCTCAAGGAAAGTGCTGAGGATGTGCAGCAGAGTGACTGTACAAACAGCCCTTCCTCATCTCTCATTAGTAGTTGCAGGAGCCGATGCAGCCATAGGGAAGCAAATGGCCCAGAAATGGGATTGTCCAGACTAAAATGGAAGGCAGAGGGGACAAGGGAAAGGAGACTGAGGCTGAAAGGGGCAATGAGAAAAGTGAGTGGGGAGAGAGATTCCCCACTCTCTAACCTATCCAGACAAAACTATTGCAGCATCCTCTGGACAGATTCATTTTCCTGTGAACAAGGTGAGGAGCAGAGAGAGGAAAAGCCAGTTCCTGACTCTCCCGATTCCCCCTGCTGGGGTGTGAGCTGCCCCGAGGAGCAGGTCTGGGGGAATCTTCCAAAATGACTCCCATGATTCTGTTCTTTTCTAGCATTTGGTTCAGAAAGTTTTGTTACTGGAAGGATTGAAAAATGTCTCAGTGGGTTTAATCCTGGTGGGAGGGGCCAGGTCAGTGCTGTAATAAAATGATCAAGCATTTTCCTGTAATGGCAGAGACTAGAATGTCTCTCTGCAGGGAAAGAGCCTGGGGAAATTTTGAAGTGAGATTTAAATAAATGCTGATCAGAAATCTCACCAATTGCCGTTCTTGGTATGAAAGACTATAGAATAATATCTATATTTCACCCCAAATCCTCCCAACTGACACCAAATGGAAATGGTGGTCTTCAAACCAGTTCGGGTAGGGGTTATTGAGTCATTGTTGCAAGGAGAGGAACAGTAAATATATAGACTAGATGACCCTTGCGGTCCCTACAAATCCTATGATTCTATGGTGGTGGGAGCTCCTGGGAAATGTAGTCTGGAGGTGGGAGGGGGAAGAAAATATCTATGGTAGAGAAAGGAAGGGGGACAGGGTGCGACAAAACTGTTGGGACTTGTTTAAATTGGCGCCTAGACTCTAGGAACAGACCCATAGGGCTGGGGGTGGAAATTCCCTAATTTGTGGACTGGTCTGGGAAATCTGATCAGAATCCCAGTGCTGGAGTATGAATGAGAGACTAATGACATGTGAGGGCGCACTCACGAGGAGGTTTATGTGACATGTTCAGTCTCCTCACATCCTGCTTCAGGCAAGGGGAGAGGGGTGGGATTCCTACCAGGGAGCCCTCCCTGAACCCTGCAGGGGGCTCCATTTCATGCATCAGCCTCTAGTAGGTGTGTGATGAATGAGAAGACACCTGCCCTGTGTCTGCTAGGGGATATAAAGAGCTCTCTCTTTCTCCCTTCACTTTGATGCCTATTGGCTGCTCTGAGTTGGATGGGAGGTCTGTGTGCTGACTCTGTGCCGCCCAGAGCTTCCATTTGAGTTGCCCTGCTCCCCCGTGAATAGTGGGGTTGTGTCTAGGGCGGCAGATGCTGAATGTTGGACTCTTGCTCTTTCAGGGACCGGTGACCTTTGAGGAGGTGGCTGTGTATTTCACCCGGGAAGAGTGGGCTCTGCTGGACGCCGCTCACAGAGCTCTCTGCAGAGACGTCATGCAGGAGACATATGAGGATCTGACCTCACTGGGTATGGATTCCTGTCCCCTTGGTTATTGTAATGGAAAATAAAGAGTTAAGTTTCACGACACCCCCACAATGCAACCTCAACTCTGTCCTGTATCAGCAACACCCCAACATGATAGACACATGTACTAGCGCTCTACCCTCCCGTTAGAGAACATTTTGGGAACAGAGCACAGGAATAGTATAGCACAGTCTGACATAGAATTGTAGGATTGGAAGGGTTCTTGAGAGGTCATCTATTCCAGTCCCTTAAACTTACGGTAGGACCAAGCATTATCTAGGCCATCCCTGACTGGTGCTTGTGTAACCTGTTCTTAAAACTCTCCAATGATAGAGATTCCACAGTCTCCCTAGGCAATTTATTTCACTGATTAACTATCTTGACAGTTAAGAAGTTTTTTCTAATATCCAACCTAAACCGCCCTTGCTGTAATTGAAAACCATTGCTTCTTGTCCTATCCTCAGAGGTTAAGGAAAGCAATTTTTCTCCCTCCACCTTGTAACGTCTGTTATGTTCTTGAAAACTATTATCATGTCCCCATTCAGTCTTCTCCTTTCTGGACTAAACAAACCAAATTTTTTAATCTTTCCTCATATGCCATGTTTTCTAGACCTTTAATCATTTTTGTTGCTCATCTCTGGACTTTATCCAATTTGTTCGCATCTTTCCTGAAATGTGGCACTCAGAACTGGACACAATTCTCCAGTTGAGGCCTAATCAGTACAGAGTAGAGCAGAAGAATTACTTTTCCTGTCTTGCTTACGACATCCCTGCTAATACATTCCAGAATGATGTTTGCTTTTTTTGCAACAGTGTTACCCTGTTGACTCATATTTGGCTTGTGATCCACTATGACCCCCAGATCCCTTTCCGCAGTACTCCTTCCTAGGGAGTCATTTCCCATTTTGTATGTGTGCAACTGATTGTTCCTTCCTAAGTGGAGTACTTTGTATTCATCCTTGTTGAATTTCAGCCTATTTACTTCAGACCATTTCTCCAGTTAGTCCAGATCATTTTGAATTTTAATTCTATCCTCCAAAGCACTTGCAACCACTCCCAGCTTGGTATCATCCGCAAACTGCACAAGTGTACTCTCTCTGCCATTATCTCAATCATTGTTGAAGATATTGAACAGAACCAGACCCAGAATTGATCTCTGATGGACTCCACTCGATATTCCCTTCCAACTTGACTGTAAACCTCTGATAACTACTCTCTGAGAATGGTTTTCCAACCAGTTATGCACTCGCCTTATAGTAGCTCCATCGAGGTTGAATTTCCTAAGTTTGTTTATGAGACAGACATGCAAGACAGTATCAAAAGCCTTACTAAAGTCAAGGTATACCACATTTACCAATTCCTCCCCATCCACAAGGCTTGTTACCTGTCAAATAAAGATTTCAGATTGCTTTGACATGATTTGTTCTTGACAAATCCATGCTGACTTTAACTTATCACCTTATATTGTTCTAGGTGTTTGCAAATTGATTGCTTAAATATTTGCTCCATTATCTTTCTGGCTACTGAAGTTAAGCTGACTGGTTTGTAATTCGTCGGGTTGCTTTTTTTCTACTTTTTATAGATAGGCACTATATTTGCCCTTTTCCAGTCCTCTGAAATGTCTCCCATCTTCCATGACTTTTTGAAGATAATCCCTAATGGCTCAGATATCTCCTCAGTCAACTCCTTGAGTATTCTAGGATGTATTTCATCAGACCTTGGTGACTTGAAGACATCTAACTTATCTAAGTATTTTTTAACTTGTTCTTATCCTATTTTAGCATCTGATCCTACCTCATTTTCACTGGCATTCACTATGTTAGAGTTCCAATCACTAGTTATTTTTTTGGTGAAAATTGAAACAAAAAAGTAATTTAGCACTTCTGTCATTTCCACATTTTCCTGGTAATGACTAACCCCTCTCTCATTGATTAACAGGACTACCCTGTCCTTGCTCTTCCTCTTGCTTCTAGTGTATTTGTCGAATGTTTTCTCGTTATCCTTTGTGTCTCTAGCTAGTTTAATCTCATTTTGTGCCTTGACCTTCTAATTTTGTCCCTACATACTTGTGTTATTTGCTTATGTTCATCCTTTGCAATTTGACCTTGTTTCCACTTTTTGTAGGACTCTTCTTTGAGTTTCAGATCATTGAAGATCTCGTGGTTAAGCCAGGGTGGTCTCTTTCCATACTTATCTTTCCTATGCAGTGGGATAGTTTGCTTTTATGACCTTAATAATATCGTCTTTTTGTTAAGGCAAAACTTGGGTTTAGGTCCGATGTGAACAGAAGCTGCCTACACCTGGCCTGCACTATGCCTATTACACACACAAACCATCTCAGAGCTACAGAACGTTAGCAACTCTTCACCCTCTACCAGAGGATTCCTTCTGACTCATATCTTTCACTTACCCTTCATTAAGCTCCGTAGACCACTGACGTGTGTGCCACCAGACTGCTGACAATCCCCATGGCAAGAACACGTCCTTGTGCATCTTTACTGACACAGCCTACAACACTCAGCACTGAAATCAGGCATACTTGGTCCCTCAAGGTTTGCATGCACCTCTCTTCATAACAGTGTCACAGCTCTGCCAAGCTGCTTCAAATAATCCTTCCATTATTAAATTACAGCTGTGGTTTTCACAGTCCACACAGCTGGAGAGCATGCAGATAAATACAGGTCTTCCAGTCTATGGAATACACACAGAGTGTCATATTCCCATAGGTCTTCCTCATATCCATTATAGATTCATAGATTTTTAAAGCCAAAATGGACAATTAGATCATCTAGTCTGACCTCTTCTATAACACAGGCTATAGAATGTCAGTCGCTGTGGTACTGAGTTGAATACATTTTGTACGACTAAATCATTTTCCAGAAAGGCATCCAGTCTTGACCTGAAGACTTCGAGAGATGGAGAATCCACCACTTCCATTGGTAGTTTGTTAATTTTGCACCACCCTCTTTGAACTGTTCCCACTGGCTATTGCCAGCTCCAGGGCTGGGTCTGTGGGCAGAGTTAAGGTTGTGTTACAGGGATGGTGTGTACTTTGACTCTTCATTTCACGTTTTTCAAATGTTTAAGTGAAGCCCCTATGCATACAGTGGACGGGCATGAGGCAGCACTGGGCAACCTTAATGCTGCATTCATGAAGATGACGGTCATTTAATTTCCATGATTTTTGTAATGGACTTTTTTGGAGGGGGGTTCGGGGTCGTCATAACTGTGTACACTAGATCTTTTCCTGGCATAACTAGGTCAGTTAGCTGTCTGATTTTTTTTTCACCTTCCTATTCAAAATATTTTTTTCTGGGAAAACTTTTCTGTGCAGACCAGGCCACAATCTGCCTACTGGCTTTAGAGCAGTTTGATGTCAGGGCAAAACTTCCAAAGGAAATGACACAGAATGCAAGGAAGCTGTCAGTCATGAGGCTGAAACTGAAATATATGGTGTAGCTTGGACTCAGTGACCACAGCATGTCTGTTGGAGCTAACAGATTACTGTGAGAACAGATTGTTCGAACTCCTGTGGATCTTAGCAGCACTTTAGTCTTGCTTCATTCTATTTCTTCTACTTGTCAGTTTAGCTCATACTAATCTGAAGTCCCAATCTCTTCAATATTGTTTCCCCAGAAAGGCAGTAGGTGCTATGTACTAGTGACTGAGATCATTCAGGGGACAGTAAGCATCATACTTTGAGCCCCAGGTCTGTGCGGAAAAGTGATATTTGTAAAAAGCTTTTTTATTTTTTTTGTGAGAACTGTCTCGCAGGAACCTCTTCATCCAATACAGTCATCTCATATGTGGACCACAAAGCATGTTCCACATCCCCCTGATGAGCAGTAAATTTCAAGATAATCTATGTAAGCATGTGCATTTTAGAGTGATTAGAATGGTCCAACCTTTAAACAGAAACTAATGCTGAGCCTTAATGATAGCAGAGCTGGTGCAGGCCTCAGCTTTCCCTCTGACTTTCCTTTTTACCCACTGCATATGAAGAAGTTTACATAATTCCTTCTCTGGGAGAGCAGAAGTAATATAATAGAGCATAGAATCAAAGAAGATGAAGATTGGAAGGGCCTCAGGAGGTGTCTAGTCCAACCTCTTGCTCAAAGCAGGACCAAATCATCCCAGCCAGGACTTTATCAAGCTGCACCTTAAAAACCTCTAAGGATGGAGATTCCACCACCTCCCTAGGTTAACCCATTCCAGTGCTTCCCTATCCTCCTAGGGAAAAAGTTTTTCCTAATATCCAACCTCGACCTTCCCACACTGCAACTTCAGTCCATTGCTCCTAGTTCTGTCATCTACTGCCATTGAGAACAGTCTAGCTCCATCCTCTCTGGAAAACGCTTTCAGGAAGTTAAAGGCTGCTATCAAATCCCCCCCTCATTCTTCTTTTCTGCAGACTAAGCCTATGCTTAGTAATGTAAGCCTATGCAGTTTGGCATGGATATACTATCAAGAACGGTCCATATATATGAATGGAGTGGCCTGGTGAGACCATGGGAAACCCAAGGACTGCACATTACTGGACATTAACTCATAAGGCCTGGAAGCCAAGGGAAGTAGAACCTGGGAACCCAGCAATTTGGTACAAAGGGATTAGTTGTAAACAGACAGAGCTCTAAGGTTGATTATTACCCAGTGCAGGGAGACTGAGACAGGAAGACATGAAGTAGAGAAGGCTTTGGAAAAGCTGGGTGCATGATCCTGCCAATATGAACTTTGTGTTAAGTTTTGCTTTACTGGACTAACCATAGAATCCTCAACTATTATATTCCAGTTGCATAATAAATGTTGGCTTGTTCTGAAAAATCTGTCTTGTGTTGCTGCAGCTACCTACTGGTTGCATCAGACCTTGGAAAACATAAAGTCTGCAATGATTTGGACTAGCTGGAGGGTCATGATGAGGAAAAAAGAGTGTATCTGCCATAACACAGGTCTCAGAATGGTGGTGTGGTGGGGCTCATGCTCAGAAAAAGCTAGGTATAGGTTATAGCATATTAAAGGAGGCTGTGACATGTCCATGCCTAGGGTAACCACCTGAAAATGCCACGGTCAAGGCAGGCTGCAAAAGGAGAGGAGATTTTTCTCACTCGTGGGGGGTGACACTGAAGTCAGACTTCATAACAAGTCACAAACGATGCTTCTGATTCCCCATACTGGTTATCAGGAAGCTAAAACAAACATACACAGCCCCCTTTACTGTATTTCAGTGTCTGGCTCTCAATCAGCCCCTACCTCTAGTAAAGAGAGAAGTTATTTAAAACTCCATGCTCCTTACCAAAAAGATTCTCCTGACCTCAAAGGGTCAGCTATATTATCACATCAATATATATTTGGATCTTACACAAAATATCACGGTGCCAGCCAATTCTTTAGTAACTAAACTAAAGGTTTATTATAAAAGGAAAGAAACAAACTATAAGAGAAATGTTAAATGATTTAAGCAATCACATACATACAAATGATATGAAAGTCTATATATCAGGTTTTCAATATAATTGTGGAGTCTGGTGTACATCCAGTACCTGGATGGGTCTCAGTCCTTTGATTCATAGCTTCAGCTGTAGATGAGTTGATCCAGAGGTAGGTGAAGGTTGACAACTAAAGACCGACTGCTGACAAAATGGATGTGGTGCAGCTGCCTTTTATGTTCCTTGGCCTTTTCAGGCTGCTTGTGCAAATTTACAGAAATAAGATGGAGTCCAGGGTCATATGAGTACGGCCTGATGACTCATCAGGTGTATCACTGGCTTCTCTCCCTGGGCTCATTGTACCTATGAGTTTCCTTAATGGGCCATTAAGCAGGCTAGTGCTGCAGCCATCCTCTCTGGGGCGTTGCCCAGAGACACAGCACAAGTTGAACTACAGATACATCAAACATATGCATAACTTCCAAAACAACTAACACATGCACATAAACAATATCATCATACTTAGCAAATTATAACCTTTGTAATGGAACGTGACATTGCCTATCTCCTATGAGTTAGTGTAATTTTGAAATATTGTGGTTACATAATATTATAAATGGTCCCCTTAATCTGGGCAGCATCATAGGGACAACCCAAAGAGATTGTATAAAAAGCTGGGGCATATCACACCTTGTAAATCAAGGACACAGCCCTTTTGTTGAATCTTTCCACTGCCTGCCTTATCTTTAGGACATCAAACAAGATACTTATCTTCACTGTTAGGGCCCTCCACAGCCTAATCCCACCTTAGCTATCCTCTCTTTTTTCTGTGTTGAGATTCCAATTCTCACCTCCAAAAAGCTGATGATCCTAGCCTCCATCACTGAGTTACATTTTCAAACAATTCCCTTTATGCCTTCCCCCATGCTGCTCACTTGGGAGGAGCTCCCCATGCAGATCCAAAACTATCTCCTTAGCCTCCTTCCCATCCCTCCTTAAAACCCTTCTTTTGAATGATGCCTACAATGAGATGACAACAGCTAGTGGCCAACATTGTCCCATTGTTTCCTTGTATTCTCCTATCTGTCTGTAACAGTCTGTCTCTTATTCTATTCTTGGATAATCAGCTCTTTTGGGGCAACTCTTTTGTTCTGTCTTTGTAGAATGTCCAGCACAATGGGCTCCTGGTCCATGACGGGGGCTATGAGTAATAGAAATAAATAATATTAATGTTATGAGTAATAGAAATAAATACTATTTAATAACAATGGGGTGGGTCAAGGCAGTGGGAGTGAGGGTATTGGGGAACTGGGGAGGGGCTAGGTGGTGATAGGCTAGGGAGATGAAGGTATGGAGTGTAGAGATCCTGTGAGTTTGGAGAGCTGGGGGCAGTGGGAAGGTGTGGGGACGCTATGGAGTACGCGATGTCGGCAGTCTGGTGTCATGGGCCAATCTTCTTCCCGTCTTGTTTGTTTTTCTTTCAACCACCTATTAAACTAAACCAAATGATTCACATATTAAATATCCCAATATCCAGGTCAGCATGTATTATTAATCAATATTCCCCTCCTCCAGTGATGTCGCAGTGTGGTGGGAGGAATTGGACTAAGAGGCATTTGGTGTGTGTGTGGTCAGTGGGAGATGAGGGGGAGATTTTGAAGATCTGGAGCTATCGGGGTATGACGGGGCAGAACCCCTGGGGTAAAGTCTGACAGCTGGGATACAACTGAGCTCTTTGTCTGATCAGTTTGGGCTTCCTCTCACGCTGTGATAGGCCACAAACCACTGGCAGGTATTCCACTTACACAGCCCTCCACAGACAGGGACCACACCCAGCTTAGTTTAATGAATGCTTTCCAGCCTCTCTCAAGCCAACAATAAAGAAAAACCAGCTGGCTCCTCAGCTCAGGACCCCAGGACCACACCTTCTATCATGGTCAAAAAGCCTGACCAGTGGAGACAACTATCCAGTCCACCCTTCCCTCAAAGTGGAAGGAATGTGCGCTAGCTTTCGTTACTGATCAGTTTGTTTAAACACTTCACTAAAAGACATGCTGGTTAAGATAAAACATTAAACACGTTTATTTACTACAGAAAATAGATTTTAAGTGATTATAAGTGGCAAATATAAAAAGATTAAAGGTAGTTACCAAATGAAATAAACATAAGATCGCAGTCTAAGTTCTACACATAACTGGCTCTTGAATCAGCAATGTCTCACCCTTGTTAGCTGGTACAAGCAGTTTCTTAAACACAGGCTGAGTAACCTTCCCTGCTTGGGACTCCCCTCCCTCCTTTTAGAGTCATTTTGTCTTCCAGACAATCCTTCAGCTGTTCCGTTGAATGGGAGTGGATCCAAGTGATGATGTCCCACCCCTCTTTTATAGTCTGTTTCAGCTGGTTAGAACAGTCCATGCATGTGACCTGGCTGCTGCTTCCCATGGTCAATCAGCTCCATTGCGAACATGCTTCCTACAGCGAAGCCTTCATTGTAAAGAATTCCTGTTAGTGGAATCTATTCTTGAATGGGTGAGAGAGAACCATTCACGCTGTCTGGCCACTCCAGCGTTGTGCCTGAAAGACGGTTTGTGAAAGTTTCCCACGTTGCAACATGTTCTACTAGCATTTACAACAATGTTTCATAACTTCACATACTATGGTGACACACACAATCTGACAAGATATTAATGTTCAGCAGATCAAGACTTTTAAAATAGTACCAAACAAGGCATACTTCTCCAGAACATATAACTACATGACATTGGTGAATGTGGAGTTTCTGGGATGTTGTTTTCAGACACAGGGTGTCACAGGGGGATCCTAGCCTATTAACATAGAATCCCTGCCCCAGGCCCTATTGATGTAGAGCCTGCATTCCATTTTTATTACAGTCCAGTTCACTTTATTTTACATACTTTTTTCCAATGTTGTTGTTTTCACTTTCTCTTCTCTCTGTTACTTAGTGCCTTCCCCCCAGCATACACATCTCTTCCCTACACCCTCTGACTCAGCCACCATTCCTGAAATGTTTTTTCTCACAGTGGCATGATGCCCCTTCCCTGGCACATGTGCAATTTCTTGGTGATGAAATTGATTGCTAGTGAAACTTCTGGGGACTCATCTATAGCATGCACAATACACGTCTTCCCTGCAGTCTCCTTGGATCTTTGAGTCAGTCCCTCCTAAAGTCACATGGCCTGATTTGTCATTTTCACATTCTCCTTTTCCAGAAGAATTAGAATGTGTTGTTTCTGAATTATTGGACCTAATTCTGCAGCCTTCATGACACCCTGAGGGATATTCATACACCCTTCCACTGCACCTGACCTGCTAGATTCCCTATTTCCTCAGAATGTGATTCCTGAGATATAATATTCCTGACATACTGCATTCTGGGACATGCTTGCTCCCTTCTGTTTCTTACTGTGATGAACCCCATGAGCCCATGGTCACCAGTTCCAGCTTCCTGTGACTCTCATTGTCTCTGGTTCTCTCTCAGTCAATAAGAAGCATTTCTAGGGAGACTTCCTCTCTCTCTGGATTTTTCACTTTCATACCTTGCTTGGGTTTTAGGAGCCTCTTTGATGATGACTGTTTAGTTGTGTATGTTCTCAACAAAGATGGGGTTAGTTAAGTCCCTCAGAAGCAGAGAGTCTAGCTCCTCTGGGGAGCTGGCCCTGGATTTTACTGCCTTAAAATGGGCAGGAGTTAAAATAATAGACCTTTTCTTTGTCATAAATGTCCCATGAATTCATTTCATGTCACTTGTTTTCTTCATCTAAACAGAGTTTCCAGATTCCAAACTTGATGTGATCTCCCAGCTGGAACAAGCGAAAGAGCCGTGGGTCCCAGAAATGCAGGGCTCAAAAGAACAAGAGATCCTGAGAAATGCCTGCACAGGTGAAGAATCATTAAGCCTACTTGAAAACTGTCAGTAGCTGAAGAAAACAGCTGGGATTCCCTACAAAGACCTTGTGAGGTCTCTAGTTCAGGATTGTCTCCAGCAGGTGCAATATCCTCAGATAAGATATTGCTCATTGCTTCCTACACATCCTGGCTGACACTTGGCAGTAGCTCCCTCCCTTCATTCTCAGTGTTTGGATAGGATGTGGACGCAGAACTGATCCCCTCCTCTCTTCCTTATGGGGAAGAGTTTTGGGGAAATCACTTCCTGATCGCCTCTCCCCCCGTTTCACTAGCACTTCTTTTGGTTTCTACTCCTCTTTTCCATTCCTGTTTCTGAAATTTCTCTCTCTCCCAGCAGGTGATGGGATAGTGAGTCAGAATGAAAAACAGAATCCTACTCAGAAGGATGATGAGCAAGTGGAACTGCATGGGGTGTTGTTGCGAAGATCTAAACGGAATGTATCCAGGAGTCATGGGCAGCGAAAAAGTTATGAGAGTCAGCACAGGCCAGACAGGCAGCAGGGAAACCAGCCAGAAGAGAAAGTGTATAAATCCATTAATAGTCAGGGAACTCACAAGGACTTCAAGAAAACCAGAGTCCAGCACATAATCCTCACAGGAGACAAAAAAAACACATGCCCTGAGTGTGGGAAAAACTTCCGTAGACGTGCAGACCTAATTAATCATGAGAGAATCCACACAGGAGAGAGACCCTATGAATGCAATGAATGTGGGAAAACATTCACTCAGAGCTCAGCCCTTACCAGGCATAAGAGAATCCACACAGGAGAGAAACCCTATGAATGCTGTGAATGTGGGAAAAACTTCTCTGACAGATCAACCCTTATTCAACATCAGAGAATCCACACAGGGGAGAGACCCTATAAATGCTGTGAGTGCAGGAAAAGCTTCACTGACAGCTTAGCCCTTATTCAACACCAGAGAATCCACACGGGGGAAAGACCCTATAAATGTTGTGAATGTGGGAAAAGCTTCACTCAGCGGTCAACTCTTATCACACATCAGAGACTTCACACAGGAGAGAGACCCTATGAATGCTGTGAGTGCCAGAAAAACTTTAGTAATTGCTCGGCGCTTATTTATCATCAGCGAATCCACACAGGTGAGAGACCTTATGAATGCTGTGAGTGTGGAAAAAACTTCACTGACAGCTCAACCCTTGTTACACATCAGAGAATCCACACAGGAGAGAGACCCTATGAGTGCTGTGAGTGTGGGAAAAGCTTCACTGCAAGCTCAACCCTTGTTACACATCAACGAATCCATACTGGGGAGAGACCCTATGAATGTTGTGAATGTGGGAAGAGCTTCACACAGCGCTCAACTCTTATTACACATCAGAGAATCCACATAGGTGAGAGACCCTACCTATGCTGTGAGTGTGGAAAAAGCTTCACTGACACCTCAACCCTTATTACACATCAGAGAATCCACACTGGGGAGCGACCCTATGAATGCTGTGAATGTGGGAAAAGCTTCACTCAGAGCTCAGCCCTTATTACACATCAGAGAATCCACACTGGGGAGAGACCCTATGAATGTTGTGAGTGTGGGAAAGGCTTCAGTCGAAGCTCAGCCCTTCTTTATCACCAGAGAATACACAAGGGAGAAGAACAGCATAGTAACCTTGTCCAGAGCTGACAAAAGATTCACATAGCGAACGCTAAGGCTATTTGCACCATTTCCTTCACTGTGGTAACTCAGCTCCCCCAGGTGAGTTGTCTGTTTTTTGCCTTCTGCAGCTCCACCTTCTTTGGAGTGAATTCCATGGTCCTTTCTGTCAACTCCATAGTCCTATGGATCGTGGGAATTTGTGACCCTCCTACAAGGAATGTTCATCTGCTCCAGATGGGGGAGAGATACGGGCGACCTCATCTACCTATGGTTATGTCTATACTGACAGCAGAAAAGTCGCCGCCGCCAGCTCGATCTTTCTGGATTGATTGAGTGGTCAGTGTAGACCCACTCAATTGATCAGGAAATCGACTGAGTAAAACCACCCCCTCAAGCAGCATAGCGCTGCGTCGATGGGAACACAGTTCCTGTTGGGACAGTGCAGTGAAAACAGCGCTCAGAAAGGAAGCACAGCAGTCGACGGGAGTTACGCAAGCCACTCTGAGTAGTTTGCATAACTCCTGTCGACTGCTGCCGAATCTCCAGGGAAGTGTAGACCAGGGCTGAATCAAGGTTAAATATACCTTGGTTTCATCTCAACTAGGTTTTTCCATGGAGTTGGCTAGCTTGAGTTACCTATCATGATTTAAAACTAACTAGTCTTGCAGTAAGGACATAATCCGTGTTCAGTGTCCAGGTTATCCTGATGTCCTGACCTAGCCTTATTTTCCTGGTCTAAGCAAAGGTGGAGGATCAAATTTATACTCTTCCTTCCACTGCAAAATGATTGTTAGAGCCACTGAGTTCACCCTGTGGCACAGATTGTCTCATTCCTAGTTGTTCACACTTTGTCCTGGGGTATGCTGAACAAGAATTATTTTGTACCTTTTTTCTCATATAAAATAGATTTAAATATAACAAAGAGCCGGAGCAAGAGTGGTAAGGGTGGGAGGGAAGTGTCATTTAAGGCTCTGGGACACCTGAAGAAGATAGGGGTGAGTTAGAAAGATTCTATGCTTCCCTATTACCCCAGCAGTTTTACCTTCTGTCTGAGCAATGTAGAGTTTTTGTCTTCTTCATATTCTAGCCCTCCACCTCCCAAAGTGGCATGTGACACAGTGTCCTGAGCTTTCATCGTTTCACAAATTTTATTTCCAGAAGGGACCATCGTCCCTTCATGATCATCTAGTCTGGACTTCCTGCACATTGAAGCCGATAGAAACTCACCCACCCACTCCTGTAATAGGCCTATAACCACTGGCAAGTTACTCAAGCCCTCAAATCATGATATCAAAACTTCAAGATACAGAGAATCCAGCCTTTCTTCTAATCCAAACCAGCAGTGACCCACACGTCATGCCAAAGAGGAAGAGAGCCTAGAGTCTCTGCCAACTGAGCCTAGGAGAAGAATTCCTTACTGATCCCAAATATGGTTGTCAGTTAGTTGGACCCTGAGTATGTGGGTGAGAACCACCAGTCATATACCCCTAGAAGTATATTCTGTAGTAACACAGAGCCCTCCCCATCTAGTGACCAATCTCTGGCCATTGGAGATATTAGCTAACAGCAGTCATAGATGCACCATATATCATTGTAGGCAACCTTATAATGACATCCCCTCCATAAACTTATAAAACTCAGTCTTGAAAGAAGTTAGGTTTTTGCCCTCACGACTCCTCTTGACAGGCTGTTGCAGAACATCACTTCTCTGTGAGTTAGAAACCTTCAGCTAATTTCAAACTAAACTTGTTGATGACCAGTTTATATCTATTTGTTTTTGTGACAACATTAGCCCTTAACTTAAATAAGCAAAAGGGAGGGAGATGAGTTCTCCCTCCCATGTATTAATAGAAAGCAATCATATCTCCCCTCAGCCTTTATTTTCTTAGGCTAAACAAGCCAAGATCATCAAGGACAGGTCTACACTTAGAACACTGCACTATCCATTAAAGCATTGTAGCGCTTTAATGAAGATGCTCTACGCCAATGAGAGGTGGTAGCTCTCCCACCAACACAACACTGTCTTAAAACAGGCAGATTAGGTCAATATAACTACAGTGCTCAGGGGTGTGCATTTACACCCCAAGCGATATAGTTATACCAATATAGGTCTGTCGTGTAGACCAGACCTAAGTCTCCATTTGTAAGGTAGGTTCTCCATTCCTCTGATTGTCCTAGTACCCTTCTTTGTGATTGGGAATTGTGCTTTGATTTCTTTGATCCTAAATCAGACTCATTGGAGATGGAGATGAAAGTGTCACCAACCTGGAAGGGGAATCTGAATGGATTCCAAACACAGTGTGATCATTCAGCATTGAAATCCCAGTTTTCATCTATTGGCAAAGCCACTTCTGAGCTTTTTCCTGTGGAGTTGGGATTGTTTGCAGGAGGAAATTTGGGCTGTTTTTCCTATTATAATGATTGATTAATAATAATGAAACAGCACTGAGTGAAGCAGTTTTGAACAGATCAGAGGAGAACAGGTTGGGAGAATCTCTTGTACTGATTCATCAGATGTAACTTGCTCTGGAATTTCACTTTATATGAAACTGAAATTCTTTTATACCCCTGTGATGTGAGTTTTTCTTTATTTCTGAAGACTGGTCAGATAATTAGATATTAGTTTTGTTTCACAGAATGTAACTCAGATTTATTGGGGACTTTGAGATCAATGACTATTTGTTAAAATTATTTTTCCATTTCCCCCACCCCTCCATGATGATATAGGGAAACTTTATGGACAGTTCAGTCACCTGGAGAGAATACTCCAAGCTACTGGACATGCTAACAAAGAAACAGTAGAATTTTTAAATCTCCCCTCTGAAATGGTGAACCACATCAGACTATGCAAACTATGCAACCATCTGAAGTACCTGCATATGATCATCTTAACATTCAATTATTAGATCAATATTGTCTCAGATGATCTGGTGTGAGAATTCATCAGTAAGTAATTTGGAACTAGCCAAGATACCCATGTATTTGATCCTCAAAGAAGCTGTGACCTAGGCCTTACAGGAGATTTCTTATGAAGATATCTCCTGCATAATCCAATGATTTGGGAGATATTCTCCGTAACTATGCAGATATAGAGGAAATAGAATTGGTGTTTTTTTGAACTCACCCTTTGAAGGTGTTGTGAATGTGTATAGAAAATCAGTTTTCAATGTGAGATAGTTGCAGAAAAATATCTATAGTTTTAATAGAAATCCCACTTCTTCCAGTTTCTGATCTAATGCAGACCTGTGCCATCAGATTAGAGAAATAGACTTGGCATGTTTGGAGAAGCCATTTTCACTAAAAATGATTAAATATTGTGTGGTTTGATGAAGAATTCTACTCCAGAGAAATATAAATTTACCCCAAATAAGGCCAAGGATTTGGAAAGAACTCAGGTAGAAATAGCAGGCATGCAGTGGTTAGATTCCACCCCAGGGAAAGAAGCTATGATGCACTATGGTCCATGTAATACTGCTTTCACAACATCTTTTCCTAGTTCATTGTCACTGATTACAGTTTCAAAGAATGTGATGGCAAGATATGGAACAATTGCCCTTTACCATTTGGATCCAAAATGTCATAAGCTAAAGAGAAAAACTGTTGATGCCTTCAGAGAACACTCCTTTCCTGTAGATCCAAATCTCTTTTCCTGATTGGGCAGCAAGGACTTTCATGCTGTGCAAGTGATTGTAACCACTGAGGGAATGACTTTGTCAGCCTCCAAATTCAGGCTGCAACATATACAAATGTTGAGTTCTGTTTCCATGATTTTGTCTTAGTTTTGCTCTTGTTTTTTATGCATACGCAACACTTCACTACCACCTCCTGCTACTCTAAAAGATTAAAAAGCATGAAAACAGAATAGAGGTGTGTTTCCTCCCCATGCAAACCTTCCCATATAGTGTGACACACCTTCCACCAACACTTATGGCAGAAGATCCAGAGGTAAATGAACTCACACAAGTGGGATGCACCAATGTTGGAGTGAACCACAACTTTACTCAAGGGTTCATTGGTTGGAAATTGGGATGAAAAGAAAAGTAAGACATATAATAGGATTTTGTAATCTTTGAATATATTAAATTAGCAATGAAAATGAAATTAAATATGCTGTTAAAATTAGAATAAGAGATTCATTATGTGATAATTCAAATTATACTGGAAATCATAATATGAATTTTTGTTAGATATATAGGCAATTTGATTAAATATAGGTGAAATTTGTTAGAAATATAGGAAAAGCTTATTTGATGTAATTTACCACCCTTTGGACAAAGGAGTTCTGAAGTATAATGTCACTCTAAAGATTGGAGTGGTGGGATATGTGTGAAAAATATGTATATGAGAATACAGACATAAGAATGGCCATACTGGATCAGACCAGTGGTCTAGCTAGTCCAGTATTCTGTCTTCCAACAGTGGCCAAGGACAGGTGCTTCAGAGGGAATGAACAGAACAGGTAATCATCAAGTGATCCATCCTCTGTCACCCATTCCCAGTTTCTGGCAAACAGAGGCTAAGGATACTTCAGAGCATGGTTTTGCATCCCTGCACCTCCTGGCTAATAGCCATTGATTGACCTATTCTCCATGAATTTATCTAGTTCTTTTTTTTACCCTGTTATAGCCTTGGCTGTCACAACATCCCCTGGTTGATTGAGTGTGGTGTGAAGAAATACTTCTTTTTGTTTGTTTTAAACCTGCTGCCTATTAAGTTCATTTGGTGACCCCTAGTTCTTGTGTTATGAGAAGGAGTAAATAACACTTCCTTATTTACTTTCTCCTCACCAGTCATGATTTTATAGACCTCCTTTGGTCATCTCCTTTCCAAGCTGAAAAGTCCCTTGTATGGAATCATTTGTGTTGCCCAGTTTTGTACCTTTTCCAATTCTAATATATCTCTCTTGAGATGGGGTGAACAGATCTGCATGCAGTATTCAAGATGCGGTCATACCATGGATTAATATAGAGGCAATTTCTGTCTTATTATCTTTCCCTTTCCTAATGATTCCCAACATTCCGAATCCAACAGACCCGACATAGTCTTCAGTTATTTCTATTTCAAATGGAATTTATTTTGATAAGTTTTTTTAAAATACATTTTTGTTAAGAGGAAAACTATTCAAGGAGACAAGTTTTCATAACATCAGTGACAGACTGTGCCAACATTGATTAGTCTTCCTGTACCTGGAAAAGTCTGTTACTGGGGGATGCGAGGCCAGCTACTTAATCATCTGGTTCCTCAACTGCAGCTATAGTTCCTACTATACATGAATCAACAGAGTAAGAGAGCTGGCGAGTTCCAACCCTTTATCATTTTAGTAGTTTATTGTTCCTTTTTCTAGCTTTTTCTTTCCCTTGTATAATCTGGGCTATGCCCCTGCCTTTCTGTTGTATTAGGTTGTGACAGTGTAGCTCAGTGAGTACATCTGTGTTGAGCACCTGTAAAATCCACACTGGGAAGATGCCAAAAACAATAGTTCCCCAAATCTAAATGGCCCTAAAACTCTGCCCTATGAAATCGTTGTGTGTGCGCTCTTCATTCTGTGAAAGCAGCTAGAGAAACTAAGCTATCAACTATAAACTTTTCTGAGAGAGCTGTTGAGCTGTTACATTTCTGATAAGATCAATATCTGTGTTGGACTGAGAAGGAAAATAATTTAGTCACACAAGAGTGAAATCTAAGGAGGAAGCTATAATTGGCTTTAAAATTATATCTTAAACGTGAACAATCATTTCATTCCAGTATTTAAAATATTCATTGGTCTCAGTGTGGGTTGAAGTTCCTGGGTGAAGTTCTCTGATTGGGGTTTATGATTAAATGGAGAGCCACCTCACTGGATTACTGTTCCAAGGTTTATAAGAGTTATTTATCTATTGTATTAATCTGATGATTAGATTAAACTGATGACTTGATTCCAAAGCAATATCACTGTTAACTCCTTGATTTACTGGTTTGACTTTAACTTGAGAACTATGTGTTCAATCCATCATTAGTTGAGTTATGTTGATAGCATTTTAGCCTTTGTGATGTATGTTCTTGATTTTCTTTCTTTATAATAAAGTATCTCAAAAGGAAACTGAGTCATATTTCCATCAATAAGCAATATAGGCCAGAATTGTAAAGAATCTGGATGGAGATAAGCCTAATCAGCTCCCTAATCAGAACCCTCCAACTGATCCTCAGGGGACTCAAAGCACTGCAAGGGAAAATGAGCTCTTCCACCTATGCTTTTGGGAGTAGGGAATGGAGGTCAGTGTGGCTCAGTGAGGAGGCATCAGTAAGGTGGGTATATTTCTTTGTAGGAGTGGGAGGTTGCTCTGCTGTCACTGTCATGGGAAGACCCAGTCTGCGCCCCACTCTGGCTTTCCCTAGGGTTGCACTAGGTCAGGACTGGATGAAATTGAGGGGTCTGGTTCTAAGGGTTGGAAATGGATGTGAAGAGGTTAGACTTTTCTGCAGCTGTGGTGCTGGCAAAGTAAATGTATGTATGTTAAAGGGGCAAACTGGGGTGTTGCTAAGAGAACAGATAATTTTAACTGGGTGTTTCCTTGTTATCTGAAGATTGAGTAGTTCTGAATTTGAGGTTCTGCATGGGGATGTCATCCCACCAGGCAATCTTAACTCTGTGTTAACTAAGTTTTTTGCCCTTTAATTAACAGAAAGAGGCTGCCCATTAAATGGCTGATTTTAGGGCTACATACTTGGAAAGAAAACAGTGAAAATACCAGTGGACCAAAAATCCTTAGAATTAAACCATATCCCTCCGGTCTGAATTTGTAAAGGTGGTAAGAAGCAAAAGAAAGTGATTCAAAGCCATTCCATTAGGGGAGAAATCCCCCCTCGCCCCCCCACACACATCCTGATTTTCTATTCTCAGAGAGAAGATCCAAAGAAGCAAATTAAATTCACAAAAAGAAGTTAGCAAATTTCTTCCACTTCCCAAGCCCCAGAGAACAAACCCCACATATTCCTTTCCTTTATATTTAACTGCTCCCCATTTGTCTGAATTTCTCCTAATAACAGATCCTAGTTCTGCTCCCTCCAGAGTCTGTGTGCTTTCGATTTGATGAACAAAGCTCATTCATTTCCCCTTCAGCTTGCCTCAGATACCAAAGAGAAAGCTGTCCATGAACATATGCCCTTCCCACGAGTCTGTCTATCCACACTCCATCTGTCTTTCCACTGTTGATCTCAGATTCCTTCACAGGGAGGAAGGGTTAGTGCCCAGATCTATGGGCCCATTTTCAAAGTAGCAGTTTTAAAAACCCAAGAAGATCCAGGCAGTCCCCTGCCCCTCTGCTCCTCTCTCCCTGTGAAGCTCAGAACTCTCCCCAACCTGACAGCACAAAAGGACGGTAGGTTATCCTGGCAACCTGGCAAATAGGTGATGAAACCCCATCCCCAGGAAACTAGCTGCAGGGACCTAGCTTAAGGTTGCCAGGCCCTTTGAGAGTGGAGTCACTTCTCCAATCCCGCGGGTCCTGCTGATTTTCCTCTTCTTTTAGGGTTTCCTGAACTTAGTGGCCCCAAAGAGCTGTGGGTTTGTCAGATACCAAACTGTGTGTGTCTAAGACAATCTATGCTGGGGCTACCAGGATGTGGAAAGAGAAAGGCAGAGAAACTATTCCAGAAGAGAAGCTGAGTCAGAAGCAGTTGTGTTCATTGCACTTGCAGCATCAGCCCATAGCACTGCTGGCTCTTAGGAGACAAAGCCCCTCTTCTCATAACCAGAGAATTGCACAGAAAAGGGAAGGACATTTTTGTGTGTCATTTCCTGCATTTTTTTAAAAGAAAACAAACTGACCAAATAGAAATTCCATCTTGGGGAACTGTATTAACCTCCTTGTGTCATCAGCAGGTGTGGACCTTTATGTCCACCCTACAGACCTCTGCCACTTGAACTATCAAAGGAGCGGGTAGTAGTAGGCTGTTAACCTGTATGCGGATTAGCCGCTAGTCAGGGATGAGACCCACATTTTGCCAGGGAATTTCACAGCTATTTGCTGTCAGCAAAGTAATGGAGAGATAGCACTAGCCATCCCCCACTTTGCCGCATCCACCCCTTATAGTTCCCATCTTTGACCCCCAACTCCCTGCCCCCCTCAGCAGATCATGCCTCTGTGGCCTTTCCATTCCTCACCTCTTTGCATTGGGATCAGGCTGCTTCCTCCTCTGTGTCCACCTTGCCTGGGCACCCGCAGTGGGACCTAGAAGAGCATCAGAGAGACAAACTCCCTGTTCTTAGCATTGATGGGTCTGAGCCACAGCTAGCCCCTTACTCCAGCTGCTGGGAGGAATGATTGGAGGGAAAGTTCTGCCCAGCCCCTGCAGCCCTGAGATGAAATATGCTCTATCACTCTCCCTCACCAAAAGCCCTGCTCTGGGTCTGTTGCCCCATACTCCATATGAAATTATCAGGTTAGTGCTGAGTGGAAATTCAGTGAAAGCTCTGAATAAACCAGCCTGCACCCAAACAGCCCCTATCTCTGATCCAGCCTTGCCTGGTGTTTGCTGGAGGAGTCAACACAATACAAAGCAAATCCAATACAGTGCTGTGTTAAATGTAAACTATTAAAAAAAATAAAGGGAAAGTTTAAAAAAAAAGGTTTGACAAGCTAAAGAAACTGTTTCTGTGTTTGTCTCATTTAAATTAAGATGGTTAAAAGCAGTATTTTTCTTCTGCACAGTGAAGTTTCAAAGCGGCATTAAGTTACTGTTCAGTTGTAAACGTTTGAAAGAACCACCATAACATTTTGTTCAGAGTTATGAACAACCTCCCTTCCTGTGTGTGAGCTTTGAACAGGTGAGGTCCTGAGTTCAGTCCTTGGAAATGTTTTTTTTGTTTTTGTTTTTACACAGAGCCTTTGGTGAGGCCTGACTGATGGCTGAGTTGGAGGAGATGGATGTGAAATGCAGCAGAGTTCTCCCATGTAGGTTTGAATCCTGCTCACTGTGAAGGGCAATTGTTAGTCCCCTGAAAGGCATGTTGGTTTTTGTGTTCCGATATGATGGTGCTTTTGTAAATCCCACCCTGTGTTTCTTGGGACAATGGCTGCTGATGAAGGAGAAGGGGAAAATCCTGGAGAGAAAGCATCACATCAGCACAGACTGAAGATCAAATTGGAGGAGAATTTGGTGCTTGAAGAGCAGAGACAGGAAATTACACCCCTGAGAGACACGGTCTATTTAAGGCAGCTGGCGCCAATTGCAATGTGTCTGGGATGATGATGGATTCAATGAAAGATGAAACCAAATCAGGGGCAAGTGAATGGCAGCTCCTGACAGGGCCGTGGTGCTCAGACACCTGTTATAGACACCTTGGACTGTCCTAGATTGAAGAAAAAGCAAACCATGACCAGCACCCTGCAGTGATCCTCTTCTGGGAGGAGACCTCATGGACAAGTAACAGCCAGGCTTAAAACAGGATGGAGTGTCTCTCAGAACAGAAGGGAGATGAAGTCACTCAGAGTTATGGGAACTAGACAATGCAGAGCGAGGGGCATCAGCAGCTGTTGGAGGCTATTGGGTGGGAGAGAGGGGCATGGACATGGGTCGGGACTGAGGTGCCTAGGACTATCTGAATGCTTTGTTTTGTAGATTAAATCAATGCAGCTGCCGCTCTAAGGAAATACCATTTCTTCGCCAAATACTAAAGACTAGTCTACACTTAAAATGCACAGCAGGACAGCTGCTCTCCCAACAATATAATAAAGCCATCCAAATGAGCAGCAGTAGCTATGTTGGTGGCAGACACTCTCCCACTGACATAGAAATGCCCTCACAAGCGCTTATGCCGGCAAAATGTATGTTGCTCAGGGGTGTGGTTTTTTCATATCCCTGGGTGACAAAAGTTTTGTCAGCCTAAGTGCTAGTGAAGACAAGGCCTAAAGCTTTTAGCTGAAAGATGTAAATCAAAATGGCCATGCAATGCTGCCCGAACCCAAGGAAGGAAAAGCCGCATGATTCCTCTGTGGGCATTGATGCTGAGAAAGGATTTTGTTCAATACACATTATTTCCATAGTAGTAAAATATAAGGACAAAGCAAGTTCAGTGATCTTGTCACTGGTTTTGTTGATGCTTTAATTTTAGTAAAATGTAATAATGAGTTTTACATATGATTATTAAAGGCAGCTTCCCAATATGCTCCTCCCAGAGATGGATGATATAGAGCAGGAGGGAATCTCCCTAATTTGCCTGAGACCCATTGTCAGTTCTCTTCCCTCCCCCCCTATTCCTTCTCTCCTAACACAAACACACACACAGGCTATCTCAGCATGACCTATAGCCCCCCTTTCCATACACACTCTACTGGATAGAGACTCAATCACTCACGTACATGGAGCCTTATCTCTAAATTTTCTCAACAGTCAAGGATCAAGGCTGGGGTGGTGGAGAAGAACAAGAAGGGCAAAAGGAGACAATAGGGACCAGACAGGCCCAGGAGAGATTCTTCTTCTGAAAATTCACCAAAATCTCATTCCTGTAAAGCTCCATCACTAGAAAGGTTAAACCACCAATAACCCTGCTTCTCTCCCTTCCTCCTGAGGACTTCTATGTTTTAAAAAGGAGAGTTTTAGAAGCAAAGTTTAGAGGGAAGTCAGAACTCTGGACTGTGTTTGAAGGATCCTGGCACAGGAGGTTGGTAGGGAGCAGAGACCTATGGCCCTTTGAATTCTGAGCTGCTCTCTGTAGAGGAGGTAAAAAGTGCAGGCTGCATAACTTGACTCCTCCCCTCTGTGGGGGTGGCACAGCTGGAATTCTGTACTCCACATGGCATGGTGAAGCTATTTGGTTAATGAAAACCAGGGCTTTGCATGAAGCTGGAACTCTCAGCCTCAGCATCATTCTACCCAGTCATGCTCTATAAGGCCTGCATGCTAAAAAAATGCACCACTGGAGTGCCCATTGCTGTTATTTCTCCCAGCCCACTGGGTTGATAGGGGCAGAGATTGAGACAGTCTAAATTTAATATTTCTTTATTACGCTCTGCTGTTTTTCATCATTATTGATTATTCAGTTATACCCTTCCATCCAGAACCAAGAGCCATGACTGATGTTTGTGTCACCCAAGCCTTTCTCCCAAGAATCAACAAGCATGATCATCATGATCTTCACAGACAAGATCAGCTCCCAGACTGCTGTATTGGGTGGCACAGAATGGGAAAGAGGCGAACATCCCGCAGCGCTGAAGGAACGGATCCAAGACTATTTAAAAGGCTTAGACATACACAAGTCCATGGGGCCAGATGCAATGCACCCGAGGGTGCTGAGGGAGTTGGCTGAGGTGATTTCAGAGCCATTGGCTATTATCTTTGAAAGCTCGTGGCAACAGGGGGAGGTCCCTGAGGACTGGAAAAAAACAAATATAGTGCCCATCTTCCAAAAAGGGAGGAAAGAGGATCCAGGGAACTACAGACCGGTCAGCCTCACCTCAATCCCTGGAAAAATCATGGAGCAGGTCCTTAAGGAATCCATTTTAAGGCACTTGGAAGAGAGGAAGGTGATCAGGAACAGTCAACACGGATTCACCAAGGGAAAGTCATGCCTGACCAACCTGATTGCTTTCTACGATGAGGTGACTGGCTCTGTGGATGTAGGGAAGGCCGTGGATGTGATATACCTTGACTTTAGCAAAGCTTTTGATACTGTCTCTCACAGTATTCTTATCAGCAAGTTAAAGAAGTATGGGTTGGATGAATGGACTATAAAATGGATAGAGAACTGGCTAGAGCATAGGGCTCAACAAGTAGTGATCAATGGCTCCATGTCTAGCTGGCAACCGGTCACAAGCGGAGTGCCCCAGGGGTCGGTCCTGGGGCCGGTTTTGTTCAACATCTTTATTAATGATCTGGAGGATGGGGTCGATTGCATCCTCAGCAAGTTTGCGGACGACACTAAGGTGGGGGGAGTGGTAGATATCCTGGAAGGTAGGAATAGGATACAGAGTGACCTAAACAAACTGGAGGATTGGGCCAAAAGAAATCTAATGAGGTTCAACAAAGAAAAGTGCAGAGTCCTCCACTTAGGAAGGAAGAATCCCATGCACAGCTATAGACTGCGGCCCGACGAGGTGGGCAGCAGCTCTGCAGAAAAGAACCTGGGGGTAACAGTGGATAAAAAGCTGGATATGAGTCAGCAGTGTGCCCTGGTTGTCAAGAAGGTTGTCAAGAGGGCTGCATTAGGAGGGGCATTACCAGCAGGTCACGGGAAGTGATTATTCCCCTCTATTCGGCATTGGTGAGGCCGCATTTAGAATATTGTGTCCAGTTTTGGACCCCCCACTACAAAAAGGATGGGGACAAGTTGGAGAGAGTACAGCAGAGGGCAACAAAAATGATTAGGGGGCTGGAGCACAGGACTTATGAGGAGAGGCTGATTGAACTGGGCTTGTTTAGTCTGCAAAAGAGAAGAGTGAGGGGGCATTCGATAGCGGCCTTTAACTATCTGAAAGGGGGTTCCAGGGAGGATGGGGCTAGGCTGTTCTCGGTGGTGGCAGATGACAGAACAAGGAGCAATGGTCTCAAGTTGCAGGGCGGGAGGTCTAGGTTGGACATTAGGAAAAAGTTTTTCACTAGGAGGGTGGTGAAGCACTGGAATGGGTTACCTAGGGAGGTGGTGGAATCTCCATCCTTAGAGGTTTTTAAGCTGAGGCTTGACAAAGCCCTGGCTGGGATGATATAGCTGAGGTTAGTCCTGCTTTGAGCAGGGGGTTGGACTAGATGACCTCCTGAGGTCCCTTCCAACTCTAATCTTCTATGATAGTATGATTCTAACTGGATGTAATCAGAGTGCTGTTCAATTGTTTAGGTCAGTATTGTTTGAGATATCCAGAGAGAGAATTCCACAGTAAGTGAGAAGGAACTAGTGTGAAGGGAAAAGAAGATGGGATATCTGTTTCTGCTGAGAACTGATTTTAGTAATGGCTGTAAAAGCCTGAGATGGAAAGTGCCTTTCTAGCAGAAGTTTAAATCTTAGAATGTTAAGGGTTAACAAAATAGTTAAGAGGCCTAGACCGCAGCAGGGATGGAATGCAGAGAAAGACCTTGTAACTTGGATAAGAAAAGTTGCAAGTACTGAGCTAAGAAAATTCCTAGATAAGTAGTTTTTTAGTATGTATGACCATGGAAACTGTGACATATAAAGACTTGTTTGTGTGAAGCTATAAAGCTGTTAGAATTTAATTTTAAGTGGTCGCCTCTTACATTTGAAGGGACTACCTTCTTTACGTAAAGAATAAACTCTGACTTTGCTAATCTGTTGTTTGGCTAATTCTGGACTATCCTCTGGGCAGTGGACTTGTAAGTAAGGACCCCTGAGTTTGGGTTCTTCCACACTAGGCAAAAGGCCCATGTATTTGTTTCCCAAGGGAGCTGTGACACAAGCTCTTGTGACAGACTATACCTCTGTGTTCACATCCTATTGCACTAATTTTGACAAAATGCATGTCTTGTGAGGTACCATTTAAAATTTCATAATTTACTGATCAGTAACATCATGGCAAATTGTATATAGCAGCGTTATATGTGAAATAATAAACACAAGCTGAAATCATGATTAAAAATAGGTTTTCCAGATAAGGCTGACAAGTGGACAAACCAGTTTCTTAGAGACAAAGGGTAATTGAGACCTTAGCCAGGTGTAAACAAAGCTGATGGACCATTATCTGCTAAGTGGACATTCTTTGGCAGGAAAAGGGGCAAGGACAAAAAATATCTATATCTTGGGCCTGGTCTACACTAGAGGTTTGTCAGCCAAAGTCAGCTTTTTGCACCAAAGCAGTGGAGGTGTACACACAGCAATCTCCCCACCATCACCACCACCACCACCATCATCAACCCTACTCCCCTGATTTTTCAGCAAAATTAAACCACCTTGATGAGAGGCATCAAGTTTTTTGTGCCAAAGATTTAGTGACAAAGCATCAGTGGAATCACAGTACTCGGTTATGTTGCAGTAAATGGCCTCCAGGAAGTGTCCCACAGTGCCCATCCCGACCACTCTGGCCATCAGTTTGAATTCTGCTGCCCTGCGGTCATTTGCGCCTCTCCCTTTAAAGTCCCAGGAATATTTGAAATTCCACTTCCTCTTTGGTCAGCATGGAGAACTCACATCACATTTTCCCAGCTCTGCGCTCCAAACACTCTCCCATCTGGAGAACAGCGGAGCTCCTGGATCCATCCAACCAACATTTGGGGAGAGGCAACTGTGCAGTTCCAGGTCTGCTCCAGCTGAAGGAACTATGATACCTACACTCAGATTTCTTGTTTAATGGTGGAGAAGGGCTATGAACAGGACACGCTACAGTCCCATTTGAAAAATCAAGGAGCTGCAGCAGGAGTACCAAAAGGCTGGGGAGTCAAACCATCACTCTAGTGCAGAGCCAAAGACCTGCTACTTCTGTAAGGAACTGGAAGCCATTCTCAGTGGTGACCCCACTTCCACAGCCAAGAGACCTGGGCCCAGGGGCAGTGGAGATGAGTTGTGGACGAGAAGGTTGAGTTGGAGGATGATGCAGAGGGGACTACATCGTTTGGTGACGTGGGGAGTCAGGATCTCTTTTTGAACCTGGACAATTCGAGCCAGTCCTAGCCCTATAGCTCTGGCATGCAGAATGAAGCAAAGGGAGTTCGGGTAACAGTTTTTTTGGAACTGATGCTGCTCAGTTACATAAGTTACAGCTGTCCTTTGCTTTGTTGCATTATACAGCTTGTTGAAGAGAGAGAAATGCACAAGAATAGCAGTGTTTGCATGTGCTTCCCATTCCCCTGTTCAGTTAGGCAGTATGGCTGCAAAGTGTGTTAATGCATGCTTAGATTCCATGGAAATCCTCCAGAGAGATCACTAGGAAACTTTCCTGGAGGTACTCGCCAATCCTTTGCCGGATTTTCCTCGGCACAGCTGCTTTGATTCTTCCCCATTGTAGGAAACTGTCCTGTGCGAATCGCCAATTACTTGTGCAAAGACCAAAACAGCACATAGGCGAGCAGCATTTAGGAACTAGTTTGAAGCTGCTTGAATGGAGGAGATGCACTGTAGCATCCCTGCTTATTCTCAGGAGTGAAATATCAGCTTCTCTGGCACCCATCTGTGGAAAATGGTGGTACAATTTGAAATTTTGTCCCTATCTACCTGAATCGATATCCTCAACAACCACCCATCCAGAGCCTTTTTCTCAGCTAGATTCTCCTTCTCGCCTCTCCTCCGGGCACAACTCACCATGCCCTGCTTGATCTTTGAGCTGTGCGCTTGTCAGGGGCAGTGAGAAAGAGGTGTATTTTACAGAAACGCATCAATGCTGTTATTGCATTCACAATAATGCTTCTGTTCATTGTTAACTGTGCTTCTATAGATGTGCCCTTGAGGGGGAACCCCCCCCACACACACACACACACCTCTGCTGAACACCTATCACTGATAATAAAATGACCATGGAGAAGCAAAGAGGATATGTTCCAAGAATTCCTCCAATCCTCTGAGGCAGGGGGAGAAAAAAAGGCATGGAGACACACTGTGTCAAAAAATCAGAAAATTGATAGGCAGGAGAGGAGGGAAAAGCAGGAGTGAGTGATAGCAGGACACAAGTGCATGAGAAAAGCCATAGAGGAGCAAACTGATCTTCTAAAGTCACTCACTCATCAGGCTGCAGACTGGATTCATGCTTACTCATTCCCCCTTGCAGTCAGTACAGAACTGCTTTCCACGCCCTTCCCAAACTCCACCCACACATTCCTACTGAACTCTCAGCCCATCTTGGTATCCCGTTCACTTCACCCTTTCAGACAGCTACCAGAATGATAGCTGGACTTAGGCACAGCTGTGATAGCTCACACAGCCTCTCACTGCTTTTCCCCTCCAGCCCAGCTTTTTCTGTGTGTTGTGAATATTTGTTATTTAACAAAGACATACTCTGTGAAGAATAAGCAATCTTTATTTGTCTCTTGCACAGGGTGGTTGCACCTCTCATTGATGCACAGTGCAAGCTAGACGGTGGTCATAGCATAGCACTGTGTTGTTTACAAAGACATCTTACTGGTGGTCATCGTCAAAACAGTTACCCAAGGCCTGCCTGATTTGAATGCCTCCCTTTGTGTCCCTCTAATAGCCCTGACAGCTGGTTGTTCATAGTCAGCCACAAGACAATCTGCCTCTGTGCTCCACTCAGGGAGGAAACTTTTCACCCTTAGCTTCACAAATATTAGGGAGAACACAGAAGAACACATGGGAATATTTTCCTGATTTAGGACTAAGCTGCCATAAAGGCAGCACCAGTGATCTTTTAATCTGACAAACGGCCCATTCAACGGTCATTCGGCACCTGCTCTGCCTATTATTGAAGCGGCTCCTTGCTGCCACCCAGATTGCCTGTATAAGGCTTCATGAGTCATGGCAGTAAGGAGTAGGCTGGGTCTCCCAGGATCACAATGGGCATTTCAACATCTCCTATTGGAAGCTTTTGGTCTGGAAAGAAAGTCCCTGTTTGCAGCTTTCTGTGGAGGCCAGTGTTCCTGAAGAGGCGTGTGTCATGCACCTTCCCTGACCAACCTGCACTAATGTCATTGAAACGCCCATGGTGATCCACAAGCGCCAGCAGTACCATAGAGAAGTACCCATTTCTATTGATGTGCCAAGTCACAAGATGGTCAGGGGCCAAAATTGGTCTGCCATATATCGCCCAACCACAGTTAGGAAATCCCCTTGCTGCAAAGACATCCATTATTTCATGCACATTCCAAGATTCACAGTCCTTTATAGCAAAATGCGATTAATGGCCCTGCACACTTGTGATAACACAGCTCCAACGGTGGACTTCCTGACTCCAAACTGATTAGTGACTGGCCGAGAGCAGTCGGGAGTTGCCAGCTTCCAAACAGCAATTGCTACGTGCTTCTCCACCGAGAAGGCAACTCTCATTTGAGTGTCCTTTTGCCGCAGGGCAGGGGTGAGCTCCACACAGAGTTCCACAAAGGTGGCTTTGCACATCTGAAAGTTCTGCAGCTACTGCTCCTCATCCCAGACCTGCAAAACGATGCCATCCCATTACTCAGTGCTTATTTCATGTGCCCAAATGTGGCGGTGCACCATGTGCAGATGCTTCATGAATGCACACAATAATCCAGCTGTATCAGTGTACCACCAGGGAGTCCTCTGCCCCTGCCTTCTCATGGCTCACAAACCACTCAGAGACCCCCCCAGTTCAGCAATCACCAGTGCAGTTTATTTACAGCATGTAGTCCCACCAACTTCTCACTGTACACAGCTTTGGCTAGCTGCCTCAGGGACTCCCCAGCTTCTGCAGCCAGAATCTCTGCTCCTCTTCCACTTTCTGACTTCTCCCCTTACTTTCTTTGCCTGGCCCTGTATATAGCCCCTGACTAATCAGGGTGATAGCTGCTTCCCATTCACTAATCAGGTACAGATGCCTCTAGCCAGCTCTAATTTACTTTGCTTAATTGGGGCTGACATGACAGAGGGTCAGTTAAGGGGTTGCTGCCCAGCACCCTGTCACACCAGCATTGTTTGTTTGCATGGCCCCCAGCCGGTCAGGCACCTCAGATTCCAGTTCCAAATGGGAGTTCATGATGTGCAGCATGACCAGCCATGATTTGTTCAGAACACTGACAACAGTGGAGAGCATTGCAGGATCCATGCTTTCAGACAGAGATGGTGAGTGCTCAGGAAACTGGGGCTATTAAAAAATGCCATGAAACACAGTCAGAAACCATTGAATGACAGGACGGAAAACACTGCATCATGGGTCATCGAGCCTGCACCTATGATGCGCTGCTATCCTCTGCTCTTTCCCATAGTTCCTAGTGGCATAAGGTGGCGAGTTGTACAGTGGGATGGCTGACCACAGGGCACTGTTCTCATGGTCGATACTAGCGACACAAGTGCTGCGTGGACAGGCAGAAGCATTGTAATTACAGCGTTTTTTTGATCACCGCTGTAACTTGCACTGACAACACTTTGTAGGTAGACAAGGCCTTAACAAAGAAACAGCATGGAGTTCTGGTCCACACAGACTGCCTATAGCCTTGCTCCCAGCTGTAAATGCTTCTCCAAAGTGGGGACAGGACTATAAGAAGGGGTAAACAACCTCCAAATACCCCTTTCTCTCTGCCCATTCCATTCTCTGCACCTGAGAAGACAAAATGACACAGCTGTTGAACTTTGTGGAGGGGTCCAGACCTAAAGGGTTTGGGCAGTAAGACTGCTGAAACATGTGGTGAGCAAAATTTGCTTTGAAACTAAGATAATTTCTTAAGTGCATCAGTAAGCATTTTATCTCTTGTAACTGGTTATGACTCTTATACTTCATTATCTGTACTTTCATAAAAATCTATCTCTGAGACTGGGCACATGTTGGAGTTCATCCTATGAGAGAACCAAGACTGGGAACAGCCAGCGTGTAATGCAAGAGTGGCTGGCAGGCTGCAGTTACATACAGACACTAAGGATGTGCCTTTCGTACTGGAAAGCTCTTTGTGAGTAGCCCAGGTGGGACATACTTCATCAAGGCATTGTAAGGCACTCAGAGTTTCAGGACAGGGTTGACACAGTTACTTCGTTAGACTGGATTGTACTCTGGTATATCACAGCTCTACAGGGGGTTCCTCATCTCCTAGCTAATTTCGTGATTTGGGAAATGCAGTCCCTAAATATTCAGCTGTGGAGGAAATAGAAATGTGTTCTTGTTGAACTCACCTCTTAGCAGGAACTGCAAATGTGTAAAACATATTCAGTGTTGAAGGTGAAATAGCTGCATGAAAATAAATAAATCTTTTTATTTACAAAAACCACCTCAGGTAGCTAAGAGATTGTGATCCAGTCTTGTCTGTAGGTCCTAACTTACATGTGTGCCAGCAGTTTAAAGATCTCCCAGGGCAGTTTGGAGATGCCCTCATACCTTTTCTTGACCATGGCTCTGACTAGCTCTTCCACAAGGAGTGGCTCCAGACCCTGCCCCTCCACAAACCCAGACAGCTCCTTCCACTTCTAGGCGATCTTCCTCCTCTTGGCTTCTGCCTATTTGTGCCATGACAGGGAGTTGTTTGGCTTGGAAATTAGGAAGAACCATAATTGTTCCTCCCAAGAGATGGACAGCTCTTTACCAGAGCATAGGATCTCTTGCACTGGATGATGGGAAGTTCATGTAGGCCAGAAAAGAGGAGTTGGAGCAGGGGGAAGCTGTGCATCACTAACAGGAATGGCTTTTTTTCCCAAATTGGCCTGAGCCAAAATCATCTCCGCAGCCCATGGTTTCTCTCCTTTCTCCCCATTTCCCCAAAGTGCTAGGAAGGAACTGGGTCACTGAACTATCTAACCAGCCCTTGGGCAAGGGCTCTCTGGGCTGATACACAAACTGACATTCTCCTGCACAGCAGCCTTTTGTACCCTAAGGCCATCACGTCACCTGCATATGTCTGACCCTGCATTTTCCCTGCGCTCCCGACAGGATGGTTTCCAGGCTGAGGTTGGCTGGCTGAGCCCTATGTTTACCATCTCACTCAGGGCACTGAGAGCCAAGGCAACCCAAGAGGCAGAGGCTCCAGGCATCTCCCAGCAACTCCTCACCTTGCCATTCCTGGATTTGGTGGCTTTACTTTCTTTTTGCAGCAGTTCCAGATGCTCTTGTGGTGCCTCCTAGAAGAAGGTGAGGGAGAGGGATATAAACCACTACAAATGGCCTTCAAGCTGCCAGATTTAAGGGCCCACCCTGCCCTGCAGAGTCCCTGGGACTCACTTAGACGTCTTTTCTAGGTGTGGTTCAACCGCAGCAAGGAAGTTCGGAAAGGGAAAGCTGAAAGGAGGATCAGGTTTTCCAGAGGAAACACAGGACCCCATGGTGAAATGCCAGGGGTGCAGCCTTGCTCTCGACATCCCCTGGCCCTACCTGCAGCTTAACCAGTCAACATCAGATATTCCCTCTGTCACCGTACCTAAGTGGGTCACAGGTGAGAGCCAAAATCAGGACAGACTGTATAAGACCGGGCAGATACACCCCACACTGGTGGTTATTCTCTCATTAGATTTTACCAAGCGAGTAACAAAAGTGAGCTCCTGTATCACTACACTAGTTCACACCACAATCTCCCCGGCACTTCAGCATCTGACCATCACCCACACACTGGACTTTATGTTGAGAGGTTTCTGAAAAAATGATTCATCATAGGTAAAGTGCTTCCACTCCCAAGAGATAAGCCACTTAACCAAGTCAATATATAACTCAGATCTTACCCAAAAAGCACACTTGGAGCCAATTTTTTGGTAACTAAAAACTAAAGGTTTATTAATATAAAAAAGAAATAAAAGAGTTATTAAATGGTTAATGAATCATATACATTACAATTGATTTTCATAGTTTGCAGGTCAGGATCTTAGCAGGGATTTTGATTCTGCTGGCTTGTAAAAGGTCTCTCTCTGATTTACTCAGAGATGGGGGCTTTTGAGTTCCTTTCTTCCAAGTTTCCTTGGTAGAAATTCAGTCCAAAGAAACAAAGACAAAGCAGTGAAGTCACACCTTCCACTTATATACCTCTGCCCCCACCCCCTGCCCCCTTTTCCGGTGCATGGAAAGCTAGTGATCCAAGATGCAGACTTGGATCACATTTCCTTATCACATGTCCTTACATGCTTTGCTGACTTCCAGGAGTGACCATTGGTCCCAGGCTGTCTGAGGCATCCGCAGGAAAGGCTTACTGGGCAGGATGAGTTTCTTCAATGGCCCATCAGAAGAGCTGTGTGTTCTTACTGGGCAATCGACACACAGAAAGCTAGTCCTGATTTAAATTGGTCATTGGGGGTGTCACCCAAGAACAAAACACGTTTGAGACACAAATACATAGCCAATATTCATAATTTCAGATACAAAATACATGCAATTCAACAGGATTATCATACTTACTACGTTGTAACTTTTCCATTGATGCTTTACATGACATACTTTTACAAGACTTATTGCAACTTTGGACCAGAGATAGTACAGTGATAGAAATGGTCATCTTTCTTTTCTACAGCATCACCCTCAACCACCCCAGCTCCAAACTCCAATGCTCCCAAAGTGCCACATATGAACACAGACCCCCAAAGTAAATATTTCCCCAAAACACCTAGCTCTGATCCTACATATACCGACACATCGCAAAGTCCCAGCTCCAAACAGGCCCCCTCAAAACCTAAGCAGCACCATGATTCCCAGCTCCAGCCATTCCTCAGTGGTGAGTCTGTCCCTGGGGTCAGGTGATCATCCATGTCTGCCAATGGGCATGATTTTTTCCCTCTTGGGCCAAAGTGCTCATAGGTGCGTAGGCTAGTCCATTGTTTCTGTATGCCTACCTCTGCTGGGTGTGGAAACACAGCTTTGTGCTTGTCTGCATCTATTTAAGCCATGTGAGACACATGTTTGGGGATATGATATAGCAGGGTTTCCTATCTGTACACGTGTATGACATTGCAGGGAACATACTACCACAAGAATAATTTTCAGTATGCTATGAGCATTCCAAAAACACCTTAAATGGCCACTTTGCATCAGAGAAGACACAGTTATACTGTAAGGGTGAACATGAATGATACACAAATTGCACCATAAGGGTGTACAAGGGATACAGCATGTCACACTGGAACTGGGGGCGTTTGCTGAGATTCTATCCCAAGAGTGGCTGGCCAGAGTGCTCCTTCATTAGGTAAGGGACCAAGTACTCACAGGAGGCTGGGCGTGGGCTGACCCAGTAGTGGGTGGATCACACAGCAAAGTGGGGTAAGTCAGGGCCCAGGAGTGAGGAATTGGGGTGACACAGCTACACACCAGTCCAGATTGCAGGGGGGGAACACATCACAATAGCCCTTCTTATTTGGCTTTTCTCTATATACCCCCAGTTTCCTCCTCCAACCATAGCTCCATATGCTGAGGGAACTCCATCCTCCCCTAACTATGGCTCTGTATACCAATGGATCCCCCTCTTTCCCCTCCTTCTTCTTGGTAGGCTTAATTTTACCTGTAGCACCCCTTCCCCTGGTACCACCCCTTCCAATACATGGTCATGCTCCATTTTGCAGGGCCTTGAATCTGGGGTCTTTGGTACCACCTCTTTTGTACTTAAGGGGTGGTGTAGAGAATGAGGTTACATTTGGTCATGGTTACTTTCTCGCAGTCTGAGCATTTCTTTCTGGGACTGCAGGGTAGCAGCAGAAGTGGGGGCTGCAGCTTGGGATTGAGCTGTTTTGACAAGGTGGATAAATTCTTAATGTTTTCTCTGAATACTATGTGTGCCTCAGTTTCCTGTATGGATTACTCATATTTTTCACTCATGAGACCAGAATGGGACTGAAGGTTTTCCCACACCCCTAGCATTCATAGGATTTCTCCCGTGTGGAATCTCTGATGTTTAATAAGGGCTGAGTCCTGAGCAAAGGTTTTCCCGCACTTAGAGCATTCATAGGGTTTCTCTCCATTGTGGATCCTCTGACGTCTACAAAGTTCTGAGTTGCTATCAAAGGCTGTCCCACACTCAGAGCATTCATAGGGTTTCTCCCCTGGGTGGATCCTCTTATGCCTCTTAAGGGCTGAGCTCCAAGTGAAGGTTTTCCTACACTTAGAGCATTCATACAGTTGCTCTCTTGTGGAATCTCTGATGTCTAATAAGGCCTGATTGCTGAGTGAAGGCTTTCCCACATTCACAGCATTCATAGGGTTTCTTCCCGGTGTGGAATCTCTGATGTTTAATAAGATTTGATAAGTCAGTGAAGGTTTTTCCACACTCAGAGCATTCATAGGGTTTTTCCCCTGTGTGAATCCTCTGATGTATAATAAGGGCTGAGCTCTGAACAAAGGCTTTCCCGCACTCACAGCATTTATAGGGTTTCTCCCCTGTGTGGATCCTCTGATGTCTAATAAGGGCTGAGTTCTGAGCAAAGGTTTTCCCGCACTCAGAGCATTCATAGGGTTTCTCCCCTGTGTGGATCCTCTGATGTCTAATAAGGCCTGAGCTCCAAGCGAAGGTTTTCCTACACTTAGAGCATTCATACGGTTTCTCTCCATTGTGGATCCTCTGATGTCTACAAAGTTCAGAGTTGCTATCAAAGGCTGTCCCACACTCAGAGCATTCATAGGGTTTCTCCCCTATGTGGATCCTCTGATGTCTAACAAGGTCTGAGCTCCAAGCAAAGGTTTTCCTACACTCACAGCATTCATAGGGTTTCTCGCCTGTATGGAATCTCTGATGTCTAATAAGGCCTGAATGTTGAGTGAAGGTTTTTCCACACTCACAGCATTCATAGGGTTTCTCGCCTGTGTGTAATCTCTGATGTATAATAAGGGCTGAGTTCTGAGCAAAGCTTTTCCCGCACTCACAGCATTCATAGGGTTTCTCCCCTGTGTGGATCCTCTGGTGTATAATAAGGGCTGAGCTCTGAACAAAGGTTTTCCCGCATTCAGAGCATACATATGGTTTCTCTCCTTTGTGGATCCTCTGATGTCTACTAAGTTCTGAACTGCTATCAAAGGCTCTCCCGCACTCACAACATTCATACAGTTTCTCTCCAGTGTGGATCCTCTGATGTTTAATCAGGCCTGATTGCTGATTGAAGCTTTTCCCACATTCACAGCATTCATAGGGTTTCTCCCCAGTGTGGATCCTCTGATGTATAATAACAGCTGAGTTGTGAGCAAAGGTTTTCCCGCACTCACAACATTCGTACGGTTTCTCACCCGTGTGGACCCTCTGATGTCTAATCAGGTTTGAGCTAAGAGCAAAGGTTTTCCCACACTCACAGCATTCATAGGGTTTCTCCCCTGTGTGGAATCTCTGATGTGTAATAAGGGTTGACTTCTGAGCAAAGGTTTTCCCACACTCACAGCATTCATAGGGTTTCTCCCCTGTGTGGGTCCTCTGATGTGTAATAAGCGCTGAGCTCCAAGCAAAGGTTTTCCCGCACTCAGAGCATTCATAGGGTTTCTCCCCTGTGTGGATCCTCTGATGTCTAATAAGGGCTGAGTTGTGAGCAAAGGTTTTCCCGCACTCACAGCATTCATAGGGTTTCTCCCCTGTGTGGATCCTCTGATGCCTACCAAGTTCTGAGTTGCTATCAAAGGCTGTCCCACACTCAGAGCATTCATAGGGTTTCTCCCCTATGTGGATCTTCTGATGTCTAACAAGGTCTGAGCTCCAAGCAAAGGTTTTCCTACACTCACAGCATTCATAGGGTTTCTCGCCTATGTGGAATCTCTGATGTCTAATAAGGCCTGGATGCTGAGTGAAGGTTTTTCTGCATTCACAGCATTCATAGGGTTTCTCGCCTGTGTGTAATCTCTGATGTATAATAAGGGCTGAGTTCTGAGCAAAGCTTTTCCCGCACTCACAGCATTCATAGGGTTTCTCCCCTGTGTGGATCCTCTGGTGTATAATAAGGGCTGAGCTCTGAACGAAGGTTTTCCCGCATTCAGAGCATACATATGGTTTCTCTCCTTTGTGGATCCTCTGATGTCTACTAAGTTCTGAGCTGCTATCAAAGGCTCTCCCGCACTCACAACATTCATAGGGTTTCTCCCCTGTGTGGATCCTCTGATGTGTAATAAGGGCTGAGTTCCGAGTGAAGGTTTTCCCGCATTCACAGCATTGATAGAAGCTGTCCCCTGTGTGGATTCTCTGATGTCTAATGCAGCTTGAGCCCGTACTGCACTTTTCCCCATACTCAACACGTGTGTTATTTCTCTCTGCCTCGGGGATCTCCTGCTGGGTTGTGGTTTGCTCGTGGCCTTTGTGAATTCCCCGATAATTAACAGGTTTACCAAATTTCTGTGTTGGCTCCTTTCCCTTCTGCTTCTCTGGCCTGTGCTGACTCTCACAGGTTTTTCCCTCCTCACAACTCCTGGACACACTCACTTTGCATCTTTTCAACATCCCATATGTTTCCACTTGCTCATTAACTTCCTGCTGAGGATTCTGCTTCAAAGTCTCACTCACCATCCCATCACCTGCTGGGACAGACAAAGCAGAACCTCAGAAACAGGAATGGAAAAGGGCAGAACAAACCAAAAGAACAGCTGGAGATAGAAAAAAGATCAGGGACTCACTTTCCCCAAAGGGGAGAGAAAAGGGGATCAGTTTTGTATCCACTTTCCATCCAAATAATCAGGGAGAAGGGAATTTAGGAGGGAGCTACTGACAGGAGTTAGTCAGGATCGGTAGAAAGCCATAAGCAATATTTGTCCTGAGGATATGACACATGCTGGGCACCATCCTGAACTCCAGCGATGTCACAAGGTCTTTGAGGGGAATCCCAGCTGCTTCCTTCAGGCCCTGAGTTGGTTTAATTATCACTCACCTGTACAGCTGCCACTCAGGATCTCTTTTTCCTCTGAACCCTGGTGATCTGGGGCCCACAGCTCTTCACCTTGTTTCATTTGGGAGATGACATCGGGTTTAGAAACTTGAAACCGTGCCCCAGGAAAAGAAGACAAATGAGATTAGGTGAATTCATGGGACATTTGTTACACATCAAAAAAGTTCTGTTTTTTAATCCGAGCCCATTTTAAAGCAATAAAATCCTGGGGCCAGCACCTCAGGTATCAAAGGTGCTGGACGATCTTCTTGTGATGGATGTAACTGTGCTCCTGTCCACTGGGAACACACACAGATAGACACTTATGATAACAAGGTCACTTACCAGTAACTGATGTTCTTCGAGATGCGTTCCTCATGACCATTCCATTATAGGTGAGTACACGCCCCCGTGAAGGGTTCCCGGAACTTTTTTCCCCTTAGCAGTCTCAGTAGGGCCGGCTCTGGTTCCCTCCGGAGTCCCGCATGCATGCTGCGGTATATGAGGCACTGCCAGCCCTATTACCCCCCCCTCCCCCCGGTCCCTTCTTTCTGCCAACTCCGGCAGTGGGGACAAGGGGGTGGGTTGTGGAATGGACATGAGCAACACATCTCAAAGAACATCAGTTACTGGTAAGTAACCTTGTTTTATTCTTTGAGTGATTGCTCATGTCCATTCCATTATAGGTGATTAAACAAGCGATACCTTGGAGGTGAGTAGGCGTTACCAGTGAGCTGCGATCAGCACAGCTCTGCCAAATCCCACGTCCTCTGTCGCCTGCTGGGCGATAGCGCTTGAGCTCTGGTTGTGCACTGTGTTGGTTTCCAGAAGGGACATCCTCGCCTGCTGGTCGCAGAACTTGATGCATGATGTAACCCATGAGGAGATGCCATCTCCTCTTCTCCTCCAAACTGTGTGGTTTCGAAAAACATGGGGAGAAATTTATTTTGGTTACCATTAAATTGGGAAACCACCTGGGGCAGGAAGGATGGATGCAGCCTCAACTGCACCTTATCCTTCTAGAATACTGTATAAGGGGCTCCGAGGTCAAGGGCCTAAGCTCGGAAACCCTCCTAGCTGAGGTAATGGCCACCAGGAGGGCTACGTTTCCTGAAAGCACGAGCAGGAGGCTTGAAGCCATGGGTTCAAAGGGGAGGCCCCATGCGTCTCGAGAGGACTCCGTTGAGACTCCAGGGAAGCCCTGGCTCACAGACCTGCAGGTAGAGCTCTCCACCACTGTCAGGAACCTGACTGACATTGGGTGAGAGAGCAGTGGTCTCCTTTCTGGAAGAACATGTGGTGCAACAGCCAGTTGTGGCAGGGTAGGAACGACTTGCTGAGGCTACCTGCCTCGCCGTTTCCCACTCCCGGGAGTCCTTGCAGAGGGCCGATGGTGCTCTCCCCCTTGCGTGTCTATGCAAACCATGGCCGCGGTGTTGTCCGTCAGCATCTGCCCCACTTAGCTGTTGGGAACCGGAGGGGCTACTCATACACTAGGTGAATGGCCCTCAGCTCCTTCACATTGCTGTGCAGGAGCGTCTCCTCCCCCACCCAGAGCCCCTGATTGCCTAGGTCAGCGCTCATGAGGGCTCCCCATCCTACAGCAGAAGTGTTAGAATTTAGGGCGACCAAGTGGACCAGTTCCTTGAACAGAAGACCTTTCATCATTGCCCGAGGAGTCCGCCGCCAGTGGGTAGGCTAAATGGCAGGGCTAAACTATTTAACTCTTGTCCGACGCACTGGAGGACCCCTGTTGTGGGGCTGAGGATGAGCTGGGGGGTTGATTCCTACTTCCGAACCCCCTATTCCTGTCCCTATTTCTTTAGGGTTGAAAGGGCCTATATGGAGCTCTTGGCTGCACATGTGCCACCTGGAAGCCTGGGGCTTGTACAGGCCCAAGGAGCGAAGCATAGCCTTGGAGTTCTTCAGACCATGCAGCTTTGCATAGGTCTGGTCGGAGAACAGGGCCGACCCATCAAAGGGGAGGTCCTGAATTGATTGCTGCACCTCATGGGACAGGCCCGAGAATTGCAGCCACGAGCACCTTCTCATACAGATGGCAGAGGCAATGGCCCTACCTGCCGAGTCAGCAGCGTCACTGGCTGTCTGGAGCGCTTCCCTGGCCACCATGATTCCCTCATCCAGGACGGTGGTATGGTCTACGGCCTGGCCCTGGGGCAGGGCCTCAGCAAAGTGCCTGAGGGAGTCCCACAAATTAAAATTGTATCTACCCAGGAGGGCCTGATGACTGGAAATCCTGAACTGCAGGGCTACCATTGAATAAATTTTTCTCCCAAACAAATCCAGCTTCTTGCTGTATTTGTGCCCGGGAGTGGAAAATGGCTGACCTTGCCTGTCCCTCTGGTTGGCTACATCTACCCCCCCTCCCCTGGGATCCCACGGTGGGGTGAGTAAACAAATACTCAAAACCTGTGGCCAGGACATAATACTTTTTCTTGGCCACCTTTGACTTAGGGGCAACCAAGGAAGGGGTTTGCCACAGGGGCTTTACAATTTTGAGGACACTTGTGGACTAGTAAAGCTACCCTCAGTGGGGCAGCCGTCACCAGCACATTGAAGAGGGTATCATCGGCCTCCTCTAACTCCTTCACCTCCAGCCCCATGTTAGAGGCCACCTGTTGAGAAGCTCCTGGTGCGCCCTGAAATCGTCTAGTAGGGCCTCATCCGGTGAGGAGGAAGAGGACTGCCGAGGAGCGTCCTGTGGGTGTTCCCTCACCTGACGAAGGGATGCACCCATAGAGAGTCCCTCCATCGGGTCCAACTCATCATCTGAGGAGTGGTGTGTATGGGCCTTCTGCTGAGCCAGAGGCACCGACCAAAGCCCCGCCAACAGGATGGAATGTGGCCCATCCCATCTGGATGTCCCAGGGGGCCCAATAAGGTCATTGCAGTGGCCATTGACCCTGAGGCCAACCTGGGCCTGACTGCACCACCAGCTGTGGTGCCTTGTGGGAACATGGGCTGTCCCGACGACTGTCCCCCCGTGGGACCCCAAGCCACTAGACCTGCGGTGCCGTGCACACCTCAGTCCCAGGCACTGCCTGATGCCAGGCACCAATCTCTCAATGCCTCCAAGCTAGAGGACAACGAGGACTGCCTCCATCACCACAAATGGTGATGGTAAGTATAGGTGTGCTTCGAGGAACTCAAGGTACCAGCGTGTCACCGAGCCAGACTCCAGCGACCAGGTTCCGTGTTGGGGACTGCACGATGCGGGGCCTTCGCGTGGCGGCCTGGTTCCGCGCGGCTGCCTGGTTCCGCGCCACCTCGGTGAGATGCAGCCCCTCAGTGCCAAATCCTCCGACGGTGACCACATTCTGTGTTGCCTCAGTGTGGGCCAACTCGGTGCAGTAGATGCGGAGCCGGAGCTGTCTGAGCATCACCCTCCCATTGCCCAGAATCTCCCTTTTATCATCATTTATTATTTCTATTACCACAGTGCCTGGTAGTGATAGCCATGGACCAGGGTCCCATTCTGCTGGACATTCTACATACACAAAAAAATCAAAAAACTGTCTCTGCCCCACAGATTTGACAATCTAAGCATGAGATACGTGACAGATAGAGACAGACAGAGTGTGACAGATGGCAATTTCCTGCAATATCCTGGACCATCCTTACTGAATTAAGTCAAATGTTATTGAATTCAGTTTCAATAACTTAGGAGTTCATTGTATTAAAAATATGAGTATGTATGTATTACTGTGGGATGGCCTATAACATCTCCAGAGAGGAGACCTAGCTAATATAAACTCTAGAAAGTGTTATCCTCTTTAAAACAATGCACTAGACAAAGTTAAGGGGGATTCCTAGGAAAAGCTTTCGGGGGAGAGGGAGGAAGACAACTTCTCACCTCCACACCAAACCTATGGAAGCTGCACTCTGAGGACACACCATCATCTTGTATCTATAGTTGGGATTATGTTTTCTAATGTGCCTCACTTTTCATTTAACAACACTGAATTTCATCGGCCATTTTGTTACCCAGTCACCCAATATTGCAAGACCCCTTTGTAACTCTTCAATCTCCTTTGGACTGAACTATCTTGAGGACTTTTGTATCATCTGCAAACATTGCCACCTCCCTATTTTCCCATGTTTCCAGTTCCTTTATGAATATGTTGAACAACAGTGCCCTCAGTACAGATCCCAGAGGGATCCCATTATTTACCTCTCCCCCACTGTGAAAACTGACCATTTATTCCTACCTTTTGTTTCCTGTCTTTTAACCAGCTACTGATCTTCCCTCTAATCCCATGACTGCTTATGAGCCTTTGGTGGAGGACCTTGTCTAAGGCCTTTTAAAAATTCAATGCATACTATATCCACTGGATCACCCCGTCCACGTTTGTTGACCCCTCAGAGAATTCTAATAGATTGAGTCATGTTTTCTGTTTACAAACTCATGTTAAGTCTTCCCCAACAAATCATTTTCATCTAAGTGTTTGATCAGTTTGTTCTTTACTATAGTTTTCAAGTAATTTGCCTGGTATTGAAGTTACCATTACCAACCTCTAATTGACAGGATTGCCACTGGAGCCTTCTTTAAAAATTGGTATGACTTAAGCTATTCCCAGGCATCTAGTATAGAGACCAATTCAAGTGGCAGATTACATAATGCAGTCAGTAGTTCTGCACTTCCTTTAGTACTATTGGGTCAATACTATCTAGGCCTGGTGACTTATCAGTGGTTAAATTATCAATTTGTTCCAAAATCTCCTCTATCGCTGCCTCAATTTGGGACATTTCCTCAGATATGGCAGCTAAAAAGAATTGTTCAGGTGTAGGAAAGTCCCTGAAACCCTCTGCAGTGAAGACTGATGGAAAGGATTCAATTAGCAGCTCTGCAATGGCTTTGGTCTCCTTGAGTGCTCATTCAGCACATAGATCAACCAGTAGCCCCTTTAATTATTTTTCAGGCTTCCTGCTTCTGCAATACTTTAAAAATTGGTATTAATTTCAGTGACTTTTGCTAGTTATTCTTCAAATTCACTTAGACTTAGAGACTTTATGGTCAGAAGGGACCATTATGATCATCTAGTCTGACTTCCTGCACAATGCAGACCACAGAACCTCACCCACCCACTACTGTAATAGGCCCCTAACCTATGACTAAGGCATGATTTGAGGACTTCAATAAATCAAAGACTTCAGGATACAGAGAATCCACCAGCAAGTGAACCATACCGCAGAGGAAGGTAAAAAAACCCCAGAGCCTCTGCCAATCTGTCCTGGGGTGAAGTTCTTTCCCAACCCCAAATATGGCGATCAAATGAACCCTGAGCATATGAGAAAGACTCATTAGTCAAACACCCAGAAAGAATTCTCTGTAGTAACTCAGAACCCACTCCATCTAATATCCCATCACAGGCCATTGGGCATATTTACCGATAGTAGTCAAAGATCAGTTAATTGCCAAATCAGGCCTTCCCATCATACCATCCCCTCCATAATTTATCAAGCTCAGTTTTGAAATCAGCAAGGTTTCTTGCCCCCCCTGTTCCCCTTGGAAGGCTGTTCCAGAACTCCTCTGATGGTTAGAAACCTTTGTCAATTTTCTAGTCTGAACTTCCCGATGGCCAGTTTATATCCATTTGTTTGTAGGCCCAGAGTGGTACTGAACTTAAATAATTCCCTTCCCTCCCTGGAATTTATCCCTTTGATGTATTTATAGAGAGCCATGACATCACCCCTCAGCCTTCTTTTGGTTAGGCTAAACAAGCCAAGCTCTTTCAGTCTCCTCTCATAACACAGGTTTTCCATTCCTCGGATCAGCCTAGTAGTCCTTCTCTGCACCTATTCCCATTTGAATTCTTCTTTCTTAAACATGGGAGACGAGAACTGCACACAGCATTCCAGATGAGGTCTCACCAGCGCCTTGTATAATGGTACTAACACCTCCAGCTCTCTACTGGAAATACCTCACCCGATGCATCGTAGGACCGCATTAGCTTTTTTCATGGCCACATCACATTGGTGGCTCAGTCATCCTGTGATCAACCAATATGCCCAGGTCCTTCTCTTCCTCTGTCACTGCCAACTGATGCATCCCCAGCTTATAGCAAAATTTCTTGTTATTACTCCCTAAATGCATGACCTTGCACTTTCCACTATTAAATTACACGACTTGCTGGAGTTTATGCTCCTTTCTATTTTCCTCAGTAGGGTTTGTAGACCGTGGAATTTCAGCTAAGATGGGCCTACTTATAAAATTAAACTACCAAATTAATAAGTGCACATTGCAGAATATGTGAAATGGTGGCTGGAGTCCCTTTTGAAAAGAGGTGATTGTTTCTCATTGCAACACACTCATGCTGTCTTTCTATTCTCAAAGTATGTCTGGTATTTCATTAAAATAACTGTTTATTAATTGCCTCTCTGTCTGGACCATTTTCCCTAATGAATTTATCCTCTGGGAGTAACTCATCTATGCAGTAAACAGAAATGTGTTAAATGCAGGGCGTGCTAGACCTCCACGGCTCCAGACCTCTCAAAATACCTTGTGATCAAAGCTAATGGCTGGATGCCACCCCAGGTATTGCTCAATTTAATCACAACAACCCCAATACCCCTTTGTTTGACGGGTGGAACACTGAAACTAAAGAACAAATCTAGGTGGCTAGCACCTTTTCACTAATTAAAGCACATGGGTCTCTCCCTCTTGTATTGTTTTCTGGAATTCCTGTGTTTACTCATGTAAATTACCAAAATGCTTTGAAAAACATTGGATTCAAGAATATAAAAGAGAAGCAATGGAAATAAGCAAGCAGGCAAGCTTCAAGAGAAGAAGAATCACTCTTGACAAGAAACTGAGAAGAACTACCATCTTGCCCAGCTGCCTTCTGAGACCACGGATCCAGGCTCCCAGGGGAAGCTGCTAAGAAACCATCACCACCGCTTGCCTGCATTGGTGAGGATAATTGCTTTTGCAGCTAAAATATACTGGACTTTTGGTTTGGGGGCTCATTTTATATGTTTATAAGTATAGTAATTAAAGCCTGTCATTATCGACCGAGAGTCGTGTCAATTCCTGAGTACACTAATAGCAGATGCCAGTCTGTGAGTTAACAGGTTTGACTTCCAATTTTTAAAGATTGTCTTTGTGCCTCTAACTGCCTTTTAGACTTTTTAATATGTTGTTTAATATGGTGGTATTTTCTTTGTCCACTTACTGGTCATATCCCTCCACATTTAGGACATATTTATTTTGACTCTTTTACTGTGTTTCTAAAAAGATTCCATGCAGCATGCTGACATTTCATTGTTGTGATTGCTCCTTTTAATTCTATGTATCTAGCTTTTTCACTTCTGTGTAGTTCCCATTTCTGAAGTTAAATGTTGCTGTGGGGGCTTCTTTGGTATTTTAACCCCTCACACTGATGTTAAATTTAATTACATTATGGCCTCTATTACCAAGTGGTTCATTTGCATTCACCTCTTGGACCATGTCCTGTCTCCCACTTAGGACTAAATCAATGGTTCCATTTTGATTTAGGTGAAGTTCATCCTTCCTGTACAGACTTTTGCTTACATTCTGCAGGATTTTCTCTTGCAAGTTTTGCCCTGATACCATAATTTCTGTATTAAGAACAGTATTTTAAACTGTTCTCAAATCTACATAGATATATTGGACTGGTCACTAATTAAGAGTTTTGTGAGCATTGCTCTTTTGGTTAGTGGTGTGAAAAATCACATCCCTACATGACATAGCTTGCCAGCCAAGCTCTAATATAGACACAAGTTGTGATGGGGTGGATGTACCCAACACTAGCCCATAAAGCTTTAACAATTCATTATGGGCGGTGAAAGTCCCATCCCCCAGGCCGTGCTGGTCCTGTGACAACTGCTGCCCCAGCATAAAAGAGGGCAGCCCAGTTCATTCTAGGCTGACCACCAAGGAGGAGGGACGAACGTCTGAGGCTCCAGCCCAGGAATTGATGCAGCCCTTGCCTGAGGCTGCCAGAGATGGGGAGAATCTGGCAGGATACCCAATGCATCCAGACCCCTGACCGGAGTCAGGAGGACCTGTGGAACACCACATCAGGAGATGAGGTGTGAAGCAGCCCAGCAGGGGCGTGGGGAGAGGGGGAAGACTGCCGTGACACCTGGGAAGAGTTAGTCAGTGGAGAGTCTGGCCACAATATACTGTGTGGAAGCAACCTTGTCACTGTAAGGGCCCTTGGCTGGGATCCTGTGGAGTAGGGAGAAGCTGGGTACCCCTACCCCTGCCATCACACCTCTGGTGGCCACCCTGTCTTGAGGTCAATGACCATCAGGCAAACTCTAACCATGGGGCCATCACACTCCCCAACCCACCCCATAGAGGGATGTATCCCGTACCACAAGTATAACGGCAAGAAAGTCCATTAAAAAGGAAGCAAGGAAATGAAATGCCTATCAACTACCTGGAAGCAGAGTTAAGGTTGCCCAGTGCTGCCTCACGCCCATCCAGCATGTGGATGGAGGCTAAAGTTAAACCTCTGACAACCAGGAAACAAAGAACTAAACACCACACTGCCCCTGCAATGCAACCTTAACTCTGTCCCTACCCTCCAACAATGGAGCTGGCAAATCTCAATGGCAATAGGTCAGTAAGGGAGGTGCAAAAATTAACCAACTTCCCAGGGAAGTAGCAAATTCTCCATCGCTTCAAGTCAAGATTGAATGCCTTTCTCGAAGATACTTTCATCAAAACACAAGGTATTCAGCTGACTTTAATGGCAACTGGATGAAACTGTATGGCCTTTATTATACAGGAGGTCAGATTAGATAACATGACTATCTCCTGGCCTTAAAAAAATCAATAATCAATAGAGGGAAGGGCTAAGAACATGCCACTCTCTGTGATGTGTTCTACAGATTTGAGTACCAGCATTTATCAGCATGCACTCCAGGTACGTGCACTGTGTCAGCTGCAGCTATAAATGAAGGGTGGAGGGAGTAGTTGGAGCAGCTTGGCAGAGTTGTAACTGATATGGAGAGGTGCATGTGACATTTGAAGGAACAGGTGTTCCTCATTTCAGTGCTGAGTGTTGCTAGTTGTGTCAATTAAGGAGCACAAGGCTGTGTTCTCGCCACAATAATTGTCAGCAGTCTGGAAGCATACTCCTCACTGAGACCGATAGCATGTAACTGAAAGAAATGCCTCAGAAGGAATCCTCAGTGCAAAGTTTAAGGGATGGTAACACTTTGAAAGTCTGAGATGGCTTGTGTGGAGGAGGATCAGTGTTTGAATGCAGGCCAGGTATCGGTAGCTTCTGTTCCCTACACTGGACCGAACCCCAAGCCTTCCTTTAGCAAAGAGGTGTTAGACTTTGTGCTATCCTGCTCCTATGCGCTATTCCCTGAGTGTTCTGAAGTGGGGAAGGCAGAGAGCTAGTGTGTGTGTCACTGGTCTGTTGGGAGGTTTCTGAAACAGGGTAGAGCTGAGGTTGCATTGTGGGGTGTTGTGAACCTTAACTCGCCATTTCCCCTTCTAATACCTGAGGGGCAGGAAACCTCACCCAGCGAGGCCACGTTCTCATAGTTCTCCTGCATGACGTCTCTGTAGAGGGCTCTCTGAGCGGGGTCCAGTAGAGCCCACTCTTCCCTGGTGAAATACACAGCCACCTCCTCGAAGGTCACCGGCCCCTGAAAGAGCAAGAGTCCAACACTCAGCACCTGCTGCCCCACTGACAACCCCACTGCTCACAGGGGAGGAGGACCCATCACATGAATGTTTTGGGAGGAAGGGAGCAAACAGAATCCCACCCCATCAGAGCAGCCAGGAAACATCAGGGTGAGGGGAGAAAGAGCGCCCCAACCCCATTTAGCAGGCAGATTGGGGACAGATCTACACACTCATTACTCACCTACTAGCCAGGGGCTGATACAGGAAATGGAGCTGCCAGATAGGTCCAAGGCACCCTCCCCAGTGGGAATTGCAACACCTCGCCGATTGACAGCCACTGGATGGGAGGGAGTGGGAGGTCTCCTCGGGGCCTCCCCACTGGGTACCCCTTTTATATCTCGCAGCAGCCTGTGGCTAGTAGGTTCAGGCTCCAGTATTGGAGCCTGGTAAGTTTTCCCAGCCCAGACAGGTTGTTTTGTCAGACAAATTAGGCAATTCCCAACCACAAAACCCAGGGGTCTATTGCTAGGATCTCAGCCTCACAGTAAGCAAATCCCAGCAGCTTTGTCACACAGTGCTCCCCTCCCCTTTCTCCACCCTGCCCCCTCCAGACTACTCCCCCAAAGTGCCCCCCTCCTGTGTATTTACTGCCTTTCTCCCTCCACCTGCCACTCCCTGTTAATCCCTATCTCAACTGGGTCCACTGCAGCCATTTCCCTTCCCTGCTCCCTGGAAGGATGGAATGATCTGGAGCAAAACACGGATGTTACACTGCAGCCTGTTGGGCAAAAAGGGCAATTGAGGACGTATCAGAACAGGAAATCATTTCACATCAGAATTCCATCCAGGCTCATTCCCTGCACACTGATGTTCTAGACTGTCATGCATATACCAAAAAAATTCAAAACATAATGAGTAACAGGGAATGGGGGACTCTAGCTAACTAGACATCTGTTAGAAAAGGAATTCAGCCACAGTGTCCAATAAATTCTTGGAATGTACTGGGGACACCTGTTTCTTTCAGAAGATGGGAAAATCAACTGCAAGACAGCCATTTTAGACTTGATTCTGACTAACAAAAAGGAAACTGAAGATGGAAAACAGAGGCAAAAGTGATCCTAAAGTGACAGATTTCATGATTCTATGAGAAGGAAGGCATGGGAGTAGTAGAATACGGATAATGGACTTTAAAATGGCAGACTTCAACAAACTTGGAGAAGGGGTAGGTGAGGTCCCCTGCGAATAAAATCTGAGGTGAAAAAAGTTGAGGAGGGCTGGCAGTTTCTCACAGACAATATTGAAGGAACAACAGCAAACTATCAAAGGGTAAAGGAGAGAGAGAGTAAGAATAGTAAGCTCTTTAATGACCAGAAAATAAAAAGGAATCCTAAAAAACTGGAATCATGGACAAATTCATACAGATGAGCACAACTGAACAGAACAAACAAGTAGAGACAAAATGAGACAGATAAACTCACAAAACAAAAGGGGCAACATCTGCAAGGATTTTCTATCAATATTCAAGAGTTGGAGAAAATGTCAAAATCTGAGGCCATTTTGTGTTAATATTTTATAACTAAATAGACAAGGAAAAATTTCAGGGAACATTACGTTAGGAACATAGTAAAAGAGAAAGAAAGGGAAAACTTTTAGGATACTCTCCTAAAGAAGAGCTGTGTAGCTCAGAAGTTTGTCTCTCCCACCAACAGAAATTGATCCAATATAAGATATTACCTCACCCACCTTGTCTCTCTAAATGCAAACCAATGCACATTGGAGGAAAAATTGGAGCTCCCTGTACATCTTATTTGGTTTGGCTGTCAATTAACTATCAGCTCAAAAAAGGCACCTGCAGGCTGCTGTCAACAGCTCAGTGAAAACTCCACTCACTGCTCAGCTGCTGTCAAAAAAGCTACCAACAAGAAGTGAGAGCAGAGGGGCAGTCTGAAGGAATTGTATGTGGAAGTTCAATTGACAGACAAGGAGAGTTTCCCCCTGACCCCACACGCTCCATTCAGATCAGCGCCAGGGAGCCCTTTATGGAGCTGTTTTAAGAGAGCAACTGAGGGGGGATGGAGCAGGGAGACTCCCTGGCACTGGCAAAGGGGCAGCATCAGGGGGGCAGGTGACTGGTAGATAGCGGGAGCTGCATTGAGCAGTTGTGGGGGCAGCAGCTGGGAGCTGGTAACCCGGGGCTGGGCAGTCTCCACTGGGGACACTTCCTCCTCTTCTCCCTTCCTGGCCCTGCCACGCCTGGTTCCTGGCAGAGAATGGCCACTCTATGCTGTCCCACCCCAGAAGCAGCCGCAGCTCAGGGCTCTGCAAGCCGCACCCACCAACCCCTGCCCATGCGGAGAAGGGCTCAGGGCAGCCGTTTCCCACCACACAGGGAGAACTTGCTGCGGGTCACACACCAGGGAGGAGAGAGGAATATTCCAGTGGGAGGAAACGTCAGACGGGCACTGGAGAAGGGGCGAGAAAACGGGGCAAACCCCACGGCCGAGAGGAGCGAAAGGGCCCAGAACTGGTGAGAAGAGGGGAGACGGCAATAGGGATTTTACACCCTCGGAGATAATGGGGGAGCCTGGGTCAGTGCTGGGGAGAAACGGGGGACCAGGCAGGGTGTCACTAACCCCCCCCCCCCGACACCCCTCAAACCCCTCCCCCATTTTCTACCGTCTCTCCCCGCCCCCAGCGCCGGCTAATCCCCCCAGGGCGCACCCCGCCGGGCCCCATAGCACCGCCCCTGGGGTCAGGCCGGAGCAGCGTGAGGGCAGCGGGCAGCGCCATCGCTCTTCGGCCCCGATAGTCCCAGCGCGTTACCCGCCCCGGAGCGGCTCCCTGCGAGATCTGCGGCTCCCGGTGCCTTTCCGCAGCGTCTCCCCCGCCGCCCCCACTCAGGCCCGGGCCTCTCCGTCACCTGGGCTCGGGGCTGGCTCCCGCCGAGGAAAGTCCCCCCCGGGCCAGCCATGGGCACAGTCTCGGCCTGCAGATGCTCCGCCCCTCCCTGCTCCGTCAGCACCGGCCGGGCCGCCGCCGCGCGCCGGGCAGAATAGAGCAGAGCCAGTAACGGTAATAACAGCTCCCGAGAGCGAGACCCGCCACAACGGTCAGAGCAGCAGCTCGCACAGGCCCACCCTGATCCCAACCCTTTGTTATTGCCTCGCCGCGCCGCGTGACCCGCCTCCGCCGCCAATCAGGGAGCGGGGGGCGGGGCCCGGTGCCCACTGCCAATACGAGGCCGAGCGTGAGAGCGAACGAGAACTACGTTTCCCAGCGTGCCCCCACAGCGAGGGGGCGGGCCAACGGGTCACTTCCGCTTCTTGTGAGACTGGAGAGCCCGAAGACATCATTTCCGCTCCGAGGAGCGGCGGGTGCTACCCTTTCTAGCGTGCCCCGGGACGCAGCAGACGTTGTGAGGGCGGAGGGAGGGCAGCGGCCGGCTTCAGCAGGCGTTAGGGCGCATGCTCAGCCCAGCCTGTCGGCCCCACGTGTCCTATTTGCAAAACAGGGGCCGGAGCCGGAAAAACGCAGGACCCCAGGTGACGGGCGGGTGTGTCGGGGGGGGGGCGGGGAGAGACGGTGGGAAATTGGGGGGGGCTGAGGAGTCTCGGGGGGCTCGGCCTGGGGCCGGGGACAATGGGGAGCGATGGGGGAGCTTGTCTCAGTGCCGGGCAGAGACGGGGCCAAATCCCAGACACTTCTTCTGTAAGGAGTGAGCACGGACAGCAGCTTCAGATCGAGCCTCTCCTGTGTCTGTCCTATGTCTGCTGAAAAGCGGGTCAGGTTTGGAGTATCCCCGTGTCCAGCTGCAGCAATTTCTCCTTGTGGGGAGAGAATTTCGTGCCTTGAGTCATTCTCCATCCTGGTGGCTGCAGGGGATTAAATGATCAACCTTCTTCTGTCATTTCAGACTCTTTCCTCTCCCCCGTTATCTCTGTTAAATGTTGTTTGATGAAAGTCCTTTGTCCCATATTTAGTACACACCAAGGCCAGAGGGAAGGATGTCTCCCAGCTGCTCACACGGTAGTTGGCTGGACCCTTTTTATTTCTTCGGGGGAAAAGAGGAGGAGTTTCCCTCTGTGACTGGCTCCCTGCTGCCCCAGGCAGTGCCCAGGATGGCTGAGACTCTCCATGCTACTGTACTAACTCTTCACTTTTCTCTCACCATGGTCATCAGCAGTATCCCAAACCCCACAGGAGGAATGGTGCCCAGGAGGGGATGCTTGCCCCTGCACTGAGATGGAGTCACCTGTGGAGTGGTCCCTGGTAGCCATCCTTTGCCAGTCACAGGGCGTGGAAAGATCTTAAATTTGTCTCCTTCATGCTGTCCATTGTCCTGTTAAAGAAGCATCGCTCATGGCTGCTTCCACCCGTGGGACTGGCTGGCAGGGGCTCCTCATACATCAGGATCTGTTCCTGTGGCAAAGATGTTTCAGTTGTTACTAAAGAGGGGAAAGCTACTCCGTCTCTGTGCTCAGGATTTTGGCATTGAGCTTCCTGGATCAGATGCTGCTTCCTGCATTGTGATCTGGGAGCCCAGGCTAAGCAGCTGCTGCTCCCCCTATGGGGTCTGGGCTAGGGAGTGACCTTGAGTGAAGTGTCCTCTGTGCCCAGCCAGCTGTAATTACCCCCCACACACACACACACACACCCCGGCCAGTCCTAGGCTCTGCCAACACCAACATCTGAGCCAGAGACCTTGGGGAACATGCAGGAGATAGGCATGAAAGTGACATTGCACAAACAGCCCTTCCTCACTGCATGTCTGTTCTCCCCATAGCAGTTGCCATGATCCAGCCATAGAAGAGTGAACACCCAGGAATGGTTGTCTCTCAGCCAGAGGGGAGGGACAGGGGAAGGGAAACACAAGGATAAAAAGGAGAGAGAGAGACTGAAAGAAGCAATTAGAGAAATAATTGGGGTGAGAGAGTCCCAGACCTCTAACCCACCCCAACACACTTATTGCAGCATCCCTGGGCAGATTCACTTTCCTGGGAACGAGGTGAGGTGCAGGAGATGAAAAGCCAATTCCTGACTCTCCCTGTGCCTCTGGCTGTGGGAGTGTGCTGCCCTGGCAATAATGTTAGGGGGAGTCCCCAAAGTCATTCCTTTTGTTCTGCATTTGGTTCCCAGACTTTGTTTCTGGGAGGTTTTAAAATGTCTCTGTGGTTTAATGATGGTGGGAGGGGCTGAGTCAGTGCTGTAATAAAGTGACCAAACATTTCATCAGAATAGAATCCTAGAAATGTAGGGCTGGAATGAACCTTGAGAGGTCATCTAGTCTTGCCCCCAATACCAAGGTGTTGATTCAGTCTGTCCTTAAATACTTCCAATAATGGCGATTCCACAGCCTCCCTTGGTAACATATTCCCATACTTAACTAGACATTTTCACAATCAAGTCACATGGCTGACTCAAAATCAATTTGTGATCCACTGAAACCTCCAGATCCTGTTGAGTATTGCTGCCCCTTAGCCAGCTACTCCCCATTTTGTAGTTGCACATTTGATTTTCTTTCTCTAAGTATAGTACTTTGCACTTGTCTTTACTGAATTTTATCTTGTTAATTCAGATCAATTCTCTAATTTATAATGATCATTTTCAGTTCTAACCCTGTTCTCCAACATGCTTGCAACCCCTCCCAGTTTGGTGTCATCTGCAGATTTTATAAGCATGCTCTCCACTTCATTATCCAAGTCATTAATGAAAATACTGAATAACACCAGATCTTTGACTGCTGCCAGACCCCATTAGATGTATCCTCCCAGTTTGACAGCAAATCATTAATAATTACTCTTTACACACAATCTTGCAAAAAATGTGCACCCATCATGTACTAATTTCATGTACACCACATTTCCCTGGTTTGCTTATGAGCATGCCATGGAGGCCTGTGTCAAAAGCCTTACTAAAATCAAGATACATCATTTCTACAGTATCCCCAAAAGGCCAGTACCCCTGTGAAAGCAGGAAATTAGATTGGGTTGGCATGAATTATATTTGATAATCCATTCTGACTATATCTTACCACTTTACTATCCTCTAGATGGCATGACTTGATTGTTAAATTTTTCTTTCCAAGTATCTAAGTAAGGCTTGACTGGTCTTTGTTCCCCAGGACTTTGTTGTTTCCCTCTTTAAAAATAGATACTATGTTTCCCCTTTGCCTCTCTTGAGAGACCTCATGATTCTCCAGGAGTTGTCATAGACAATTATTAATTGTTCCAAGAGTGCTTCAGTTAATTCCTCCTACCCTAGGATGAATTTCATTAGGCCCTGCTGACTTTAAAACCTCTATGTTACCTAAATATTTTTTAAACTGTTATTTCCCCATTGTGGTTTCTGTTCCTTCTCCTCTTGGTTAAGAATAATTGTTTAAATATCTGGTCAGAATTAATTTTTTTTAGTGAATATAAAAAGCCATGAAATATCCTAGTCTTCTTGATGTCAGTTATTATTAGCTCTCCGTCCCTGATAAGTTATAGAATCTTCATCGCCTTTTATGTCACTTGCGAGGAGGCATAACTCAATTTGTGAGTTAATCTTTCTGATTTTGTCCCTACATGCTTACTCTATTGTTTTGTACTCATCCATAGCAATTTATCCATGATTCCAGTTTTTTAGGATTCCTTTTTATTTTCTGGTCATTAAAGAGCTCCTGGTGGAGCTATATGGCCTCCTTACTCTTCTTTTGATCTTTCCTTTACATTGTGATAGTTTGCTATTGCTCCTTTATTGTAATTTATTTATTGCTAGCTAGTGAGTGTGCTGAGAACAGTGATATTAGCAAACATACAAGTATCACTTTTCACAGTAGACTTACTTAGCCCCAGCAAGCCCAGGGAGAAATTAAACCCCAGATGGGGAGTCATGGAGAGCAGCAGGGGCCAGAGGCGATGGGGTGGTAGGTTGGGGGAGGCAGTGGGGACTGAAGTCCAGGGGCCAGGGACCGAAGCCCCATGGCCAGAGCTTGCTGCCACAGCACTGCAGGGCTGAAGCCCAAAGCCTGTTCCTCCAGCATCGTGCACCAGGTGTCTCCAGAGGGTGGCAGGGCCCAATCCCTGCTGCCAGCCACAGCAACCGACACCAAGGTGGTGCATCCAGGAGCCACAGGGAGTGGCTGCTACTTTGCCCCCCGCCCCCATCACAGCCCAGGAGTCTGGCCACAAGAAAAGCCCCTGGTGGCTGCTGTCATGTGGTCTGGATAAAGGGGGCCCCTGAGGTGTATTCTGATTACTCTTTTCTACACCAGTCTTGCATTCAGGATGTCACACGGGCTAGCTTGGAGGAGTGGGGGGGCATTTACTGTATTGTGTAACATTACTATGTCAAAACAACGAGAGTTCTGTGGCACTTTAAAGACTAACAAATTTAATATTTGCAGGCATAAGCTTTCGAGAGACTTCAGCTTTCTTCTTCAGATGCAGTAATACATAACGATTCATGTAAGATATGCCATGTCAGGTACTGTTAGAAAGGATGTTGTGCTGAGAAAGATGGCAATATTTATGTTCACGTGTTATATCTGTAATGGAAGTCATGGACACATTTGATGTATCTGTGTTTCAAATTATGCTATATAAGACACACCCTAGACAGAGAGGCGACGGGTCAATAGCCCACTTAATGGCCCATCAAAACCTTTACAGATGCAAGGGCCGAGGAAGAAACTAAAGGCATATCTGAAAAGTTACCAGGACTGGCCCATGTGACTCTGGACTCCATTTTAGTTCTTGTAACTTTCCACAAGACAGCATGGCCAGGGCCAGAGGATATATAAGGCCAAACCACAGAAATCATTTTGTCTTTGTTCCTGTCTAGCTGCAGACACACACCTACCTCTGGATCTATTAATTTTGCAACTGAACCGAAGGACTTAAGCCCATCCAAGTGTTGGATGTATACCAGAGGAACTGTACAAGCCTGCAACTCCACAATTCTCCCAGAAACCTGATGTATATGGACTTTTAATCATTTGTATGTATCTGATTGCTCTAATCCTTTAACATTTCTCCTATGGTTTCTTTCTTTCTTTTTACAATAAACCTTTAGTTTTAGTTACTAAAGGATTGGCTGGAAGCGTGGTATTTTAGGTAAGATCCAGATTTATATTGAACTGGTACTGTGGCTGACCCCATGGGGTCAGAGGGAACTTTTTTAGTAAAGAGCATAGAGTTTAAATAACTGGTCTGTTTACTGGACCTAGTGGCTGATTTGGGAGCCAGAAGCTGAAATGCAGTAAAGGGGGCTGTGTGTGTTTGTATACTGGCTTCTGTGGGGATTCAGAAGCGCAGTTTGTGACTGGCTGGGAAGTCTGGCTTCAGTGCCACCCACCAGTGCTGGGAGACTCTGCTCCCTTTTTAAAGCCTGCCCTGACCTTGGCATTTTCAGGTGGCTACCCTGGGCACGGGACAGGTCACAGCTGCATTTGACACTGGCTAGAACAGTGTGCAGGGAAAGAGCCTGGGGGGAATTGTGATGTGAAATTATTTCCTCTTTTCACATGTCCCCAATTGCCCTTTTTGCCCTAACGGACTGCAGCATAACATCCATGTTTTGCTCCAGATTATTCCATCCTTCCAGGGAGCAGAGACGGGAAATGGCTGCTATGGAGACAGTTGAGGAAGAGATCATCAGGGAGTTGCTAGTGGCTTCTGTTGGAGAGAGAAGGGCAGTAAATACGTAGGAGGTGGGCACTTTCGGGGGGTTAGTCTAGAGGTGAGGGGGTAGGAAATACACAGGGTGGAGAAAAGGAGGGGGACAGGGTGTGACAAACCTGCTAGGATTTATTTACAGATCCTAGCAATAGATGCCTGCGGTTTGTGGCTGGGAATTCCCTAATTTGTCAAACAGGAAACATGACCCTGGAACTGGGCTGGGAAAACTTACCGGACTCCAATACTGGAGCCTGAACCTTCTAGCCAGAGGCTGCTGTGAGATATAAAGGGGCACCCAGTGGGGAGGCCCAGGGAAGACACCCCCTCCCATCTAGTGACTGTCAGTAGGGGAGGGGGGGGCGTGATTCCCACCAGGGAGTTGTCCCTGGCCCTGCTGAGGGCTCCGTCTCCTGTATCTGCCTTTGGCTAGTAGATGTGTGATAAAGGTGAAGATCCTGCCTCCTCTATCTGCTAGAAGAGGTGAGCTCTCTTTCTCCTACCACCTTGATGCTTCCTGGCTGCTCTGATGGGGTGGGGGTGGGACTTTGCTCACTGCCTTCCTCCCAGAGCATCCATGTGATTGGTCCTTCTTCCCTGTGAGTAGTGGTGTTGTCACTGGGCAGCAAGTATTCAGTGGGGGGTTCTTGTTCTTTCAGGGGCCAGTGACCTTCGAGGAGGTGGCTGTTTATTTCCCCAAGGAAGAGTGAGCTCTGCTGGACCCTGCTCAGAGAGCCCTCTACAGAGATGCCATGCAGGAGAACTAAGAGAATGTGATCTTGCTGGGTAAGGATTCCTGTCCTCTTGGTTATTAGAAGGGGAAATTAAGAGTTAAGGTTCACAAAACCTCACAATTCAAAGTCAACTCTGCCCTGTTTCAGCAACACCCCAAAAGGCCAATGAAACAGATACTAGCTCTCTACCCTCCCAGCTACAGAACGCTCTGGGAACAGAGCTCGGGAGCAATATAGCACAAAGTCTAACACCTTCTGTTTGGTAAGACAAAACCTGCCTGCACTCAAACACTGAGCCTACTATACCCAATCCATCTCAGACTTTCATAATGTTACCCTTGACTGAGGATTCCTTCCGCATCATTGCCTTCATTTATCCCTCACTGAGACTGTTAGCATGTATGCCTCCAGACTCCTGACAATCGTTGTGGTGAGTACACAGCCTTGTGCCCCTTTATTGACACAACCTACAACACACAGCACTGAAATGAGGAACACCTGTTCCTTCAAGTTTCACATGCACCTCTTTTCATATCACAGTCACAGCTCTGCCAAGCTGCTCCAACTATTCCCTCCACCCTGCATATATAGCTACAGCTGACACAGTGCACACAGCTGGAGTGCATGCGGATAAACGCTGGTACTCAAATCTGTGGAACACAACACAGAGTGGTATGTGGTATGAGCACAACACAAACAATGGCATATTCTTAGTCCTTCTGTTGATTATTAATCAATACATTTTAAGCCAAAGAGGTACTCTTAGGTCATCTAGTCTAACGTCCAGTATAATATAGGCCATTTAGTTTCATCCAGTTACAGTTGTAGTGAGCTGAATATCTTATGTTTTGATGGAAATATTTTCCAGAAAGGCATCCACTTGTGACTTGAAGACTTCAAGAGATGGAAAATTAGTCACTTCCCTGGGAAGTTGGTTAACTTTCCACCACCCTTACTGACCTCTTCCCAGTGATGTTTGCCAGTTCCAGGGTTAGGGAGTAGAGGCAGAGTTAAGGTACATTGTAGGGGTGGTGTGTAGTTTAGTTCTTAATTTTCTTGTTGTCAGAGGTTTTAACTTTCATGACCACATGGTGGAAGGGCATGAGGGCAGCATTGGGCAACCTTAACTTTGCTTTAATGTGGTTTATTGGCATTTAATTTCCTTGATTTCTTTTTATGAACTTCTTTTTCCATTACACCGTGTTCACACTAGAGCTTTTGCCTTCAAGCTATGTCAGGTAGGGATGTGACTTTTCACACAACCACCAAGAGAGAAATGCTTGCAAAACTCTTAAATATCAACCCTAAATTAACGACTAGTCCAATATCTCCATGTAGATTTGAGAGTGCTTTAAAGTATTGTTCTTAACAGAGAAATTTAGGTATCAGGGCAAAACTTCCAAGAGAAACTCCGGCAGAATGTAAGAAAAATCCTCCACGCACATTGTCTGACAGTTGTCAGTGGTAGGGCTCAGACTCAAATGCATGTAGAGTAGCTGTAAGCACAGCTCAAGCTGTGGGAGGCAGACGTATCCTTGCTTACAGACAATCCCCCAACCTGAAGCAAATACTCACCAGCAACCATACACTCTACAAGAAGGCCAATCCAGGAACCTATCCTTGCAACAAACCCCATTGCGAGCTCTGTGCACACATCGACTCTAGTGACACCATCACTGGTCCTAACTGCATCAGCCACACCATAAGGGGCTCATTCACCTGCACATCTACTAATGTTATATATGCCATCATGTGCCAGCAATGCCCCTCTGCCATGTACATTGGCCAAACTGGACTGTCACTACACAAAACAATAAATGGACACAAATCAGACATAAAAAATAACAACATCCATAAACCAGTTGGAGACCACTTCAGTCTCCCAGGGCACTCTGTCGCTGACTTGAAAGTTGCCATACTCCTACAAAAAAACTTCAAAAACAGACTTCAAAGAGAATCTGCTGAGCTTGAAATCATCTGCAAACTTGACACAATCAAACTGGGTCTGAATTGGGACTTGGAATGGTTCTCTCATTACAAGAAGTAATTGTCACTGTTCACACATTCTCACCTCCTAATCAATGGTTGTGAATAGGCCTCAACTACTCTAACTGAATGGACTTTGCTTTCACCCACCTTCCCCATTGTTACTTCCCTTGGGTATGTATATATATGCCTCCTATGTGATTTCTATTCCTTACATCTGACAAAGTGGGTTGCAGCCCACGAAAGCTTATGCCTGCAAAAATTAAATTTGTTAGTCTTTAAAGTGCTACAGAACTCTCGTTGTTTTTGCTATATACAGAACTAACACAGCTACCCCTCTGGAACATTTCACAATGGGAAGTGCTGATCGGCAACAGAGAGCATAACATCCTGCCTGGCAGGATAGGTCCATCAACCTGAGACAGACTATTATGGGATGTTAAAGAAGACAAAAAAACTGTTGAGCAATGCAAATGGATTCCTCCCATTGGCTAGAAAGAAAATGAAGCAAATTTCTAGGGTATTTTTGGAGATAACTTATATTAATTTTTGTGAACTGGGGAGGAAAAGCAGGGAAGTAAAGATTTCATATTCTGAGAGAAAAAGCACCAAGAAATGAAGGGATTGAATATGAATGTTCAATAACTAGAGAGAAAAAGGGGGGATTGGAAGGGATTATTATAGGGGGTGTCTAGTCTATTCTAGTTAAGATTCAGATCATTGTGTGACGATGTTTTTGAGTTTTGTCCCTACTGGCTTGTGCTCCTCTTTAACAATGCATCAGTTTTCCCACTTTTTAGAGCAAATCAAATGTGTTAGTCTGAGAGTCTCTGAGTAGCAATGCTGTCTGGAGAGACTGGGTGATGTTGCCAGGTAGGAGTCTTCTGCATAGAACCAAGTTTTCTGATTATTACATAACAGTGGCCATATTGAGTAATAGAATCAAAGAAGATTAGGGTTGGAAGGGACCTCAGGAGGCATGTAGTCCAACCCCCTGCTCAAAGCAGGATCAACCTCACCTAAATCATCCCAGCCAGGGCTTGGTCAAGCCAGGCCTTAAAAAGCTGCTAAGGATGGAGATTCCACCACCTCCCTAGGTAACCCATCCCAGTGCTTCCCAACCAGCCTAGTGGAAAAAGTTCTTCCTAATGTCCAACCTAGACCTCCCCAACTGCAACTTGAGACCATTGCTCCTTGTTCTGTTATCTGCCACCACTGAGAACAGCCTAGTTCCATCCTCCCTGGAACTCCCCTTCAGGTAGTTGAAGGCTCTTATCAAATCCTTCCTCACTCTTCTCTTCTGCAGACTAAACAAGCCCAGTTCCCTCAGTCTCTCCTCATAAGTCATGAGCTCCAGCCCCCTAATCATTTTTGTTGTCCTCTTCTGGACTCTCTCCAATTTGTCCACATCCTTTCTATAGTGGGGGGGCGGGGGAGATACAAAGGGTGGGAAAGGACCAAGATATGGGCAAAGCTGCCCTGATTTCCCTTCCCTTCCCATCACAGTAGAACATTTCCAGAGGTCACTATGGCCATGGTGCAGCTCCTGAGCAGTGTTACCTGGATGGGGAAAGATATATTCTGGTGGTGGTAGATTATGCCGAGCAATAGCCAGAAACAGTAGCTCTGTCTTCTTTAGAGGCAAACATGATGGTGAATGCCTTGCTAGCAACAATCAGCAGGGTTTTTCTTGGGGGAAATTTTGTCTGCCTGTGATGGTGTGTACCAGCCCCTCCTGCCAGAGGGAGAGCCCTCAGCTTCCAGAAAGGCCCCTCCCCATCACACAGACTGCACACTCACTGGCAGGAGGTGGGAGTTAAAAGCCCAGCAGAGGCCTCATCAGAGGGTGGGGCAATAGAGGACAGAGACTCACTCCCAGAGCCCACCAGAAGGGGTGCTGGGCATTGCTGTGTGGTGGGCCCTAACATGCTCAGAGGGGTTCCAGGACTGTGTTGCTGCCCAGCACAACATTTCGGGGCCTGCACGGGATGGAAGTTGTACCAAAACACCCCCCTTTTGAGGGAGCCTGAGGCACCATCTGTCACACTGCCCTACATGAGAGAAATGTGACATTCCACGCTTCTGGTTGTTACCCACACACTCTAGAGTACCCCAGCTTTACCCAATATGTAAGGCTCAAGGCACCCCCACCCTTTCCAAGTCCATAGAGCTTCAGGCGAAAGGAGCCTAACCGTACCCAATTCACACTCTAGGGCTCTGGGCATAACCAGGTTAATTTAAGTACCCACCCTTTCCCAATTCGTAGGGATCGAGTCATATTTTTCTGCAGGCTTATGGGGCCTTGTACCAATGAAATATCCTTACACTGTAATTCTCTATTTTCTATTCTCTAATTCCTTATTCTCTATTTATTAAGAATTACCAAAACAAAATACACACACTGAGGGTATGTCTTCACTGAGGGTGGCAAATTGACTGCTGTCAGATCAATCTTTCTGGATCTTTTGAGCGCTCAGTGAAGACCCGCTCAATCGATCCGGAAGTTGACGCATTAAAACCGTCCCCTCAAGTGGCGTAGCATAGTGAGGACGCCCTGTAAAAGAGGAGTTACGAAGCCGACAGGAGTTACGCAAACTACTCTGCGTAGCTTGTGTAACTTTAATCGACTGCCGCCAAATTTTCAGGTAGGTGTAGACCTGGCCTAAGCATAGAATGATCACCACTACCAATAAGGCAGACAAACTTCTCTTGGTGGCCGGTCAGGATTAGATCATCTGGAGACTCCAGCACCTGCACAATATGGTTGGCAGGGTGTTGAGGTCTAGTAGCTCTGGTCTTGAGCTATGTCTTGGTGTTAGGTTCCAAAGAAGTTCTTTTAGACCACAGTTTATATAGTTACAACTTGGGTCCTGCTTAGCTATCCCTTAACCAAGCATTTTAAACTGAAGTACTACAAAGCACCAATCTTAGCCCATTACAAAACAGTTCTTTAACCAATCATACCCGACCACCTTAGTTGGTTTAAATATTGCACTATTAGTTGTACAACAGACAAAAACAGTCAAGGAACCAGACAGAAATCATTCAGATAAACAATAAAGAAGTGGATATCATAAAGACAAACAATAAAGAAGTGTCGGTTTTACAACCACAACTGTTGGTAAATTATTCCTTGCCAGACAGAACGCTATCAATCAATTTTTTCTTTAAACATCATAAGATCTATCTCTTTATCTGGTGGTAAGTACTATTAAGGACAAGAACACCTTAAGAGCCCGATATTACATTGTTTGATGTAATTTAGCTGGAATGTGAGGATGTGACCACCTGTGTAGGAAAGTAAAGAGTTAAAAGCTGGACAAATGGTCAGACCTAAGCTACAGGGAACGGGGTCATGGCACAGGCAAACCTTGTTTCTGGTAATTGGTATGAATTCTAGTTAGAGTCATGTTATCTCATCTTTTCCTCCCTTCCAGGCCATCTGCACAGGGGATGAGGCTAACAAAATAACTATCTCCCCTCCTGCGCATGGCCTTTGTGGAAACGGAGAGAAAAACTCTCTGATAGGTTCAGTTTGGGATACGGGGGGTTAAGCGAGACAGTGATGATTCTGGGGGTTTGCTTAACCAATAAACCCTTTATTTTATAATAAACAATTCTATCCTTATAATAAAACAGTTCTATTTCTATAATAAACAGTTTCACAGCAAGCAATTGCACAGCAAACAGTGATAGCAAAGGGCAGGAGAACTCCGTGCACGAAAAGACAAAATGTGCCACCCAAGACTTTAGCGTTTTGTGATCTCTCCTGGATCACCACATGGCTGCCAGCATGTGACACTAGGGTGCCCAGTTTTGGAGTTCCCCAAAGAAGTTACAAGACAAACACAACAGAAAACAGTTAATCCATACTCACAAACATTATGTACAGGTATACTATGCTGGCCAAATTCAGTTGCCATTTGCTTAAGATACTGCAGACGGGAGAGAGCCACTGTGAGTGATCAGTTCACAGTGAAGCGGGCTAGTGAAGATGCATCAGCCCGCCGAGCCGACAAGACCGGGGGATATGCAGGATGCCGGGTAGATTCAATTCCTCTCTGCCTTCTGCCACCTGGGTTTGAACTTTTATAGTTTCCCCTGGTCAGCAGAGGCTAAGCCCCATTGGTTGCTATTTGCTGCATGACCTTCTAAGGTCATGGCTTGGAGTTTAGCCAACCAGGTGCTCCTGATTTCCCGGGCAGGTATGAACCAGCCAATCAGGTGATTACAATTATCCTGGGCAGTTGCTGGCCATGCACCATCAGGTGGGGTCACTTCATTTCCTTATAAGGAGACAGGTACATGCAGCTCGTGCTGCTGAGTCAACCCTCCCTAGGCTGCCTCTTTATCCACGTGGGGGGGCAGTGCATGTGGTGCTGCAGACGCCACTATGCAATTCAGTCTCCACAGCCTTTGGTGGGAAGAAAGCATTATCTTCTTTCCCTCCCTTGCATACTGTGTTCGAGGTAATGTACCTGTGCTCTGTAAGGTAATTCTGTAAACAGGGACAGGTATAATTGTATTCATCATAGAGTTGTTAATATTCATTGTATAGGTGTCAATGTAACCAAATAAGGGTCCAGGGAAGTTGCTGGAAATGTGTATATTTACATACTGTTATGGATAAAAGGCATCGAGGAAGAATGAGCAGGCAATAAAGTGCAGCCGTCAACCCAATCCACCTCTGGGTTCCACTGTTTCTTATCTCTAACAACCTGGAGTAAACTCAATCTTTTATTCCATCCTTTATGTTTCATGGAACAACAATAGTTGCATAAAGAAAAAGGAGAATGATTATCTCACTGTCAGTGACCATGTCCCCTCTGTTTGACCATTGCCATTCCAGGAGAGAATGTTTCAGTGGAATTGAATACCCTGTCTCAGACAAAAGACACAGAAAGATTTTGCTTTTCATGGATCTCTTCAGAGGAAATTGTTTCTTTCTCCTGGTCTACTCTTACCTCTGCTTCCCTTCTGCATGGTGTTTTCACTGCACTGCACCAACGGGAACCACATTCCCATCAATGCAGCACTACACCACTTGAGGAGGTGGTTTTACAGTGTTGACTTCTGGGTCGATTGAGTGAGTCTTTAATGACCGCTCAATTGATCCAGAAAGGTCTATCTGACAGGGGCGACTTTGCCGCCATCAGTGTAGACATACCCTCAGTGTGAAACTGAGGAGGGAAATGGTGGCACAATGCCCTAAGAATTATGGGTGAAGGATTCAGGCTGAGAAATGATTGAAGTGGACTCATCTGGGATTGAAAGTGGACAAGAAGCTGGATATGAGTCAACAGTGTGCCCTTATTCTCAAGAAGGCTAAGGGCATATTGGCTGCATTAGTAGGATCATTGCCAACAGATCGAGGGAAGTGATTATTCCTCTCTATTCAGCACTGATGAGGCCACATTTGGAGTACTGTGTCCAGTTTTGGGCCCCCACTACAGGAAGGATGTGGATAAATTGGAGAGAGTCCAGCCGAGGGCAAGAAAAATTATTAGGGAGATGGAGCACATGACTTATGAGGAGAGACGGAAGGAACTAGGTTTGTTTAGTCTGCAGAAGAGAAGAGTGCAGGCGGATTTGATAGCAGCCTTCAACTACCTGAAGGGGGGTTCCAGGGAAGATGGAGCTAGGCTGTTCTCAGTGGTGGCAGATGACAGAACTAGGAGCAATGGTCTGAAGTTGCAGTGGGGGAGGTCTATGTTGGATATTAGGGAAAACCTTTACCCTAGGAGGGTGGTGAAGCACTGGAATGGGTTATCTAGGGAGGTGGTAGAATTTTCACCCTTAAGGTTTTTAAGGCCCGGCTTGACAAAGCCCTGGCTGGGATGATTTAGTTGGGATTGGTCCTGCTTTGAGCAGGGGGTTGGACTGGATGACCTTCTGAGGTCCCTTCCAACCCTAATTCTCTATGGTTCTATGAAATGACATTTGTTTCTTTCAAGTAGGTAGTGAGATTAATTCATTAATTCATTAATTCATATGCAGGTTTGAAGCTTCTTTAGCGCTTTGTGAAAGCTTTCACTTGATTCCCAGGAAGAAAGAGAGGGAAAGTCTGGAGCTGCCTTTAGTTCCAGGTTGGGGTCTCCTGGGAAGTGGAAAATGTCCCTTGTTTGCTGCTTCCAAGGGGATTGTGGAGAGCTGGAGAAGTGCTTCAGCTTAGAAGGAATTTATTACACAGCCATCCCTGCTCCCCAGAGCCCCATGGAGAGAATCTAGGGAAGGGGGAGTCATCCCTGGCTGGGTTGATTTAGCTGGGGTTGGTCCTGCTTTGAGTAGGGAGTTGGACTAGATACCTCCTGAGGTCCCTTCCAACCCTCACCTTCTAGGATTCTGTTTTTCCCCTGTGTTCCCAGAAGAGCTGCTAGGGCTTCTTCCTGCCAGCAACTCACCCCCTGGATTAATCCTGAACTCATGGGATCGTTCTGCTCCAAAGGCTCCAGGGTCCTGGCGGTGGGGAGGGCATCACTGCACAACCTGAAATGCCAGGGAGGATTCTGGAATTGAAGGAAGGAGCAGAAAACACCTCTTCTCTCTCTCCTTCCCACCCAGCAAGAAATGTTATAAATGGGGAAACTCCCCACCATGAACAGCAAAGAAAACAGAGAGACACATACCACCTACTGAACAGTGACCGACTTTGTTCTATCACATCTCTGTGGAGAGGAAAGAACCACTAGAGCTGAAATTGTGAGCTACTGTGGTTCCATTCCCAGATGGTGGAATAATTTGCAGCACAGAGACCTAGCTCAGGGCTGATCTGTAGGAAGATCTGACTCGGGGATTGTCTGCACTTAAAACACTGCAGGGGTGCAGTTGCTCCATTGCAGCCCTTCAGTGAAGATGCTACCTACACTGATGAGGGGGCTTCTCCCATTGGCATAGGCCCTCCACCTCCCTGAGAGGCAGTAGCTATGTTGTTGGCAGTCAATCTAGGACTGGTTTACAGCTGGGGTAAGGTCAGTATAGCTGCGTCTCTCAGGGAGTGGGGTTTTAATATCCCTGAGCAACGTAGCCATACCAAAGTACATTCCTCATGTAGGCCAGACCTCAGTGTCAAACGCTGGATGTTTTTGTCAGAATTGCAGCCTCCTCGTTGGGGAAATCAAGACCTGGACTCCAGTGTGAGATGCAGGGAAACTCACCCCTGTACGAATGAGGAGAAAGCTGATAGCTGTTTTTGCGTGGACACTGAGGGCATCACACAGAGGAGCTGCTCAAAGAGCCATGACTGCCAGGGACCCAATTGGGAGGTGGTTTTTCTGGGATCTGTGCGGATTCAGCATGTGAGAGAGGGGCCAGACTATGGGGGTTATTTTAGGATTCCCGGGTTGCTTTACCAGCAGGTTGAGGGGTGGCACTGGAGTCTGAGTTGGGCAAGTAGCAGGAGGCATATAACTGTTATCACTTGGTTAAAATTAAACTGCAAAAAACTCTCCCTTTGCTCCAGCAAAAGACTATACTTTATCCATTAACCTCCTCCATGAAAGTCTCCCCCTACCCCGGCACTCATAGATCCTCTGGCTCTCATGCAGATTTTCATGTTTTCTTCCCTTTATGTGGTCTTGTACAAACATTTTTGCCTTCAAAATGATCAAAGACATTTAAAGAGAGAAAACCAGCCCCTCCACCAAACACAGTTTTGGCTCTAAATTTTTGTACTGGAACTTCTAGGCAGTAAGACTCGGCCCTACATCAGTCGCATTGTCAGGATTCTTTTCATTCCTAATCTATTAAAAAAAACCTCCTTCTTACTGTCCTCAGTTCCGCTGGCCAGAGATTTCTCCTTGTGTGCATCAATAAGAGAATCATATGAGAAGGCTGAATGGTTAAGGTGCTGGCTAACTACTCAGCTTTGCTCTGCATGCATGGGTTTAAATCCCAACCCCACTGGAGATATATATACTTCTACCCTCCCTTCCACAAAAAACTCCCCCTTCTGTTTAGTTACAGACCCTTATTAATTACTTCATACACACAAAAACCTTTCAACAAAACAAAACAAAAAAATCCCTCCTGTGGGAGACACCACTATTTACCTCTCTCCATTCTGAAAATGGACTATTTATTCCTACCCTTTGTTTCCTATCTTTTAACCAATTTCTGATCTAGGAAAGTACCTTTCCTCTTATCCCATGACAGCTTATTTTGCTTAAGGGACCTTGTCAAAGGCTTTTTGAAAATCTAAGTACACTATATCCACTGGACCACCCTTGTCCACATGCTTGTTCACCCCCTCAAAGAATTCTAGTAGATTGATGAGGCATTATTTTCTTTTACAAAAACCATGTTGGCTTTTCCCCAACAAATGGTGTTCATCTATGTGTCTGATAATTCTCTTCTTTACTATAATTTCAACCAATTTGCCTGGTGCTGACATTAGGCTTAGCTGATTTAAATGATAGGTTATATACCACAGTTAGCAGTTCTGCAATTTCACATTTGAGTTCCTTCAGAACTCTTGAGTGGATACCATCGGGTCCTGGTGACTTATTACTGTTTATTTTATCAGTTTGTTCCATAACCTTTTCTAATGACACCTCAAGCTGGACAGTGCTTCAAATTTGTCACCTAAAAAGTATAGCTCAAGTTTGGGAATCTCCCTCATATCCTCAGCCATGAAGACCAATACAAAGAATTTATTTAGTTTTTCTGCAATTGCCTTATCTTCCTTGAGTGCTCCTTTAGCGTCTCGATCATCCAGTGGCCCCACTATTTTTTTAGCAAGCTTCCTGCTTCTGATGTACTTAAACATTTTTTGCTGTTATTTTTTGAGTCTTTGGCTAGCTGTTCTTCAAATTCCTTTTTAATCTTCCTAATTCTATTTTACACTTCACTTGCCAGAGTTTTTGCTCCTTTCTATTTTCCTCAGTAGGATTTAGTTTCCACTTTTTAAAGGAAGTGCCTTTTTCCCTCTAATTGCTTCTTTTACTTTGTTGTTTAGCCACGGTGGCACTTTTTGGTCATCTTACTAAGTTTTTAAATTTGGGGTGTACATTTAAATTGAACCTCTATTGTGGTATCTTTAAAAAGCTTTCATGCAGCTTGCAGGAATTTCACTTTTGCCACTGCACTTTTTAGTTTCTGTTTAACTCACTCTCTCATTATGGTGTTGGTCCCCTTTCTGAAATTAAATGCTACCGTGGTGGGCTGCTTTGGTGTTCCTGCCTCTCCCCCCCCCCCCCCCCCCCCCCCCCCAGGATCTTAAATTTTATTATGTTATGGTCACTATTACCAAGCAGTTCAACTATATTCACCTCTTGGACCAGATCCTGTGCTCCACTTAGGACTAAATGAAGACTTGCCTCTCGTCTTGTGGGTTCCTGGACTGGCTGCTCCTAGAACCAGTCATTTAAGGTGTCAAGAAACTTTATTTCTGCATCCCATCCTGAGGTGACATGTACCTAGTCAATGTGGGGATAGTTGAAATCCCCCATTATTACTGATTTTTTTATTTGTATTGCCTGTCTAATCTCCCTAGCATTTCATAGTCACTATCACCATCCTGGTCAGGTGTAAATCCCTACTGCTACATTCTTATTATTCAGGCACAGAATTACTATCCATGCTTGAATCTGGGAGTCTGGTACCGTGTGGTTTGAATGACATAGACTGGCACCACCTTGATACTGCCCCCACCTTCTCTCCTACACCCCTCAAACCTTGCCACATAGCAACTTCTCCACCTGCAGCATCACGGCACATTCATAGTGCAGCTGCCCAGAGCGGAGAAGGGACCACAGGAAGGGATGGCGTGTGCAAGGAAGTGGGGCACAGGTGAAGGCCAAGGTGAAAGCACTGGCTGAGGTGCAAACAAGTCATATTTGCAGCTGCCTCTGAGGAAACAGCCTGTATCCAAGGGCTGCTCACGGGTCTTGGTCTTTCACATCTTGCTGGGATTGGCAGGACCCAGCTGGGAAAGGAGCAGAAACCTGCCTGGAGAGAATCAATGAGCAATTTTCTTCCCTGTCCCATTGATATAATATCTATTTGCAGCACAAGTGACTGGAGCTGAGTCAGTTCTCTGTGGAAGTTTGCCCCTCCCTGAGCCTGTGGTGCTGCCTCCTGGCCATTGCACAGAGAAACTATTTTCCTTGCACAGACCCAGGCAGGAAAAAAAAAAATTCAAGGCTCTGCCTTGTACCAGAGCCCATCTGGGCTGATCCCCAGAGACACTAGGCACCCCCAGTCCAGAAGGGAGCTGAGTCCTCTGACAATCCAGCCCTGGGCAGGGTCTGGCAGGGGAAAAAATATTGCTAGGAAGAATTGCCCCTGCTGGGAAAGCACAAGTGTAGTAGAGAGAGCCTGGAGCACTGGGCTGGGTGGAATCGCTGAGCCCTGAACTAGAGGAAGTGAACCAAAATCAGGACATATATTATAGCAGATGCTTACAAGTTGACGTCCAGTACGTGAAGTTGGCCAAGCTGTTGCTAGTGTACTAGGCACTAGATATTTACATAAATATATTCCAGCTAGTACAAATACATCCCAGTCTAGTACAAGATAAGATGGTCTGATGAAATAATGAATAGGGATGTTTTCTTCAAGATATCAGGAACGAGGGGAGATGTCATGAAATACGAAAAGTGGTCTGTAAGTTGTGTATGTTAGTGGCTTGTCTCAGCCTATAAATGTAAGAAATGTAAAATATTGCAAGTGATGGCCATGGCTGTAAGATGGTGGAGGTATGAAGGTATGTTTTGCGGTCAGTTGGTTTTCGGTATAGGGTGGTATTAATGTGACCATCCTTATCCAAATAAAGCTTCCACCCTGGACACATTACACGATCCATTCTCTACAGCTAAGCCCTAAGATACAATCGGATTTGCTCCGATCCCTCAGACAGAGACAAACACCTACAGGATCTCCATAAAACATTCTTAAAACTACAATACCCATCTGGGGAGGTGAAGAAACAAATTGACAGAGCCAGACGGGTACCCGAAGTCACCTACTACAGGACAGACCCAACAAAGAAAACAACAGAACACCACTGGCCATCACCTAAAGCCCCCAGCTAAAATCTCTCCAACACATCATTAAGGATCTACAACCTATCCTAGCAGATGATCCCTCACTCACTCAAGCCATGGGAGGCAGGCCTATCCTTACTTACAGACAGCCCCCCAACCTGAAGCAAATACTCACCAGCAACTGTATAGCATTCAACAAGAACACTAACCCAGGACCCCATCCCTGCAACAAACCCCGTTGTCAACTCTGCCCGCACATCCACTCTAGTGACACCATCACAAGTCCTAACCACATCAGCCACACCATCAGGAGCTCATTCACCTGCACATCTACTAATGTAACATATGCCATCATGTGCCAGCAATGCCCCTCTGCCATGTACATTGGCCAAACCGGACTGTCACTATGCAAAAGAATAAATGGACACAAATCAAACATAAAAAATGGTAACATCCATAAACCAGTAGAAGAACACTTCAATCTCCCAGGACACTCTGTCGCTGACTTGAAAGTTGCCATACTCCTACAAAAACACTTCAAAAACAGACTTCAGCAAGAAACTGCAGAGCTGGAACTCATATGCAAACTTGACACAATCAGACTGGGTCTGAACAGGGACTTGGAATGGTTATCTCATTACAAGAGGTAATTGTCACTGTTCACACATTCTCACCTTCTAATCAATGTTTGTGAATAGGCCTCAACTACTCTAACTGGATGGACTTTGCTTATACCTAGCTTCCCCATTATTGTTCCTTACCCTTGGATGTATATATATACCTCCTATCTGTGATTTCCATTTCATGCATCTGAGGAAGGGGATTGCAGTCCACGAAAGCTTATGCCTGCAGAAATTTGTTAGTCTTTAAGGTGCTACAGGACTCTCATTGTTTTTGCTGTATATAGACTAACATGGCTACCCCCCTGGAACTTTTCATCATAGTTATCACAGAAACCTCCATTTTTGAAAAAGACAAAGCAACTGAAAACAAAACAACAAACAAAGAGAAAACAAAGTAAAAACTTTACTTTAAATAAGCCAAGTAAATTAATTAATTTAACTCTTGAGGAATGCAACAGCTGGAATTACTCCTAACTTCCTTGAAGATAAGGTTTCCAAGCAACAGAAATGTTAACTGTGCCTCTAATCCTAACCACTAACTAATATTTCAAATATGGGATTTTCTTGTTTTCATTTAATAGCATCTTTTCAAATACGTTTGTTGGTTTTGTATGTCATGTATGTTGTTCTGAGTTGTATGTTGTGTGTGTGTGTGTGTGTGGCATGTGACTACTTTTTTTGTTTTTATTTTGTTGCAACAAAAGTCATTTTTATAGTTTTTGTAATATTCATGGTTTCACACTATTTTAATATTATGGTTGGGGTGTAATAATCAAAATACCAATTAATTTGTTTTGAGAAGTTCAAAAAGACCTTAGATATAAATATATGTACATATAGTTTTGCCTCAATAAATAATGCAATTTAAACAAAAATAATTCTCTCTTATTAATCACAGGTTTTATTCAAAGGAAAAAATGTAAGGGGAAACCTCAATATTAAAGTAAAGGTAATATGAACAAAACGTTAATTTCTTGTTTGGGTTTTTAAAAATTTGTTTGCATTTTTAAATATAGTTATAAAAAGGTTATAGCAAAAATGTCAAAAAATAGAACAATATATACTATGTCTGATTATGTTGCAAAATGTCAAAGCTAACCACAAATTTTTAACAGGTTCCCACCTCTGTCTTTTAAAATACAACCAAATGCCATGAAAGTTTAATACCTTCAAAGTGTTTGCATAGACCTGTATTTAAAATTAATTTTGGTTTAATGTCTATACTATTTTCTTTTATGTTATATTAAAGGGAAATAGTGGTTATTAAAGTGTGCTTTCAAACACTTAAGAGTTAAACTGGTATCACAAGCAAATTAACTTTAAATCGCTTGGGGGAAAATTCTGTTACTCTTTTGTTAAAACTGAGTGCGCAGCAAGGGAGAACAATATACCACACAGAAGACTGAGAATCTATTTTAGCAGTTAAGCACTATATTTAATATAAAAAATAAATAACACACATGTTAAGAAAGTAAAAATGAATGTCTATGCAAAAACTGTAAAAGCATCTGAAATAGTTATAATTATGCTAAAAAACTGGGAAAATCAGAACAAAAGCATAGCTTGTGTTATAGATGATTTTGTCCCTATTACAGTGTAAACAAACTAAATTAATCGGTGTATTAAATTTGAGTCATTGAAAAGAAGAGAAATGTAAAACAAACAAGCAAAAACTTCATCATGTTAGCCAACTTAAGGTGTTTAAGGGTGCATTTCACAGACCGAAGACACCAGAAGGTATCAGTGCACAATGAGGAAACCCCTGGCATCAGAAAAAGAAAAATGCAGTGCTTTATAAATATCCAACTGGTCAACTACACCTCAGTCTACCGTATATGGACAAGTAAGTATGCAATCAGCTAGAAACCACTAGCTGGGCCAGGCCTAACAGTTATTAAACACATATTTTATTAAGCAAAGTAAGTTTATATGCCCGTGGTTTTAAAATTTTATTACTGAAATATAGGTGAATTTTGCTATTGTTTAAAAGCAACTGTATTATTGCTGTATATTTCTTTGTTAATTTATCAACTAGTATTTTATCAGGCATGTGCGCAAGACTCAGAGGATGGGCAAAAATGTTTTCCTCAATCTGGTATCTCCCACAATATAAGACTCCAAAATCTAGATGGAATTATAAAAAATTCCAAGAAAAACACTATTTTGACCACTAGACAGTGGAAACGGTCTCTAAACCTGTAATTCATGGTGTTGAAGGCCTGGCTACTGAAGAAACAGTACGGCATTTACAATGTGCATAAGATATCTAAACTCTTTAACCAAATACAAGTTAAAATTAACTAATTGCAGCAAACAATATAAAGGCTGTTGTCAGTTGTTGGCTGCGTGTGTGTTCTCCCAGTCTGTATGCTGTCCCAGCTCTGTGCAGGTAATCGAGACACCACTCCACGGCCAATTATTCAATAAGACCAGGGATCCATTTCAGTAACAAAGGCACCAGGCCAGGTTTGTTGTAGACGAAGCATGGTCCTAGTATCCCTCAGACTCTGCAGGACCACTAACACATGTATGCTTGTTACAATTGACCAGCTCAAAAAATGGTGGGACTTTCCGTTTCTCCCTTGGCTGAACCCAGATGCTTCCTTTGAGACCCTCTTTTATACTCTGATACAAACAAGTTGTGTATTACTCCTCTGATGTGTGTAGTTGCCACCCTCTGATGTGGTAAGACACTACCCATTGCCTAGTACCAGCTGGTTCGGTCAAAACATCTGTATTCATCATATTAACAAGGCATTTCTATCCATTATGGTGTCAGTTGGGGAGGTCAGTGCGCCCTCGTTATCTCTGAGGTATTAGGATGTCCTGGTACCTTTCTGGAATGTGCTTGTGCCTAGCGCTTCTTTGGAATGTGTTTTTGCAATCCCAGCTCTGTCCTTGCCCGTTACCGTGAGCCTGCCAGTGTTCACAGCCTGACGTCCGCTAACTTTGCTTATAATAGCAGGGCTTGACTTCTTTAGCTCAGGCCTCAGGCCTCATATCTGGCCTGTTATACTAGGCCTCATGTCTCAGGCTCTCCCTTTCTACTACAAAGGCAAGGAAAAAACAAATTGGTAAAGAAATGTTGAATGTTGTGGCATATAAACAAGTCTGAGTTTTTTTCTAAGGCAAAATAATTGTACGTCAGTAGGCCCAAAATGATTAGTGGACATGTAAATAGAACCAAGGTGTAGAGCAAGAAGGGACACTGTGGCAACCATACGAGATGGTTGGAAGTCTCCCTACAGCATTCAGCAAATATTGAGAAATTAAACTGTAAAAAAACCTTAAGATTAATTTGCTAATTAATTAATATATTTGGTAATACTGTAATTATTTATTGAATAATAATGTTGTTAGGCAGCTGCATGCAGCATATAGGGTACAAAACGTGTTATGCCTGTAATGCAGGGAATAGAAGAAATAAAACAGGGAGTAATCAAGGGGGAGTAATCAAGTTTGTTAAACAGCACACTTGTCTGGACCCTCTTTCATACACTGATACAAACAAGCTGCGTATTGCCCCTCTGACGTGTAGTTGCCACCATCTGACATGGCAAGATGCCACCTTCTGATATGGTAAGATACCACCCTTTACCTTGTATTGGATGGTTCAGTCCAAACATCTCTATCCATCATATTATCATTCTGAGGGGTCAGTGAGCCCTTGTTATCTTTGAGGTATTGGGATGTTCTGGCCCTTTCTGGAATGTGCTTGTGTGAGTGCTCTGTGCCTAGCACTTCTTTAGGGCCATGTGCGTTTGCAATACCAGCTCTGTCCGTACCAGTTATTGTAAGTTTGCCAACATTCACAGCACGACGTCTGCTAACTTTGCTTATAACAGCAGGGATTGACTATTACATTAGCTCAGGCCTCATACCTGACCTGTTATACTAGGCCTCACGTCTCAGCTTCTCACTTTTTTCTACTACAAGCACTCAAAACCCCTCCCAGCTTGACAAACTTTGTCAGTGTACTCTCCATGCCACTAGTAAGGTTAAGATTGTGTCACTGTTATTTTTAGTAAAAGTCACGGACAGGCCGTGGGCAATAAACAAAAATCCATGGAAGCCTGCAACCAGTCAGTGATTTTTACTCAAAATGACTGGGGTCGGGGAGGGCTGTTTGCAAGGGGGACTGACAGCCCAAGCTCTGCCACCGTGTGTGTGGGGGGTGACATAGTTCTGGCTCCAGCCTCTGCCACAGCCATGGTGGGGAGGACAGCTCTGACTCCAGCCCCCAATGCAGCTGTTGGGGAGGTCGGGGTACAGCTGCTGTGCTGACAGCTAAAGCTGAAGAAGTCACGAACGTCCATTAAAGTCAGGGAATCCATGCCCCCTGAGACTAAATCAAATCCTTAGCCATTATCTAAATCATTGATGAAGATACTGAATAGAACTGGACCCAGGACTGATCGCCGCAGGACCACACTAAGTATGCCCTTCCAGCTTGACTGTGGACCTCTGATAACTATTCTCTGGGAACGGTTTTCCAATCCGTTATGCACCCAGCTTATAGTAGCTCCATTTAGGTTGTATTTCCGTAATTTGTTTACCAGCAGATCATGCAAAACAGTTTTGAAAGCCTTACTAAAGTCAAGCTATATCACATCTACTGCTTCCCCCCATCCACAAGGCTTGTTGCCCTGTCAAAGAAAGCTATCAGGTTGCTTTGACACAATTTGTTCTTGACAAATCCATGCTGACTGTCATAGGCATCAGGTATCAAAGGCTAGAGAAGGCTAAGCCTCTCCTGATGCCGCTGGATGCTGTGCACTATGGTGGCCTCGCCTCTTCCTGTCCCTGCTGGGCTCCCCCTTCCCCAGTGCTGAGGAGGTGGTATCGGCTACTCAGCTTCCCTGAACCCAGAAAGCTGAGTAGTAGATACAGATACTGCCTTCTCAGCCACCCGGGAACCTGCAGGCTGCCCCCACTCAACCCCCTCCTCTGACACCCCCCTGGACGAGCAGTGCAATGCAACCTCCACAAGCCTGGGGCCAGTTCCCTGCAGCCAGGGGTGTCCCCAGGGCTGGCTGAGGCTGCGGGGAACTGCTCGCGGGGGCCCCAGCCTCCTGCTGGCCTTTCACTCTGGCCCAGCTGCTTCAGACCCACTGGGTGCCCTGGGCAGCACTCGCCAAGGCCCCAGCTGCAGGGCCACATGTGGGCACAGGCCCGGCCTGGGGTTCCCCATGGCAACGTGTCCCAGTGCAGGCGACAGGCCCAGAGCAGCAGCTGGGAACTGGGGGAAGGACCCAGTAGCAGCCTAGGGACTCCCAGCATGCCCTGCAGCTGCGCCCCCTCCCTGGAGGGTCCTGAGCGGGTCAGGCGGCAGACTCTGGGCGGGTTTCCCAGGCGCTGTGGGCGGATCAGGGCAGCAATAAATGGAGTGGGCTCCCCAGCCCGGCTGGCGACATGATGTTCCTGGTCTCCCTCCCCTTAGTGGGGCCCAGCCCAATCAGAGCCCGGAGAAGCTGCACATGGTAAGGGGCTGGGCTGGGGGGTGAGGCGCTGCCATTGGGTGAGTTGAGGGTCCTTAGGCTGCCTTTGGGTCCTTTCCCCGGATCCCAGCTGCTGCTCTTGGTGTGGGGTTGGCTCTGGTGCGTGTTGCCATGGAGCCCCCGTGCCAGGCCCTGCGCCCATGTGCAGCCCTGCAGCCAGGGGGTTGTCTCGGTGAGCGCTGCCCTCGGCTCCCCGCTAGTTTAATCTCATTTTGTGCTTTGGCCTTTCTAATTTTATCCCTACATGCTTGTGGTGTTTGTTTAGATTCATCCTTTGTTATTTGACCTAGTTTCCATTTTTTGTAGGAGTCTTTTTTTTTGAGTTTCAGATCATTGAAGATCTCCTGGTTAAGCCAGGGTGGTTTCTTGCCATACTTCCTATCTTTCCTTGGCCCTCACCCCTCAATAATCAGCAGTGGAGGGAGGGGACAGGACACTTAAAAACCCTAGCTCTGAATCCTGTAGTAAGGAGGGGCTTTGGAAGAAGAAACTTTGCCCAGGCCCCACCTCCCATCTGGAGTCTGAGGGGCATCTGTGCTCGGTTACAGAGCTTGGAGAAATCACAGTAACCCTTCCCACCTGGCCTACTTGCCCATCACTGGCTATCTCCCAGGCTGAACTAGCTCTGGAGGCTGAATTCTCCTCTCAGCCAAGAGCTCCTGGGTCCTTTCTTCCAGGGCTCATTATTGCTGTGGTCGGAGGAGGCGCAGGCCTTGCCGGAGCCCTGGGAGTCACAAAGCATTCAGCTTTCCTGTATCTCCCCTCTCAGTCTGCTTGCGAAACTCGCTGCTGCCTGCATGGGTGGTGGGTGAAGCTTCCCCTCGGGGGAGGCTAGCTCCCCATCCCACCTCATCCGCCCGTGGCCCCGCCCACACTCCACCCTTGCTCCGCCCCAGGCCCCACCCCCTCCCTCATTCGGCCTCCCTGCCTCTACATCCTGCCTGCCCCCTCCCCACTCGGCCTCACTGCACACTGCTCACCACGTCCCTCCTTCCCCCTCACTTCTCTTCCACAGCTCGCTTCCCCTGAGGTGGAGAGCAACTGCAGTGGGGCTGAGCAGGGAGGGGGAGAGGAGGGACGCAATGAGCAGCAGCGGAGACCTCCGGAAAAGGGGGGGTGAAGGCTGCTGGAGAGAGGCGTAGCCACACAGCGGAGGGCAGAGAACCCTGAGCTTTTATGCCAGGCAGATTCCTGGGCGGGGAGGAGGCAGGATCTGCTGCTCAGCTTCCCGGGTTCATCAGTGATCTCCCTGGGAAGCCCAAGAGACCCAGGAATCTGAGTAGCAGACACCGCCTCCTCAGCTGCCTGGGAACCTGCCTGGTGCAGAAATAAGCAAAAACTTCCGCCCTCCCAGTAGGACTCCTGCAGTCCCCGTAAAGTTCTGAACAATTACTGTCAACTGACAGATCACTGCACTGTTGCACAACGTCCTCCAGTATTGAAAACAAGGAATCAGATCCCTTCTACACACATGAAGACCACAGTTGTTAATGAATGCTGCTATCTGATTATTAGCAATGAAAATATTTGCGTCTCGTCCCTGAAGTGACACATGCAGACAGAGGTGTAGCCAGAACTGATTTTTTGGCAGGGCCTGTGGTTGACACGGGTGGGCACAAGCCTTGTGTCACAAGCAACACAGGCTGATTAAAAACCCAGGATGAATTGCTTAAAATCTGTTTGGGTTGACCTGCTTTCAAAATGGGTAGGCCATGGCCCGCCCAGGCCCACCCATACCTATGCCATTGCATGCCGAGAACTTAGTTGCTTGAGTATGTGAGCCAGATTTGACAACAAGGATATCCGAGTGTCACTGAAATGCTGTAAAAGTGGAAAGTTATTATCGGCAAGAAAAATACACTTCCTCATGCAGATCGCATAGCCTTGCCTCTGGACAACCAACTAACTTCTGCATGAACAACTGTGAAGTTTGACCCTATCGTTTCACATAAAATGGCAAAAACCCGTGAATTAACCAGATGCAACTTTATAAAGTTTACAATTTTTACTGCAACTGAAAGAACACTGCTGAGCTCCTCTTCCATCTTCTTAGCAGCCCGTACCTGTCTGTGGGTCATACAATGGTTCCAGGTTGCTGTGGGGGCCACTTCTTGTATCTTCAGGTGTGTTTGCAGTGATGGCGGCACTGTCGGCACCACCAGATTGATTCTGCTGGATTGATTGAGCAGCAGTAGACGATCTGGAAGTCGACAGTGTTAATCCACTCTCACAAAAAAGAGTAACGCTGCGTCAACCGGAGGGCATTTCCTGTCAGCGCAGCTTAGTGGGGACGCTGAAAGTAGAAATTAGGAAGTTGACGGGAGACATGCAAGCTACACTTTGTAGCTTGCGTATCTCCTGTCGACTGCTGCTGAAATTTGCCGGCTGTGTACACCAAGCCAGAGTCTGAAGCCCGCTATGCCATCCTGTCATAGACCATGCTCCATTGCTGCTAATTCCAAAACAACATCCCTAAACAAGGCCTGTGTCTTGGACAAAATTATTTAATAGTTCATAAAGCTCTTTGCCAGTTGCTCATGTTGGAAGTGGATGGCAAAACAGAAATTCCTCTTTTAATTCTGTTGCTGTAGCAAAACGAATATACACTAGTAGCTGCACATCATTTGATGTATCGGTGGATTCATCTATATGAATTGAATAATATGGGCTCTGACAAACACTTGCCAGGAGCTGCTGTGTTACATCAGTGGCCATCTGCACAGTACGGCATGAAACTGTTTTGTTAGAAAGTGGGATCACATCCAGCTGTGATGTTGCTTTCTCCCCTATTATTCCTGCGGCACATATCCTTTGCAGCTGGAAGTAGTAGTTTCTCACCTATGTTGTGTGGTTTACCACCATTACATGGTAAGAAGCCTCAGTAGCCTTCATGTTAACAGTGCTGAACAGTTCAACAACCTTTTGTCCTGTTAACTTATTGAGCTTCCTCTGAAAAATCTCTATGGGTTTAGATACTAAGGCAAGGTGTCTTTTTTCGAGATGGCAGCGTCGCTTGCAGGGCCACATACTGGCGTTTCCAGTACTTGGTTGCGTACAACACTTTGAGGCCTCAGTGCATCGCTGGACCTGTTCCATGCTAAACTCTTTAACCAAAAACAAATAAAAATTAAACTAATTGCAGTAAACAATATGAAGGCAAGGAAGAAATTATTTGTACTGTTTATGAGACTTACATAGTAATTACCATAATCAACTCATTAGAGAACATTAAAAAACAAGGACAGAAGCCTGGTCTACACTGGCGACGGAGGTCGATGTAACGTCACTTATGTCAATCTCCCAGTGCCTGTGTCTACAGTGGCACGCTAGTTCCATCAACTTAAAGCGTGGCAAAAGTCGAAGTAATAAAACCACCTCCACAAGTGGCGTAGTGTATAAATTGAATTTCATGGGTCGATTTTGCATTAGTGTATACAGAGAGTAACCTAATTCAACGTTAATGGTCTTCAGGAGGTATCCCATAATGCCCCGTCGTGACCGCTCTGGGCATTCGCGCTCTGCTGTTATGTGGCCATGCAAACCGGAAATGGCCCTCGCCTCATGCCCCGAGAAAATTTGAATGTTCATTTCCTGTGCAGCCAGCATGGAGGGAGCTTTGTAGATGAACTCGTCATGGCTATTTCAAGGCCCAAATGCGCTTCAGCATGGCGTCGACCAGAGGTCTTAGATCTCATTGGTCTGTGGGGCGAGGAGTCTGTTCTGGCTCAGCTCAGAGCCAGCAGAAGAAATTTGGACATTTACAGGAAGATATCCCAGGGCATGTTGGAGAAGGGGCACAACAGGGACGTGCAGCAGTGGTGCGTGAAGATCAAGGCGCTACAGCAGGCATATCAAAAAGCCAGGGAAGTGAACAGCCGTTCTGGCTCCTCACCCAAAACATGCCACTTCTACAAGGAGCTGCATGCAATTCTCTGCGGCGACCCCACCATGGTGCCACCACGCAGCATTGATATCTCCACTGCATCCCACTCCAGAGACAATGATGAGGACGCCGTGGATGAGGATGAGGAGAGCAGGGTGCAGGAGAGTGGGGTGTCCATTCTCCCAGGCAGCCAAGACGTATTCCTGGTCCCAGAACAGTCCAGCAACAAACAGGACAGCAATAATGATCCCAGGGAAGGCACATCTGGTCAGTTTTTTTTCTGCTTAGCAGTTATGTCCTTTTAAATGGGGGGAAGTGGATTTCAAGGGATTAGCAGACTTTACTATGGGGTTACTCCCAGAACAGATTATTTATGTACAGTGGTATGCTCTGAGAATCATCCGTTGATATCTCAAGGAAACTTTCAGGTAGGTAATTTGTTATCCTTTGCACAAGGTTTCGGGGGAGGGCAGTCTTGTTTCTTCCTCCATGGTAGGATACTTTGCTGTGCCACGCTGCAATCAGGTGAGCTGGAATCATGGAGGAACACAGCATAGCGGCATAAGGGCCAGGCCGGTACCCTGCTGCTTGCAGCAAATCTTCCTTTTCCTCATGCGTTACCCTCAGGAGACTGATATTGCTCGTGGTCACCTAGGGAAGACAGAGCATGTTTAAAGTACCCGACCTATAAAGCCGATACTCTCTACCTCTCTATTCCCCTTTGTCTTGTCCTACTGAGACACTTAAATTATTTTCCAAAGGTATCTGACAAGACTATCAACCTGCCCGCGCTGTCCTCAGATCCACTGTGGCCACCTCGTCACAAAACGGTCACCCTAATTAAACTGTGGCTTCTGGTCAGTCCTCTCATACAGGACATTTTAAATGAGCTTTTTAGAGATAATTAATCCTCTCTATAGCAGAGTAAAGTGCCCCTGGCTTACCATCTCTGTAACGGCACGGCGAGCTGAACCTTCTGAGATTTTCATAATGGAATGCGGGTCTGGCTTTGCCTTGTGCACACTAAGGGGAGTATTTTATACACTGTTGCAGTTGCTTCAGTTTCCTGGGTCTGCTAACAATGGCAACGTTGTGCATTTCTTTTCATTCTGCAGACATCTCGTCCTTGACCCCCCCTCTAGAACTGCTGCGGAAAGACTATCATGTATCACAAATCACGGGACGACGTTTGGCAAGCTCATGAACGTCTCCGCGGCTACTGAGACAAAGCTCCGAGCATGGCGGTTGACCTTGTCCCAGGACATGGACAGGGAGAATCGAAGAGCCATGCAGGAGCAGGATCGCAGTACCGAGGAGGAGCTGCTGAGAATCATGCAGGATCAGGCAGACATGCTCAGGTGTCTTGTGGAGCTTCAGGAGGAGCGGCGGCCAGACAGAGTCCCTCTGCAGCCCATCCAGAATGTTCCTCTGCCTATGGCTTTGTTGCCCGCCCCCACCTCCATCCTCAAGAGGTCTTGGAGGAGACAGGGCAAATTCTTGACAACCAGGGCACACTGCTGACTCATATCCAGCTTTTTATCCACTGTTACCCCCAGGTCCTTTTCTGCAGAACTGCTGCCTAGCTCGTCGGTCCCCAGTCTATAGCTGTGCATGGGATTCTTCCTTCCTAAGTGGAGGACTCTGCACTTTTCTTTGTTGAACCTCATTAGATTTCTTTTGGCCCAATCCTCCACTTTGTTTAGGTCACTCTGTATCCTATCCCTACCTTGCAGGGTATCTACCACTCCCCCCAGCTTAGTGTCGTCCGCAAACTTGCTGAGGGTGCAATCGACCCCATCCTCCAGATCATTAATGAAGATGTTGAACAAAACTGGCCCCAGGACCGACCCCTGGGGAACTCCGCTTGTGACCGGTTGCCAGCTAGACATGGAGCCATTGATCACTACTCGTTGAGCCCTATGCTCTAGCCAGTTCTCTATCCATTTTATACTCCATTCATCCAACCCATACTTCTTTAACTTGCTGATAAGAATACCGTGAGAGACAGTATCAAACGCTTTGCTAAAGTCAAGGTATATCACATCCACCACCTTCCCTACATCCACAGAGCCAGTCACCTCATCATAGAAAGCAATCAGGTTGGTCAGGCATGACTTTCCCTTGGTGAATCCGTGTTGACTGTTCGTGATCACCTTCCTCTCTTCCAAGTGCCTTAAAATGGATTCCTTAAGGACCTGCTCCATGATTTTTCCAGGGATTGAAGTGAGGCTGACCAGTCTGTAGTTCCCTGGATCCTCTTTCCTCCCTTTTTTGAAGATGGGCACTATATTTGCTTTTTCCAGTCCTCAGGGACCTCCCCCTGTTGCCACGAGCTTTCAAAGATAATAGCCAATGGCTCTGAAATCACCTCAGCCAATTCCCTGAGCACCCTTGGGTGCATTGCATCCGGACCCATGGACTTGTGTATGTCCAATCCTTCTAAATAGTCTTGGACCTGTTCCTTCAGCACTGCGGGGTGTTCGCCTCCTTCCCATTCTGTGCCACCCAGTACAGTAGTCTGGGAGCTGATCTTGTCTGTGAAGACAGAGGCAAAAAAGGCATTGAGTACCTCAGCTTTCTCCACATCCTCTGTCACTAGGTTGCCGCCCTCATTCTCTAAGGGGCCCACACTTTCCCTAATCTTCCTCTTGTTAGCAACATACCTGTAGAAACCCTTCTTGTTCCCCTTCACCTCCCTTGCTAGCTGCAACTCCAATTGTGCTTTGGCCTTCCTGATTTCATTCCTGCATGTTCGAGCAGTGTTTTTATAATCCTCCCTAGTCATCTGACCAAGCTTCCACTTCTTGTAAGCTTCTTTTTTGCGTTTAAGTTCGCCAAAGACTTCTTTGTTAAGCCAAGATGGACGCCTACCATATTTGCTATTCTTTCTGCACATCGAGATGGTTTGCTCCTGTGCCCTCAATAGGTCTCTTTAAAATACAGCCAGCTCTCTTGGATTCCTTTCCCCCTCATATTAGCCTCCCAGGGAATCCTGCCCATCAGTTCCCTGAGGGAGTCAAATCCGCTTTTCTGAAGTCCATGGTCCATATCCTGCTGTTCTCCTTTCTTCCTTTTGTCAGGATCCTGAACTCGACCATCTCATGGTCACTGCTGCCTAGGTTGCCACCCACTTCTACTTCCCCTACCAAATCTTCCCTGTTTGTGAGCAGCAGGTCAAGAGAAGCGCGGCCCCTAGTTGGTTGCTCCAGCACTTGCACCAGGAAATTGTCTGCGACACTCTCCAAAAACTTCCTGGGTTGTTTGTGCTCTGCTGTATTGCTCTTCCAGCAGATGTCAGGGTGATTGAAGACCCCCATGAGAATCAGGTCCTGTGAACTGGAAACTTTCCCTAGTTGAGTAAAGAAAGCCTCATCTACTTCATCCTCCTGGTCTGGTGGTCTATAACAGACACCCACCACGACATCACCCTTATTGTTCTTGCTTCTAAGCTTAACCCAGAGACACTCAACTGACTTATCTCCAGTTTCATACCGGAGCTCAGAGCAATCATAGTGCTCTCTTACATACAGTGCAACTCCTCCACCCCTTTCGCCCCTGCCTGTCCTTCCTGAACAGTTTATACCCATCCATGACAGTGCTCCAATCGTGTGAGTTACTTCACCAAGTCTCAGTTATTCCAATCATGTCGTAGTTTCTTGACTGTGCCAGGACTTCCAGTTCCTCCTGCTTGTTTCCCAGGCTTCTTGCATTTGTGTGCAGGCACTTGAGATAAGTAGCCGATTGGCCTACTTTCACAGTATGAATCGGGAGGCCTTCCCTGCTGCACCCTCCTCCTTCTGCTTCCTTGTGGTGTCCCTCTTCCCCACTTACCTTCGGGCTTAGGTCTCCATCCCCCATCGAACCTCGTTTAAAGCCCTCCTCACTAGGTTAGCCAGCCTGTCTGCGAAGATACTCTTTCCTTTTTTTCGTTAGATGAATCCCGTCTCTTCCTAGTAATCCTTCTTCCTGGAACAACATTCCATGATCGAAGAATCCAAAGCCCTCTCTTCGACACCACCTGTGTAACCACGCATTTACTTCCGCAATGCGACGGTCTCTACCTGGGCCTTTTCCCTGAACAGGGAGGATGGATGAGAACACCACTTGCACTTCAAACTCCTTTATCTCTTTTCCCAGAGCCACATAGTCCGCAGTGATCTGCTCAAGATCATTCTTGGCAGTGTCATTGGTGCCCACGTGGAGAAGTAGGAAGGGGTAGTGGTCTGAGGACTAGATAAGTTTTGGCAGTCTCTCCGTCACATCCTGAATCCTAGCTGCAGGCAAGCAGCACACTTCTCTAGTTTCCCGGTCCGGACGGCAGATGGATGACTCCGTCCCCCTTAGGAGGGGGTCCCCGACCACTATCACTCTTCTCTTCCTCTTGGGAATGGTGGTCGTGGAACCCCCGTCCCTAGGATAATGCATCCCTTGCCTTCTGATCAAACGGGTCTCCTTCTGATCCATTCCCTCCAAAGGGTCCTCCAAATCGTTCTCCGCCGTAGTACTTGTGCAGAGAGGATGAAAACGATTCCTTACTTCTATCTGCATAGTGGGCACATGGGTTCTCTTTCTTTGGGAGGTCACATGCTGCCAATTTTCTTCCCCATTCTTCAGTTTCGCCTGCTCAGCCTTCTCTGAATCTTCCTTACACTCTGCCTTTGCCTGATGGAGAAAGACATTGTTTTCTTTAATGCAACGCAGGGTTGATATTTGGGTCTCTAGTCCTTTAACTTTCTCTTCCAATAAGGAAACCAGCCTGCACTTGGTACAGATGAAGTCATCTCTGTCCTGTGGGAGGATGACAAACATAGCACATCCAGTGCAGGTGACAACAACAGATCGCTCCCTTTCCATATCTTTCTCTGAGAGCCTCTTCAGATGCTGTATTTCCTGCTCAGCAACGTCTGAAAGGCAAACTCCCACTGTGGGCTCTCTGCTCAGGCAAACTCCCTCCTTCTGTTGGCCGCCCCTCTGTTCGCCACTTAGCTGGTTCACAGCTGGCTACTTTATATAAGGCTGGGGCAGTTGCCCTGCCCCTGCAATTACCCCTCAAAGCCCCGCCCCCCCCCAATTAACCCCTCAAAGCCCACCTGGATCAAAGCACTCCCAATCAATCAATCAATCAATCAGACACACCCTCAACTGCCAAACGGTCCCTGTAACTGCACCAGTCACAAGCACACACACACAGTCAGCTGTAACTTGCACCAGTGACACAACTGGTCTCTCAGATACTCCCCCCTCTAGCACAGCACACACAACACAGCTCCCCTCACTTACCACTCCTCTCGGACAGATCCCAGGCAAACTCCCTCCTTCTGTTAGCCGCTCCTCTGTTCGCCGCTCGACCACAGTCTCCCAGCAAGGATCTCCCCCAGAAACTCAAAGGTGCCGGTGCCTTTGTAATCTGAGATGAATGAGATAACTCAGTGTTTTCTGCACCTTTCTTTTGAAGTCTAGTGAACCTTTGACGTGGATTCTCCTGAAGTAAAGTTTATCCAAACACTGAGGAAGGCAACACAGAATCTGGTGATGAAAGAAGTGTCATGGTCTTTCGTCCCCCATTTGTTTGTTAAAATGCAAATTGTTTTGTTTCCTATCGCTTCTCCCTGTTCTTCTGAGGATGCTGTTCACTACTAAATTGAGGTAAACTCACAGCCCTTTGTTTAGGACAGACCTGTTTAACTTTTGCCTAGGCAGGGCTGTCTGGTTTTGACCATGTGCTAACAACATCACAAAGAGGGAAGTCATAACTTCATATGTAATGTGACTACGTACATTTCACCACGATAGTATTGACCAGCCTGTCATTAGTTTTCAAGGAATGCCTCACAAGCATGTTTTGTACAAAGATCATTGCAATAGTATGTAGGGTGTGAACACAGCAGAGCTTTCAGTCACAGTCCCAGTAGGAGAGGGGACCGTGTGCCAACGCCACAGCCCCCCCCAGAGGCAGGCATAGGGGCAGCCTGTGCCCCTGTGGCTGTGGCTCCAGTGAGTTGTGTGGGGGACCCAGGTGCCACAGCAGCTGCACCCCTGATGATGGTGGGGAGCCAGGGTGTCATGGCCACGGCCACCCCAATTCCTGTGGCGGTTGGGTGCCCAGGTCAGGGCATCACAGAGATCCTGACTGGGGGCTGGGTGCCACAGATTGCCTGATGTGGTGGGGAAAAGCCCATGTGCCATGGCCACGGGGGCGGGGAGCCAGGTGCCATCCCCATGGCACCCCTGAGGCTGGCAGAAGGCCCATAGGCCATGGCTATGGCACCCAAGGCCGGGGGGGCTGAGTCACACTACTACTGCGTCCCTGTGTCTGCCTGGCAGTTGGGGGCCGGACGCCATGGTTGAGGGTTGGGCCTAGCGGACAGGGCACATGTTAGGCCAGAGGTTGTCAAACTGTGGGTGCGCCACCCTAGGAATATTCGGGGGGAGCGGTGCCTGGCTGGGCCTGGGGCCAGCCCCCATTGGGGGCGGGGAGGGAGCACCACCCAGCCCCACTCTGCCCTGCGCTCTGCTCCAGGCCCAGCCACAGCCTCCGATCCTGGCTCCCAGCTCGACCTCAGCACCTGGCTCCTAGTTCAGTCTAGGCCCCTGGTCGCAGCACATGTGTGTGGCCATTGGCGCCTGGCCCCCACCTCAGCCCCTCGTCACGGTATCCAGCCACAGCCTCAGCACATAGCCCCCAGCCCATTGGCCTGTTGCAGCCCCCAGCCCTGACCACAGGTCCCTCACCTACAGCCTACCTCCTGCCTTCCTCAGGGATATATTGCTAGTGGCACCTGAATGCCACCCGCAGCCAACCTCACAGATACAGTGGCGCCCAGACCCCACCCACTGCTGGCCTCAGGAATAAGTCAGTGGCACCCGGGGGCCCACCCCCTGCCAGCCTCAGAGATACAGCAGCAAAGCTGGATCTTATTCTCCTGCCAGCCCTGGGGTACAATGACTGTGGCCTAAGATCTATAACTAAGACTGTTGGCCTAAGATCTATAACTGAAATCACAGTGGCGTTCCCACTGCCGACTGCCCGCCAGGTGCACAGCAGAAGTGCCGCCATGGTCCCACATCTGGCAGGCCTCAGGTATACAGTTGCCACGAACGCATGTGCCACCCCCTGTTGACCTCAGTGATACAGTGGCTACAGGGCCCCACGGCTTGCAGATGTCATGGGCACAATGGTAAGGTCACCCGTGCCCTATCCTACTGCCGGCCTCAGTGATACAGTGGCAACAAGGTCTAACTTACACAGAAACAGTTTCAGTGGCACCCAAGTGAGCCCACCTCCTGCTCGCCCCGGTGGTAGGGTCATCCTAGCTCTATCACCTTCTGACCTCAAGGATGTTGTAGCACCACCTGCCGGTCTTTGTATTACTATGGCAGTAACACCGGGGTCCCTCACCCCGCCGGCCTCAGCGAAGCAGCAGCCGTGGGACTTGGGGCAGACCCCCTGTCTGACAGGAGGTCAGTAGCACCTGAGCCCCATCCTGCAATTGATCAGGGAACACTTCAACGCAGGTTGTGACACCACCACAGGAGGCTCATCTATATTAGTTCACACCAGATTCTCTAGAGGAGAATGGACAAAGCAAGAACTTTTGGATAAACAGATTGAGATTACGCCCAGTCAGTGACTTCCTTCTCAACCAGCAAGTGGCTGGGACCTTGAGCCCATGGTGGGCCCCAATCTTTAGGGAAAGGTTGGAAGGCCTGACGCTGATCAGAGCTACTGTAGAGATTGGAGAAGGAGGGGAAAATCGCTGGCAAACTTATTAGCATGCACGTCGATTCTTTTATCATTTACTATGTTTTCACTGTCATGCTTTCACATTAAGAATAAATGTGCTTGCTTAGAAAGGCAGTGCAGTAACTCATAGCTGTGGGAAAGTGCCCTGCTCATAGCCTTTGGAGAGAAAGCAAAGCATAAATGTTGGCCTCTTAGGTGGTCTGTCTTGCTGAGGAACTCACAGCGTAGGCAGGGCATTGTACAACCTGGAAAATGCCTTGTCGGGAGGGACAGAGACATGGGATTCCACCTAAGAATGGTGAACGCTAAGGAGCCTGGAGTAGGTGCCTTTGCTGGATCACAAGTGGGAAACATAGGAGCAGTTTCTATGAACTGTGAAACAATATTCTTGGAAGGATTGTGAGGCACAGAAAAAAGGCCAGATTCAATGACAGAGGAATAATGATAAGTTTTCATCATCATGGAATAAGTTATCAATGAAAGCTAAGTTTTCAGTGGTGGCAGATGACAGAACTAGGAGCAATGGTCTCAAGTTGCAGTGGGGAAGGTCTCGGTTGGATATTAGGAAAACTTTTTCCCTAGGAGGGTGGTGAAGCACTGGAATTAATTACCTAGGGAGGTGGTGGAATCTCCATTCTTAGAGGTTTTGAAGGCCTGGCTTGACAAGCCCTGGTGAGATGATTTAGTTGGGGTTGGTCCTGCTTTGAGTAGGGGGTTGGACTAGATACATCCTGAGGTCCCTCCTAACCCTCATCTTCTATGATTCTATGAGACCAAATGAGGGGAGGATGAATGGCTGCTCCACACAGGGCCATGGTGCTCAGATGTCCCATTTATAGGCCCCCTGAAATGTCCTACATAGAGCGACAAGGAAAACAAGGACCCAGCACTCTGCAACGCTACCTTCTCGGGAGAAGGACCCACGAACAAGTAGCAGCTGGGCTGGGAGTGGGGCGGAGGGTCCCTTGGTACAGAACGGAGCTGAAGTCTCTCACCGTTATGAAGACCAGGAAATGCAGTGTGAAAAGGCTTTACACCTGGTGCGGCGGGGACTGAGGGGCATCAGCAGCTAATAGAGCCTGCGGGCCACAGCTAGGGAAAATACAAGCATATGGGCCAGCACCCTAGCTGGCATAAATTGGCTGTGGCTCTACTGAAATCAAGAGCCGGATCCTCTGCTGGTGTAAATCACTATTGAAATCAACAGGCTGGTCTACTCCCAAGTGGTGCAGACTTGCTTTGCTCCTATGAAGAGAACTGCCTTATTTTCCTGATGTCCCATTAACAAGATAATTCCCCTGTTCAGACTAAACCTGCTCTCGTCTCAGTACTATTGACTCCACATGGTCCCGTGTCTCATGCCCCCCAGTGGCTGGTCCACATACAGGATAACAACCTACTGCGATCAGGTACTGTGATAGATCAAGCAGCAGCAGAGGGCTGTGAAGGGGCTCGTAAACACCTGTTCTGATGATGACCCATGTGGGGACGACCCATTCACAGGATGGAATATTTGCATCCATTTGCCTTTTATTTTTAAACCCGCTTTTCTAACAAACTTCCATGTATTGTCTATTTAATAGTGTTGCCAAAAAACCCTGGCAGCCAGAATTCAGGGCCTAGAGCGCCCAAGCTGGGAACGTTAGATTCTAGGGGGCAGCCCGAATCCGGAACAGTTGGGCAGGGTGTGATTGTTTCAAAAAACTATTTTAAAAAAGCATTGGCAGATTCGTACTTTTAAAATGGCAATACAAGTGCTAAAGGCCAAGTATTTCAAGTACTTAGGTGCAAATATACTTAAGTAACTGGGGCCACTGCTATTCCCTGCGTCCCTGGGAAACTCACAGCCCCACATGATGTCAAGTTGGGGAGGGTTCTGACCCCAGCTGCGCTGCCCAGGAATAGGGCTAGTGTCGGGGGGCAGGAGAAGGCTGGGGCTGCCTGGCTTTTCTTGGGTTTTTTATCATGTTAGTGACACTTTGGAAAATCATTTCCCAGAGATCTGGGCACTGAGCCCTCTTCCCTGTGAAGTGGTCTGAAAAGATTGACAGTGAAAGGCCAGATGATGGGTGGACACACAGACACATGGCTAGGGCCCATGGTGAGGGAGAACTTCCTTATCAGTATCTGAGGCAGGTTGAAGGAGAAGGAGTGGACGTTACTCATCTAATCTTATACACATTGAGACTCTGCAGGGAACAGAGCTAGGGTTTGTTACTAGAGTAATCCAGCCCAATGGGGAGGAACTAAATATAAAGAAAAGGGTCATGTGCAGAACAGGGTTTGCTGTCGGGCCTGCGAAGGAAAAGAAATCTGCCAACTTTTCTGTGAACTCAATGCGCTTTTCTTCTTCATCTCCCATAAAAATATGGAGAATGGAGGTGGTTAAACTTCTCCCCTGAAGGAAAGGCATTGAGCCACTTTGCTTAGTTTCTTCTCTCCTGTACCAGTGCAGATAGGAGGGATAGAATTTGTTTTAAATGAGTTAGGGATAATGGGAATTTTCATTGTTTTCTTTTTAAGTGTTTAGCTCTGGAGCCAGCTTTGCAGGCTGGTTAAGAGTGAGGGGGCAGAATTAATTAAAGGTCAAAACACTTCTTTTTGCAGAGGTGAGGTAAGGTTGGCTGGAGCAATATCACTTCCTTGCAGAACCTTTACTTCTGCAACTCAAACTTCTGAGAACCAGGAAATGTGGGTAAGGTTGCCCCCATCACCTTAACCCAGTCCTTTTTCACCAATCTCCCATTGACATACACATTTTTTCTCTGTCAACACCCTGCTGGCTGAAATCTACAAGCTTTTCTTCACGCGCTTTTACAGTCCTTCAAACCAGACCTCCAACCTCATCTTGGACTGATGAGGAAAAACCCCTGGCAAACCAGTCTGGGGTACAGACTGGACATGGCCATACAGTGATTGCAGAGCCCTGACTCCTACTCCGATCAGCCCCACCTCATTGATCCCTCCTCTTCCAGACATATTGCAGCACCTCACCCCCCAAATCCTCAAAAGCCTGGATAGGGGAGCTTATTTTCCCTTGTGATAGTCTGAGCTCTCCCTCCCCACCTGGACACAGCTGGAGCTGAGGTGTATGCCTCCTCCATTGCTCCCCTTTGAGAGCCAAAGGGTTAATTTAGAGACTACTGATAAGGCTCAGATGTGGAGTGGCTGATATCCACCCAAATTATCCACAGTTCCAGGCCATGTTTCTTATTGAAAGAAATTACTCAATATCCCAGTTCTAAGTTTTATTAACTTGAACAAATAAAACCAAGAACACGCATAACTAAGGTTAAATGACTAACAACACTGCTCAGCTAACTAAGGGTTAAACAATGCAGTTATAAAGTTCAGGTCAAATAAGGAAATCAATGAGTGAACAATGATATTGTGTTGGAATCAAGTGATCCATTTAGTCCAACCATCAAATTAATACAGCAGAAAATCAACCGTCACAAATCCTAAAACAGCAACCTATTGATGCAGGTGCATATTTAGTTATGCCGAAACCCCAATCAGAGATTTTCACGCAGATAGTGCAATTCAAGATTTAGCAAACTGAATATTTCAATACTGAAACAATTGATGAACAATTCATATGTAACATGTAAATTTCTTGAAAGCTTTCATAGGTGAGGAGCAAGCATTCAGTGATTTCACAGGGCAGAGTTTTAAGGCTATTAAGATTTGGAGAACTATCCTTTTTAGCATTTTCGTTGTTTGGATTTCAGAGGTATTTACACATTCTCACCCTCTCTTTCACACATATACAGCCACAATTTTACACCCTAACATAACAGAAATGCTAGGATGTCTCCAAGTTAATTAAAAAAAATAACAGACAATAGAAAAAGAAACAACAAATTTCTAAAATTATAAAGGGCTGGATCTCTGCAGCTCCCTCAGTCTTTTGATTCACATAGAGTAGGAGCTGCAGTTGCAGCTGAGGAACCAGGTAAGGGCATAGATGATTCAGCACTTGGGGCTAGCAGACTTTTCAGGTACAGGGAGCCCAGGGAAGGCTGTCATGGGCTGTCATGTTGTGCTTCTTTCCCATGAGGGGATCAGCCCTGGGACCCTGGTAGTCAGTCTCCCTTTGATGACTTACATGAGATAAGAATGGTCATGCTGGGTCAGACCAATGGTCCATCTAGCCCAGTAGTCTGTCTGAGAGTGACCAATGGCAGATGTTTCAGGGGGAATGAACAGAACAGGCTGATTGACCTGAAAAGTGAAGTGCTTCACTTTTATCTTTATTGTTGTTGATTCCAGCTTACCCCACCTATCCCCACCTCCTCTGAGGTCTCTGGGCAAATCAGGTGTGAACTATTCCTTCGATATAACTGTGTCGCAATCCAGCTGAAGGGAGGCAGACTTAGGCCCAATGTCAGTTTGGAAAAGACCTGCTTAACCCAGAGGTTTTCCTCAAAGCCTCCATTGTTGTAACCACACGTAGTGCGGACGTGCAAACCCCAAAGATATCAAAAATGAAAAAACACGAGGCCAGTTATTAGGGTTAAACAGCTGTGCTCTGAAAGCTGACCTTCTCAAAAGAAAAACAGGTCTCAGCACACATAAAAGAACTGGCTGCAAACCAAAACAAAAAGAAACAAACAATTAAACAGAAATGCTACCATCATGCATCCATCGCTATTTTAAATGTTGACATCTCCTGACAGATATGAAATCTTTGCTTTGCAAACAAGAGAACCAGGGAATTCTGTGGCTGTTACATTCTAACTGGGTAAAGTTACACATCTTGTCTCAAGTAATTTTCCTCTTAGCAGAAAATTCATTTTAAAGCTTGTCAAAATAAATTCCATTTGAAATAGAAAAAATTACAGACTGTACAGGCTCTCTATTCTCAGACATGCTATTTCTCTCACATATTCTCCCATCCTAATTCCTGTGGAGTGACGTTTTACTTTTTCAGGATTAGCCAACATTTCCTATATAGTAAGAAGAGGCCATGAGAGAAGAAAAAAAATTATATGCTCTATGTCCGTTTTCTCTTAATTTCCATTTCCATCCAGTGAGCTTCATGGGCAGTGGCATTCTACAATAACCTGGGAGCCTTCCATTTCTATGAGTTCACTTCTCCCTAGGTCTCCTCCCATAAGTGTTTGTGGAAGCGGTCTCACGCTATGTAGGCAGGTCTGCATCATGACAAAAAGCACCTGTCCTCCATCATATTCATACTTTCTAATCTTTCGAAGTAGCAGGAGGTGGAGACAGAATGGGCAATTTGTAAGATAGTGGGGGCATAGGCATCCACTGATAATGTGAAGTGCAGCATTGAGATGCGTGTCCAGCTTAGGTGTATGTGTACTCCTGCCCAAGCAGACGCAATATTTTGCTGGAGCATACACAAATGCCAACGCAACAGCGCGCAGGGTTGTGAAATCCGCACCCCAGCCATAACTGCACAGCCTCCACAACAGGTTGATCCTGGCTGCCACTTTCGCTACCATTCCATTAATATAATGGTGGAAAGAAAGAGTTCTGTCCAACTTTATCCCCTGAAAAGGTTGCTCAAGAATGGCAGGGGGGATTCATTGAGTTGTATGATGATTTCTTTGTTTGCCTCCCTGTTGTTCACCTAGGATGGCTGGCTGCAACCAGGCAGGCAGCATTCAAAGCTGCTAATAGCCTACTCCACTCTCTTCTTGAAAGGATCTTCCAGCCTCTGGTGGCTCAACACTTCAGGAGTCACAGGCCTTTCGTAAGAGTGGCTCAGGCCTTCAGACAGGCAGATAATGGCCAAAGCCGGAGTGAATGGGTCATGAGCCAGTGGAAGAAGGAACAATGCCCTGGCAGACAGCAACAACTGCCTTCCATCTCCACCTCACCCATAGGCTGCAGCCTGCCACGGAAGGAGTGGACCCACTTAAACCACCTAAGGATGGGTGTCGGGCCCTTTAACTCTTGCATGCACAGCTGGGACCTTTGTGGTCCTGTAGCCTGTGACTGTGGAGAAATACAAACAGCGGACCATCTTGTGGAGGAATGCCCCATCCACCACCTCGGAGGATGGGTTTCCCTCAAACTCCTGACTGACAAAACACTGGAATGGTTGAGGTCTGCCACATACAGTTGATGAATGAATGTTTGAATGGAACTCTACACCACATGCAAGAAGGAGGAGGAGAAGTGATGCAAATGAATAAGACTCAAGAGCACAACTAAGAGTTCAACCCGCAGAATCAGGACCCAGCGTTCATGTATCCTACAGTCTGAACTTGGAATTCATTCCCTCCTTGGCTACCATCACTTGCACAGCATGGAAGTGCTTCTTGTCCAACAAGGCAGCTAGACTGAGACCCACAGGCATGGAATGGCCTCTGACGGAATCAGCTCTTTCGCCCCGTGCTTTATGAAACTTTGGATCCAAATGGCAAAGGACAATTGATCCCCATTTAATCATGGCATCCTTTAGAACCATGATCAGTGCCACTGAACTAGGGAGCAGTGTTCTAAAATTGATTAGTTTACCTGGGCCAAAGGTCACCAGAACTTCCATCTCTGGAGTGAAAATCAACCACTGGTACCTGCAATTTCTACCTGAGTTCTTGTCAAATCCTTAGCCTTAGTTGAAGTAATTTTATACTTCTCTAGAGTGGAATTCTTCACCAGCCACACAAAATAACAGTGGTGATAGTGAGGTATAACTACCCCAAATATGCCCATTTATTTCTTTAACCTCGTGGCACACATTTAAGATAGGGACTAAACACAGGTGTGGTTCAGAATCCCTGGAAGATACCAAAGGGCAGGTAGCCATTAAAAATAGGTAGTTTTCTGCAACTATATCATATTCAACCCAGATGTCACTTTATGCACATGTGCAACTTCTATTGAGTTCACCCCGGGAGATATGTCACTTCCATGTTCTGCATCTTTACCTAGATAGGGATTGCACTTCCCAACTAACAGACAATATGTACCTGATTTGGAAGGATATATATCTAGGAGAGACCGCTTGCAGGGCCTGGGACACAACTACTTAGGGAGACAAATGCACGGGTATTTCACCTAACACCAGGTCATTTACTAGGGGATACTCTTTTTATCAAATGGTCATTTGTATCAAACTCCTGAATAAATCTGAGCTACATCTTGTCAAATAAAACTAATATCAATTATGTAAACAAATGGCATTCAGGAAAGAGAGAGAAACACACATCACAGATGAGCGTAAGACACTTTCAGTTTCATATAAAATACAGTTCCAGAGCAGATTACATATAATTCGAAATAAAAACAGAAGATAGCATTCCCTCTGATGCATTCAAACCTTCTACACTCAACATCGTCTTATTATTATTAAGTCATGTTATTTAGAAGACATTTCATAACATCATAACAGGAAAAAACAGCCAGCCCTCCCATCTGCAAACAATACTCCCAGCTCAGCAGGAAAAAGGTCAAAAGCAGCTTTGACAATATACAGAAACAGGGATTAAAGAACAGAACAATTACTCTGTGTTTGGGATCCATTCAAATTTCCCCTCCAGCTCTTTGACACTTCAATCTCCAGCCCCACTGAGACTAATTGAGAATCAAAGTGTGATACCTAACACAGAGAGTGCAAAACACTGCATCACGTGACACCCTGGGCGGTGTAAAGATAACATACAGGGAGGCTGACACAGAAGCTAAAGCTGCTGGGCTGAGGGGGGATTGGATGGTAGTGGGGAAAGAGGGAATCCCGCTGAATCACCCTATCTTCCTTTGGTGTGACTGAGGGTGCAATGACATTTTTTGCACCGGTTCCTGCTCTTTGTTATAGTTCAACATATTTTAAGTGAGGAAAATGGTAGAAAAAAGATCTGTTATTCAGCACAACCTGAAACAACATGAGGACAACTGAGAAATTTGCACCCAAAGGGGTAACTTGATGACTAACAATTGCTTAGAATTGTGGGACCAATGTAACTCTGACGCTCACGCTTTATTTAGCATAGGAAAAGTGATGGAGTCTAGGTCAGGTGAAGGGGAAATCTTATGCCAAGCACTGTACCTGAGTTATATCTGCACTGCCACTATAGTTGTATTTTTACACCAAGATCCCTAACTTCAGCAACTAACTCTGTGTACAGTCCTAGTGGATATAAGGCACAGGTAGTTTTTGCTGCAGTGTAGCTTGTTGAGATCAACCCTATCCCCCCACTTGGGGCTGATGAATATTCCTGGCAGGAGGAACACACACTCCCCTAACTCAAAAGGCAAAGGAGTTGATAGTAAAGGTCAGAAGATGGACCCCAAAGAAAGGTGAGCTCCAAAAGGCAGAAGCAGGCAACTCATCTGAGGGAGCTCAGAGGCCATGGTGCAGATGGGTGCAAAGCTCACTGTGTCGGAATTAGCAAATGTGATTTAAAAAAAAAAAAAATTGGCCAGTTCTAATCAAGGCATTTATTACAGTACTCTCCCATGTGGATTTTCTGATGTCTGCTAAGGGCTGAGCGCTGACTGAAACTTTTCCCACACTCAGGGCATGCATACGGGGTCTCTCCAGTGTGGATTCTCTGATGTGTGATAAGGGCTGAGCTATGGCTGAAGTTTTTCCCACACTCAGGGCATGTGTAGGGTGTCTCCCCAGTGTGGATTCTCCAATGTGTGATGAGGTTTGAGCTCTGATTAAAGCTTTTCCCACACTCAGAGCATGTGTAGGGCGTCTCTCCAGTGTGGATTCTCCTATGTCTAATAAGAGCTGAACTATGACTGAAGCTTTTCCCACACTCAGAACATCTGTAGAATGACACTCCTGTGTGGATTCTCTGATGTGTGATGAGGTTTGAGCTCCGATTGAAGCTTTTCCCACACTCAGAGCACATGTAGGGTGTCTCCCCTGTGTGGATTCTCTGATGCGTGATGAGGGCTGAACTATAGCTGAAGCTTTTCCCACACTCAGGGCATGCGTAGGGTGTCTCTCCAGTGTGGATTCTCTGATGTGTGGTCAGGGCTGAGCTCTGATTGAAGCATTTCCCACACACAGAGCATGTGTAGGGCGTCTCTCCAGTGTGGATTCTCCGATGCCTGATAAGGTTTGCGCTCTGACTGAAGCTTTTCCCACACTCGGAGCATACGTACGGTGTCTCTCCAGTGTGGATTCTCTGATGTGTGATAAGGGCTGAGCTATGGCTAAAGCTTTTCCCACACTCGGGGCATGTGTAGGGTGTCTCCCCGGTGTGGATTCTCCGATGTCTAATGAGGGCTGAGCTCCGATTGAAGCTTTTCCCACATTCAGAGCATGTGTACGGTGTCTCCCCTGTGTGGATTCTCTGATGCGTGATAAGAGCTGAGCTCTGACTGAAGCTTTTTCCACACTGAGAGCACGAGTAGGGTGTCTCGCCTGTGTGGATTCTCCTGTGTGTGATAAGGTGTGAGCTCTGATTGAAGCTTTTCCCACACTCGGAGCATGTGTAGGGTGTCTCCCCTGTGTGGATTCTCCAATGTGTGATAAGGGCTGAGCTCTGACTGAAGCTTTTCCCACACTCAGAGCATGTGTAGGGTCTCTCTCCTCTGTGGCTTTTCTGATGTGTGAGAAGGTCTGAGCTCACATTGAAGCTTTTCCCACACTCCTGGCATGCATAGGTTGTCTCTCCCACATTGATTCTTCCATTTTTAATAAGGTGTGAGTGACTACTAGAGTTTTCATCTGGCCTGTGCTGACTCTCACAGGCTTTTTCTTTTTCTTGGAGTGTACAACTCCCTTTGGATCTTCGTGATAACATCCCATGTTGTTCTACCTGTTCACCGTCTTCCTCCTGAGGATAATCCTTCTCATTCGTACTCATCATTCCATCAACTGATGGTATAGAGAGAGAATCCAGACATAGGTCACTCCCTGTGCCAGAAAGAAAGAAAATCTCAGAGAGGAATGGAAAAAGATGTGAATAAGCCAAAATATATACTGAGAGATCAAATTTATCAGGAGTTGATTTTCTGCAAAACCTTTCACCAGTGGAAAGAGAGGAGGGGATCAATTCTGGGGCCACATCTCACCAGAACACTCAGGGTGAAGCTAGATTGGGGAGGGACCTGCTACCAGCGTTCAGTCAGTATAGCTGGGAAGACATGAGTGACATCTTCCATAATGATTCCACACCTGCTGGGAACAATCCTAGACTCGGAGAGCTCACAAAGTCTTTGCAGGAAATCCCAAATGTTTCCCACGTTCACAGACAGTTTTTGAGTGGGTTTAACCAATTCCTCACCTGTGCAGGCAGCTCTCAGGAGCACATTTTTCTCAGAGCCCTGAAGATCAGGGACCAATGGCTCTTCCTCTCTTTCCAGCTGGGAGATCACATCAGGTTTGGAAACCAGAAACCCTGCTCCAGGCAAAGAAAACAAGAGAGATCAGTGGAATGTGTGGGATACTTGGCACAAAGAATATTGCATGATTTTAACCCTAGCTCATGTTTAAGCAGTAACATCCCAAGGCCAGCTCCCTTGGCTCAAAGTGGCAGGATAGTATCAGAACGTATGTTGCATGAAATGGCGCCCATGTACTGACCAACCCGTTGGTGACACTTCATTTCTCTGGGTTCTTATAGCAACTCTGGTCTGACCTGGTTAATTGGTCTTGTCCGAGCGGTTGACTCAGCAGTACAAAACACGCGAGAGTTACAATGTAGCAAAACAGCCAGTAAGCAGCTGCCACGGGTTTTTCAAATTGCCAGCAGTCAATCTGTAGCCAGTGCTTTGTAAACTTGACTATAAAGCTTAGGAACAGGAAAAGCTCAGGCAGAGAGGAAGAACAAACTGAGCTGTATCTAAAGCTGCACGTTGCTTCGATGGGCTGACGCACCGAACTAGCCCGGCTCCCCTGGACCTGATCACTTCTGGGGACTCTCTCCAATCTGCAAGAATCTAGCGCAGATTGCCACCGAATCCTTCAGCTGAAAAGTATAACAATTGTATCCTTTGAATGGTAAGCTATTAAGACTTGTTAGCATTGTAATTGTATCCTTTTAGTAGTAAGTTGTTGAAATCTGTTAGTATTACATTTGTATCTGTTAGTGGTAAGCTATTAAGAACTGTTAGTGTTGCCACTGTATCCTTTAGTAGTAAGCTGTTAATATTTGCTAGTGTTGTAATTGTATATTCTGTCCCTGTATAACTGAATGAAGTAGTGTTTAGAGAGTGGGTTAGAGCATTGTGTTAGGCTGTTTGTAATCCAATAAACCTTTTGATTTTCCCCTCGCCTTCTCTGTTAGTCCCTTACTCGTATCCCAAACCTAGAATTTACAAACTCAGTTGTAACAGATAGTTGTTATTATTATTAATTATGTTCATTATCTTAGTGCATAAAGGTCAACTAAGAGTCAGTCCCCATTGTGCTAGGCACGGTACAAACACAGAACAGGAGATGGTCCATGCCCGGAAGAACTTACAATCTAAATAGACATGACAGACACAGAATGGGGAAAGGGGTAGAACAGATCAGTGAAGTGAACAGTGTGATGGCAGAGTGACAAATATGATGGATACAGGCTGTCCTGAGACTAATGTATTCAATGTAATAACTGGGGCCAGTGTTTTCCGGAAATTGCTACTAGTACTGCATTTTTTGTTCTGAAATGACTCTTCATTTCTGGAATCACCTTTCATATGTGCAATTGCCGATCACATGGTGGGCAGGACACGCAGGGTCATGCCCCTCCCCATATTTTTGCTCTGAGACACCTGACTGATCCCCAGGGTGCAGGGCAGAGGCTGGGGCTCGCTGCTGTTAATACTCGCTGCCAACTTCTTCCCTCCTTACACAAGCCTGGCCTTGGTAAAACTCCACAGAGCTTCCCTTGGGCGGGCAGCCGACTTGGCAATGGGGTGTCAGGCTCACTCAACTTGCTGATACAAAGGATTTTGAGCTGTTCTATATTGTTACCAAGCACAGTACTGAAAACACTGCTTTGCCACCATTCACTGAAAATAGGGGGAAACTGAAAGTAAATAAAATTAAATTGGTAAGAAATAGGGTGGCAGCAGGAGACCATAACATGAAGATGCATAAGTTAATTAAGCATATAGTAAAGAAATAAAGTGATGGCTTATAGTTTAAAATGTCTGGTAAATCTAAGTATGTGATCAATGCTCGCAGACAGCCAAGGACAATGAGATGGTAATTCTCAACAGTTCAGCCAATGACTGGTCTGTTGGAAGGCAGGGTCTGGGCTGAGGTCAGGTAAAGGTTACTCCAAAACCTAAAGGGAGGGAGGGGTCAGTCAAGCATGGTGCAAGTCTTCAATCAGGTCCAGCTTTGATTGACAAATGAGTTTAGTGGCTGTGACTGGTTCATAAGAAGCGACTGATCAGGGAAAGCTTATAGATGATTGATGGATAGGTATGCTAGTGACAAGGAGTGAGGAAGTAATCAATCAGAACTGGCCAAAACCTGTATGTAACGCAGAGAGCTGACAGGTTTGAGTCAATCAAGATAGAGCAGATGGAGAAGCAGGAGAAGAAGAAGGAAGAGCTCAAGAGCTAAGAAGAGCTGAAATCACTGAGGAAGGGAAGCAGAGAAGCAAAGCAGTGACAGTAGTGGAAGCAGCTCCGTGACTGAACAAAAGGACCGATCAGAGGGGGAAGTAAGCATGACAGTCATGATAAGCCATACTAAGTATGACAGCCATAGTATAGGGAACAAATAGGGTGTATGGAGTGTGTTTGTCTGAGATACACAAACATCCAGCGTTATTATGTATGTTTTTTTATTCTGTATGTAGTTTTAATGTTTAAGTAAGAACTTGCTGTCAGCATCCTACGCATGACTGATCACCACATGTAGAACGTAACCACTTAAAAGCTATATGGTTTTTTTTTATATGCTGTATGCTGTTGCAGTATTGGGTACTTTAATGTGCATCTCTGTGCTAATAGAATTTGTATTTTCTTTTCTCGATATATATATATATGCTTTTAAGCTGTGATCCTCCCATTGATAACTGATGATTATGACCCATTCATATCACCCCACAACAGCTACATGACAAAACACCACATGCCTCCTGCTCTTTATATTCATAGCAATACTAATCACAGAGGGAAACTGAAGTGTGTATTAGAATCAGAGAAGTGTCGCCAAAATTTCCACCTCTGTCACACATACACTGCTCATAGCCCTTGAAGAGAAAGCAAAGTGGAGGAGTTGGACTTTGATATAGTGAACACAATGAAGTGCAAACTGAAAGCCTCAAACCCTGGTCACAGAGAAGAGGCAGATGGGTCCCTGCCCACAGAGAGGTGCTGGTTAGAGATCTGATACCTGAGAGGGCATTCCTTGAGCAGACCATGGAGGCAGGTCAAAGATGTAGCTACCCAAGATCTAGAACATCACAAAAGTACATTTTAGGGTATTAGGGAATCTAGTGAGTGAGGTGTAATGGGAAAGAGAATCAAAATCCCCCCCATGTGTACAGAAAGCTGGGGAATTAAACACTAAAATTCAGGAGCAACAGTCTAATTCTTCTGGAAAAGGAGAACATAAGAAACAGGAACTGGGACACGTGACCTCAGGAGGGACAGGCTCCAAGATCCAAGGAGCCTGGAGGGAAGACAGTTTATAAGTGCTGCAGATGGGGGCGTGGCCAAAGTCTGGGATTTAGCTGAAGAGGCCTATGGAGATAATCCCAGGACAGATATTTTGTGCTCATTCTGACAGACAAACAAATAACCACAAACAGGTATAGTACCCCACAGGGACTTTTGGGGGGCTTTAACAATTTGGTTGCTATGCAGTATCTAAGCAATTGGACCGCATTTATGTAGGTGAATTATCAATAAATAAGTGATGTAAATCATGAGAATTAATGCTTAATTATGGACACCGCAAAAGCCATATTTGGATAGGGGCAACTATTGACATTATAATAATCAGGGTAAAGGAGTAAATATGGTACATATAATCATACTATTACCATAAGGAAGGGGATGAATACGTTGTGGAGTACCACTGAATCTCTCTCTCATTCGTGGTCATGTGGGAATGTGCAGCCGAGACTGTCCATAGTCATGCTGCGTATTTCCGGCAAGTAGACTCCTGATATTAGGATACTGAGGGAGATGCACCACTTCCATAGTTTTAGTGCTTCTACTCACAGGGAGTGAGGCCTGATGTCTCCCTGACGGTTTATGTAATCCATGCAGGCCATACTGTTTATCGTGACCCTTGTGTGTGTGTCTTTGATCAGTGGAAGGGAGTGAGTGCACGTATTTCTGGCCACTCTGAGTTTGAGCAGATTGATGTGGAAGCATCTCTCTGCTGGAGACCATTTGCCCTATATTGTGTGACCATTGAGATGCGCACCCCATCCTATGAAGGATCCATCGGTGCTCAGGAGTAGAGATGGGAAAAACTGAACAAACTGGACTCCCGTATAGACATTTACTGGGTTCTTCCACCAGTTCAAGGATTACTTGACCCTGGTGGACATCGATAGTAGTTTGCTTATGTTGTCTCTGTTTGGTCTGTAAACCGAACCAAATCATGCTTCAGGGCATCTCATGTGTAGTCTGGCATATGCAATAACCAATGTGCCCGCAGAAATGTGCCCCAGAAGCTGAAGGCAATGTCTGGCTGAAATTTGGGGACTGAATTCTACTGTCTCTGTCAACGAGGAGAGACTGAGAAATCTGTGATGTGGGAGAAGCGCCTTTGCCAGAATGGAGTCAAGGTCAGCTCCTATGAATTCTAGCCTCTGAACCGGTGTTAAAGTCAACTTTTGTTCATTGATCAGTAGGCCCAGATTCTGAAACAGGTCCAGTGTGGTCTGAGAGACTCGTTGGGCCTCTGTGAAGAATCGAGCCCTGAGAAGACAGTCATCCAGGTAAAGCTAAATCATGAGGCCTAGTAAGTAGGCCACCACTACCAAGAGGACCTTGGGGAATACTCTGGGGACGATGAGAGACCAAAAGGGAGTATTCTGTATTGATAGTAGTCTTGGCCTAGCGAAAACCTGAGCGTAACGTCTATGGCTTGGTATGGTCGAGATGTGAAAATATGCATCTTGAAGGTCAAGGGCAGAAAACCAGTCTCCTTTTTCTAACTCTGGAATGAGCTTTGATAAACGTGACCATCTTGAACTTTTGAGTTTTGAGAAACTTGTTGAGCACTCTGAGGTCCAGTATGGGTCTCCAACCCCTTTTTTTCTTTGGTATCAGGAAGTAATGAGAGTAGAAGCCTTTGCCCCCTATATGTGTGGGCACTGGCTCCATGACTCTTATGCTGAGGAGGTGGTTTATCTTCCAACGTAGCAGACTCTCATGAGAAGAGTCACTGAATATGGGGAAGGGTGTTTTGGAGGAGGAAGGGAGGAGAAATGGATGGAGTATCCATCTCGGATGATTTCCAGCACCCATTTGTTGGAGGTTATCCGTTCCCAGGTGCTGTGAAATGAGGCAATGCAGTTTCCAAAGGAATAAGTTGAGTTTTCCAGCATGAAGTGAGGAGAGTGCTGTATGGGGCACCTCCACTAATCCAGTAAAATGGCATCCTCAAGGTGGAGGAATGAGAAGTTTGCTGAGATCCTGACATCTTCTACTTGGGGAACCTGAGTTTTTTCCTCTGTGGTTCATATGATCTCTGTGCACATTAAGGTGGATGTCGGGATGAATATTGTGAGTGATGCTTGAATGATGACTGAGGGCCGTACTGTCTGGCTGTGGCTCAGAGGGGTGATATGCCCGGTGACCTTATGGAGGATGAGAAGAGCATTTGGAAGCTAGGTCCATTTCTTCTCTTTCTGATTCCGACAATGAAAAGGGTGGTGCATGGCAGAAGGTCATCAGTGAGCCAAGGCTCCGGGTGAAATTATTACCGGGGCCCTGGTACTAAGCAGAGGAGAGTTAGGTGCATCAGACACTTAAAGATCTGTTGTGCACCGGAAATCTGTCCATGCAGAGGGTGCTGATACCGGAAAAAACTGTCAATACCAAAAGGCTTGTACTGACAGTGTCGGAGACGCAAACCTGATAGCACGATCCGTCGGTGCCTGGGGTATGGTCAGTGGTACCGATATTGATGACCATACCGATGGAGCCTTCCCTAGGGCGAATCTTCCATGCTTCTCATGCCCCCGTGGTACCAATGCTTCTTTGCCTGCGCCCATCAGGTCTTTAGGCATCCCGACATGCCCTGTCAGTTCGGGACTGTTCGTGCCCTGGGTACCAGATTTAGATGACTTCCGTCCCATCGGTACTGATGATACTGACCAAGCAGCAGATAGTTTTAGGCTCAATTTGGGCTTGCAATGGGGACTCCCTGGCCTTTTCTTAGAGGGGCTGGCAGGAATCATCTCTCTGAAATCACCTCCCTTGGAAGTGGACGGTTGTGGTGAGGGCTTCCACCAGAATTCCAGAGGTCGAAGGGCTGATTCCATGAGCAGGAGTTTGAACCTCAGTTCTCCATCCTTCTTGGTCTGCGCTGCAATTGCTGACACAAGCCACACTATGTGGAATATGCTTCTCCCCCAGACAGCAAACGCACTGCGAGTGTCTGTCAGTCACTGGGATAGTTTCCCTGTAACCTGTCGGAGGCTCAGTATAATTTGAGTTGCTTGACCACTGTCCTACAGGCCTAGCATAGCTTTAGTTGCTTGTTTGGCTATTCTGACCCCTGTAGCATGACATCTTCAAATTGGCAGAGATGAACAGGAATACTGAATGACCTTGCATATATCTCAGTTTCTGCATACCACATCACATAAGACAAAATACACAACATATATGCTTTCAGCTGAACACAGATAATGGTGATGGGAACAAGTTATCCTTTAATGTCTAGGGGTACACTGTTTCATTCCCAAGGGGCATGCATTTACACCGTCCCTCCTATCACCAGATGTTTTTTTGATAACCCCAATTATCATGATGAGAACGGAATGCAGTTAAGGGTGAAAACCCAATGTAGATAATTAGCATATATGATAATGAGTAGAGAGATAATTAGGTGAAAGCTGTTTATGGAAGGGTATAAGAAGTTACCACTTAGACAAAGTGGAGCGCTCCATCAACACCGACTCCACAGGAGGTGCTACCAGTCAGACAAGAGGATCCACTGATTCCCTGGAGAGATCCTGAAGAAAGCCATTCCTTTATACAGCCTTCTGAGTAATGCTTTGCTCTCCAGGTTTAGTGAGTCTCAAATATTGTAGTTAATTTTAGGCTTTGTATTTAACTAGTATATCTATAGAAAATCTTGACATTAAATCTTACTGATCTGCAAATCGGTCATACCATATCTCACTGGTATTCACACTGATCACTAAGTGTCCAGTATCAACAGTTGGTGTCCCTTGATGGGCTCGATCAGCTGTGAGTGAGATGATCTTTGAGGCATATGGTGCAAGGGTTTCTCTCATGGTATGTCAGCAGGGTAGCAACCTGTCTGGCATGGTTCTCCACAAAGCTGTATCTGTATTTTGCTTCAGGAGGAGGGCATTATGTCCTCTACAGAAATGTGTTGTGAGTCAGACAGTCAAGAGGTTGCCACTCCCGTTCTCCTTTCGCTAGAACCAGGCTCAGATAGGAAAGCTTTTGTGGATGACCTGGAAAAGGACTCATGGTCTGGAGGAGCATTTAAGGGTAAAACAGTATATGCAGACTTGATGCTCCAGTGGGAACAATTCATAGAGACAAAGCCTGATCGTAAGAAAAAACACTTGGCTGCTTTACATGGGTTCGTTTTGGTAACTAAAACCCTTATTGAAGAGTTAGGGAAGTTAGCCAGAGAAAACAAGGAGCTGCATAAAAAATTGATAGCATGCCAAGGTCATGTACAGAAACTGAAAATAGAGTATGAATCTTCAGTGTCTGACTGTCTCACTCAGGCTAATTTGCTCTCTAACTCTCCGCACAATGCAGACGGGTACAAAGAGGAAACTAGACAGTGGGAGGAAACAGATCATATCTCGGAAGGAAAATGTAAGGACATGCAAGCTGCAGTATGCGTTGTCCTGGAGGAGAAAAAGAGGGAAACTGAGGGCCAGTCCCATGTAGTTTGCCAGCGGCAGTTGTCTCAGTGTAAAAAGCAATTGGCTGCTGCCCAGGGAATTATTGCTGCCATGCAGGCAGACGGAGGTTGTGATGGTGCAGAGAGTGATGGTATGCAGGACTTTGATCTGTCAGCCCTCTGTTATGCAGAGGCTGCGTGGGATAAGAACCAGTCAGATCAGAGCATAGAATGTCCTTCCCCCATGCTCCTCTCAGGCAGATAGTAAAACAGCTATCTGCACCCATGGCTCCTGTGATTGTGGAGATCAAAAAAGAGACTATTGGAGAGGGGGAGGAAGACACCACCACTCAAGTGAATAAGATATTGAGATCGGAGCAAGTGCAGGCACTGAAAAAAACTTTAGGAAACATCATCCCTGAAATTGTGGTTGCCTGGTTTGCAAGGCTTACCACAGTGCCTCAGTTAAATTATAGTGACTATACCTTGCTCTTAAGGGAATGTGTCCCATTACACACCTTCCTGGGACTTCCCGTGGATATACAGAGGGAGAGAGAGCACAGAGGTGTACCCTTATGAGGGATGTCTTTGAGGTAGTAGATCCCAGCAAGCACATTGAGGAGCCTTTTCATTTAGAGCAGCAAGTCCTAGGGGAACGCCCTGATACTTATTTACAATGTAAAAAGATCCTATGGCAAGCTATGGGGCATGAAGAGGAAGGTCAAGACCTTATGGACACAGTCTTTCCAACTCATGTCATAGAAGGGCTACATCTGCAAGTAAAAGTTGCTTTGGATACTCTGAATTTTCCAGCTATGATGTGGGAGGCACTGTTACAGAGAGTTCAGCGAGCTCATTTACTAGTGAGCCAAGCCTTCTTTGATAAGCACAAAGGGAAAGCTGCTGCACAGACGGGAGGAAAAGTGGCTGCTGAGATCACATTTCAGAATCAAGGGAGCAAGGAAGGTGTTTTAGTCCCTGAGGGAGTTAACAGAGGGTGCGGCCAAGGGTGAGCCATGGGAGGATCGATCCCCTGCACTGGGTACTGTGAAATCGAGCTCTCCAATATACCCCGAAAGCTCTAATTGATGGCAAATCAAATAATCAGCTGGCTGACCTGATTTGTCAGAAGGAAAGGGAATCTTACACTCCAGAGAAATATGCTGATGAGGGTCAATGGCTGACCCCACCTCCTGAGGGGAAGTCCTCAGAGGCATAGGGGAGCTGGGCATCCATGAGTCCCCTGATACATGCGGCACCTTTAATATCTCATAAATAGGGACAACCCACTATCTGAGTGGATTTTGAAATAGGGGCGTTTGGACAGCATATGCTTGTAGATACTGGTGCCACTATTTCATTGATTGATGGCCGTTTAGTTCCTGCAATGGTCAAGTTAAAGGGAAATCACCGGCAGAGGTTAGAAGGTTTTCAAGGTTCCAGCATAAATATGCCCCTCTTTTGTCCCCTTACTTACACCATTGTAAAGAAAACATGGACAGAGATTTTTGGTTTGGCACATGCTGGAGAAGCAGCTATTTTGGGCATGAATTGTATGCTTAAGATGCAGGCTTTGTTGATTTAGCTAATTGGGTGTTGTAGATTGGATTGGGAATTCCTAGAGTTGTTGCAGCTGTGCACAGGGTGGCAGCTCTTAAAGCACCAGAGCCACTCTCAGTTACAGCAGAGCTGTATTCCCTGGATGTTGCTAACATAGTACAGGCACACACACAAGCACGGGTGAAGAATAAATTGGATTGTGGCTGGGTGGATGCCTGTGTTCTTATTGTAGGACCTGATCCACCACTACAGAAGCAGTACAAATACCCAAAGAAGGCTGAGGAAGGACTGTTACCCACGATTACTGCTTTCTTGCAGCAAGGAGTGTTAGGGGAAACTAATAGCATAAACAACTTTCTTATATGGCTAGTATGTAAAGTGGATGGGAAAACCTGGCAACTTACAGGGCTTTGAATACATGTACACCCAAGACAGCCCTTGTGGTGGCCAAGTTACTAGAAGTTACGACTGCAATAGATATGGGAGCTAAATGGTTTTCAACATTGGATTTATCAAATGCATTTTTTGCTATTCCTCTGCATCCTCACTGCTGGTATAAATTTGTTTTTACCTACAGGTACCATCAACTCATTTTCACCCATGTTCTACAAGGGCTACACTGCTCCTCCATGATCTGCCACAACCATGTTATTAAATTATGGGATAGGTGCACAGCACCGATGAATGTTATCTCTTATGTGGATGACGTTCTCATTTGAACTGTAAGCCGAGAAGCTCAGCTGCTTTTGCTCGATGAAACAATCTTTCTGATTGAGCAAGCAGGCTTCTGAATTAATTTGGAAAAAGTCCAGTTGTGTCAGCAAGAGGTCCGATACCTGGGTTCACTGTTAGGACAAGAAGGAATTACCCCAATCAGCAGAGAGTGGAATTAATTTGTAAACTGCCAGGACCCACTGATGTCTCTGCATTGCGATCCTTTTAGGTCTCACAGGATGGCTCCGCAACCATGTGGAGAATTTTGCCTTAAAGGCACAGCCACTTTACCAGCTACTGTACCAGTCACTGAGGAAGGAAGTACCCTGGAAGTTGGGCCCTGAACTGTAACAGGCCCTCTTAGCATTGAAGCAAGTGGTAATCTCTGCCCCTGCATTAGCCTACCAGGATAACACTAAACCATTTGTGTTGCAGTTAGCTCATTCCCCAATGGGAATAGGAGCTATTTTAAGCCAGGAGGGGCCCTCTGGTCAAAAGCCAATGGCATTTGCCTCCTGAGTACTGGAAGGGCCAGATACTACCTTTACCCCTGGTGAAAAAGAAATATTGGCATTGGTATGGGTCTTGCAGCACTGGCAATACCTTACTGGTTCTGCCCCAATTATTTTGCGAACAGCCCACATAGTACATAGTGTCCAGGAAAATCAAAGAAGGGCACACGTCCAGCCCTAGATTGGCTAAATGGACTATAGCTTTGATGAATAGAAATGTGGAAGTCGAACCACCTACGGCTTCCAACCAGGCCCCATATGCCCTGATAATTGAGGGTATTGAGCATAATTGTCCTCTCCCTCTGACAGAGCCAGCCATTCCCAATGCAGGACCAATAGAGTTTACAGGCAAAGGGAATTACACAATATCACTGTACAATTCCTCTATTATACCATATGATTTCACAGCTGGCTGGATAATAGCAGATATGGAAATTAAATATATGTTGTAAATAATTGATACTAATGTGATCTAGAGATCTTGCTTTTGTTTTGTTTGTAGATAGTTATCACACAGATCCATGACAGCACATGGAAGCATAAGATCAAGATATGCAATATGAAGGAGAGAGTGGTATGGTGTTCTCACTATTGTTTTACTGTGTGTGTTTGCTCTGCTATGCTGGTGTGAACAGGAAAGATGGTGCAATCTCAGACAGATGTTGCGGGATAGTACCCCTGCCCACTACTGTCTGGCTTGGGGAAGATGCTTTGGAGCTTAAGATAATGGCTTTTTGTAATTCTGAGAGGCAACTCACAATTAATGTCACCAAAATGAGTACACCTCAAGAGGAAATCGGCCCAAATGATTTGATTTATTTACACAGCGTGAATTGGACCAGAGAGGAACACAGCAATACACTGTTATGGCGTCAAAATCGGTCTGAAGTAATTTACAACAAAGCCGATTTTAGCTATTACTACATGGGGATATTCCACTTAATAAAGGGAAAGAGACCTGTTACTAAACTGAAGGTATACTATCCTCAATGGGTTTTAGTGAATCCCTCTGCAAGTGTAGTGATGTACATAAACACCTATCTGAGTGTAGTTGTACATTGTGCTCCCAAGCCCAGAGAATACAATGTTGGGGACTTGGTGTTAAAAGAAAATTGTAAGAGCCAAGCACTGGAGACCCCAAAGGTACATCTTGTGAAAGTACATGTAGGCATACAAAATATTAACATAGGACGCCTATATCCCCATTGTGCACCGTTTGTAACACCTCTAGTACGAGAATCGCTGTACTGGATGGACATCTGGGTAACACACAATGCTAACACACATGCCTGTCCCAAGTGAGACACTGGTGGAGATATTTTGGGAGGTATAGGAGCATCAGCAGGAGTGCTGAATGCAATTAATGAAGAAGTTTTGACAAATAAGTTAAGCATCCTAGGCAGAAGCCTTGGAGCCCTATCAGATCCTACAGTATACACACATTCAGCCTTGGGATATGGAGAAAAGTTACTTGGAGATATATTAATACCCTGGGAAATAAACAATGAAAAAGCATGCCTGAGCCTATTAAACCGTACAAAAATTATGATAAATGCTACCTCCAAAGCTTTAGGTTGCATACAAGCACAGCTTTGGGCTCAGAGATAGGCCAAGATGCCACCCAACAAGGACTTAGTGGAGTCCTACCTGATGAAATAAATAAATTGATCTGGGATGATGCCACCACCCAAGAAAGAGCCTTAAATTATTGGTGGAAGATGTTAAATTTCACAGTAGATGCCCAGGCTCAAGTGATTACAGTGTATGTAATGACAATATCTGATCTTTGCATCACAGACATACACAGAATAGTCCCCCTAGGCCTCAATGTAAAAACTGGAGTGATATGGCCTATTGAACATCTGGACAGAGGGACTGAAAGAAGGAAATGAAACTTGATTCATTAGTTTACAAAGCTGCACACGTGAAGCTATGTTGGGATCAGAATTGGGATATATTTGTGAAGAACCACTGACACATTTACATACCCTTGTAAGAAAGTTTAACTGGATGTATGGAATTGTCAATATGCTTTGTTACCCAATAATAGCATTAATTCTACCATTGTGTACACTGGACAAGGTTGTGTTTGTGTACGCACGCAATGTACCCAAGTTGTGATTAATGGAATTTATAAAAAAAGATGTTAATCCTGCCCAAAGCAAATATTATTGCAATGTTGCTGTATTGGAATTTCGTGATGTACTTTATGAAGTATCAAAGAATATATTTCAATTATTAGTAGTAGATATTAATGTTGTAGAGTATGTTCAATTGTGATATTGGGAGTCAATATTGATTTGGTACAACACATGATAACACATTCAAACATGATAACCCTGCTTACACACATTCAGGAACAACTGAAAACTGTAAATTTGATAGTCAAATATGATGGGACTAAAGTAATCGAAGTGCTAGATGCTGCAAAAGCTGCCACAAAGCACAGTTGGTGGGCTACTCTACTGGGATGGTCACCCATTACCACTGGGATTTTAAATCTAGCATTCTATCGCATTGTACTCGTGTGTGTGTTGCAGATAGTTTCTATAATGGCTGCAGTGGGACTCTTTTGGTGGACTAGAAGATCCCTAAAGCAACTCAAGGGACTAAAAGACCCCTGTATATGAGTGAGGTGGCGCTCTGCAATATACCTTGCTGACAAGAAGACGCTAATCGTTCGGACCCCTCTATGGTGCCTTGAGCCATAGTCGAAGGTGTGTATCAAGGAGTCATCATGGTGGCCTATTAAGCTATGGCAGCCACCAAGGAGGGGACTGTTGGAGGCCCAATTCAATTTGAGTTGCTTGACCACTATCCTACAGGCCTAGCATAGCTTCAGTTACTTGCTTGGCTATTCTGACCCCTGTAGCATGACATCTTCCAGTTGGCAGAGATGAACAGGACTAATTAATAACTTTGCAGATGTCTCAGTTTCTGCATACCATGGCACATAACGAGAAAAAATACACAACATGTATGCTTGCAGCTGAACATAGATAACGGTGATAGGAACAAGAAGTTATCCTTGAACGTCTGGGGTTCACTGTTTCATTGCCAAGGGGCATACTTTTACTCCGCCCCTCCTATCATCAGATGTTGTTTTGATGACCCCAATTACCATGATGAGAATGGAATGTAGTTAAGGGTGGAAACCCAATGTAGGTAATTAGCATATATGATAATGAGTAGAGAGGTAATTAGGTGAAAGCTATTTATGGAAGGGTATAAGAAGTCACCACTTAGACAAAGGGGGGGGCGCTCTAACAGCATCTGACTCCGCGGGAGGTGCTGCCGGTTGGACAAGAGGATCTACTGAGTCCCTGGTGGGGCCCCTGAAGAAAGCCGTTCCTGTATACAGTCTTCTGAGTGATTGTTTCTCTCTCCAAGTTTAGTGAGTATGATATATTGTAGTTAATTTTAGGCTTTGTATTTAACTAGTATATTTATAAAAACCCTTGCACATTAAACCTTATTGATCTGCAAATTGGGCGTATCATGTCTCACTGGTATTCACACTGATTACTAAGTGTCCAGTATCAACACAACTTAGAGCCTTTTTGAAACATGGGGAGCCAGGCATATGCTTGTCCAGGGGGGTCCCCCCCCAAGGAGTCAATGGAAGATGAAGTCCTTTTCTTTCACTCTCATTTTTTTTAAGACAACAGCCAAAATAAAAGGTAAATGAAGCAAAAAAAGAAAAAAGGGGATTCAAAAGAAGCTAAAATGAGCAACTATAAGAGAGTTAATGATCCACAAATGGACAGGTCTAGCTCCATCACTAGCCATGGGCGGTTGAGAAGGAAATGAGGAGGGATTGCCCACACATGCTGGCTAGCCTCGTGGAAGGCAGGGAGCAGCAGATGTGCGGGTGGTATGGAATGTTATTATAGATCTCTAATCAGCAGCGCAGAGGTGCAGATGCACCTACAGTGGACTCTACTCGAAGAAGAAAAAATACTTCATCCATTTCCCATTTTTTTAGTTTTGTCAGGTCTCCAAGACAGAGTAAATTCAATCAGGACCTTTCTTCTGAAGGGCTCACTTTCCCTTCAATCTTTGTTTCCAATGTTGTCCATAAGTTGTAAGTATGCACAGTGCAAGATGATAGCAGGAACAATGCAGGACCTTTTTTACTATCCTTCTCTTAGTCTAACCATGATACATATTGATCCTTGCTGATGATTTCAATGATAGCTGTCTGTATTAAATGAAGTTTCTGTGTGTGCTTCACCAAATTACATCTTCTCAATTAAGTCTGAGTAGCCGCTGACAAGGGCAAGTTGTACCCCAAGACATAATCTTATAGGTGTAATAGTTGTACAAGCTCCTCTACCACCCTGTGTCACTATCAGCAAAGTGCCCATTGGAGCCTGAGCAGTGGACCTGCTCTGGGAGAGGAGAATGTAGCAAGGACTCAGGATTGTTGGCCAGGGTCGCTGTGCACAGAGATGGGGAGGAGGGATGTGGGGGCGGGGGAGGGTAATGAGCAGTGGACTGAGGTCAAGAGTTAAAATAATAATATTTGGGGGAAAATGTAATATACAGTGAAACTGAACAGAAATAAAACTAGAGTGCAGGCTCTAAAACAAGGCCTGTTAAAGGCCTGGGATCCCCCACAGCTCTAGATCCCAAAACCTCTCCTTCCTCCCACTGATCACCCCCCAGCCCTCTTCCTGGGTGCCCTTCCTCCCCAGTCCCCTCCCCTTCTTCCCACTACTCTCAGCTGTCAACACCTCCTGGCACCTTGGGAGCTTCTTGTGTTCCCTCCTCCTCTCTCACTACCCCATCTCTTCCTGCTGCTTCGTAATCCTCCACACACCCCTCCCCATCTCCTGGCAGCCCATTAATATCTACTCCCTCTTCTCCTCCCCTCCCACTGCTCTGCTCTCCCTTCCCCACGGACTCTTGAATGGCAACATCATACACTCTCCTATCAAAAGCTGAGCTCATCTGACTGTTACACAAGCCATGCATGAGTCATACACCTGTTTACTGAACTTAATTCGGAATTGTACGAGCAGCATAATTTCCTATTAAAACAAAGAAAAGGAATGCAAGGTACAGTTATTAATTTAGTTCTAATGCATCCAGTAAGGATAAATCAAATACAGTTTTAAAAAATGATACTTTTTTCAAATGACCGACGGCACCAAAAATACATGTGCCCAAAATACTATACTAGTGGGTGGGAGATGAATCAAAAAAGGGGGGAAAGGAAACCTGTGAAAACTTGGATGCTGGGTGAAGGTATAAAGTTATTATTACTCAGGTACTTTAGAGACTCCACACCTTCTAATAAGTAAGGGGACAGGATTCCTTACCCAGCAAGGCCATCGTCTCATAGTTGTCCTGCATGACGTCCCTGTAGAGAGTTCTCTGAGTGAGGTCCAGCAGAGCCCACTCTTCTTTGGTGAAATACACAGCCACCTCCTCGAAGGTCACCGGCCCCTGAAAGAGGAAGAATCCCCCACTCAGCACCTACTACCCCAGTGATGACCTTACAATTCACAGGAGAACAGGGCCAGGTAAAGGGAAGTTCTGGGAGGTTCATGTCAACAGAGTCCCATCCACACCTTGTCAGAGCAGCCAGGGGCATCAGGGTGAGGAGAGAAGAAAAGAACCTTTGTCCCTCCCAGCTGACAGAGTGTGGAAGGGTCTTCACATTTACCACATATCTACTAGCCAGAGCTTGATATAGGAAATGGAGCCTCCATCACAGTTCAGAGACAGCCCCCTGATAGGAATCCCAACGCCCTCCCAGGAAAATATATGGCAGAGAGGGGAAGTCAGTAGGAAAGACAATAAATCTGAAGGTTGGAATTGTAGAAATTTGGTAAGGGAAGCACACAGAACTCTACGGCCAGCTGTTTCCTGCAACGTCCTATGTATGGTTATGAAGCTCTGCTATATAATATACCCAAATATGCGTCTCGCATGGTTTGAGGCAGATCCAGGTAAACACTAAAGGCAGAAAATAAGAAGGAAGTTTTTTAAAGTATATTAAGTACAAAAAGAATCCTCACAATGGTATTGGTCCATTACTAGATGGAAATGCAAGAATTATAAAAAATAATGCAGAAGAGATAGACGTGTTCAATAAATATTTCTCTCTTGGATTTGGGGGAAAACAAACCGATGATGTAGTCATATTATATGGTGATCATGACGACGACACTCTTTCCATTCCAATCATAACTCACGAGGATGTTAAACAGCAGCTATCAAAGTTAGACCTTTTTAAAATCAGCAGGTCCAGATACCTTGAATCCAAGAGTTTGAAAAGACCAGATTGAGAAGCATGCTGGGCTGTCAAAGTTGATTTTCACTAGGCCGTGGAACACTGGGGAAATTCCAGAAGACCAGAATAAAGCTAATGTTGTGCCAATAATTAAAGTGTAAAAGAGATGACCCCGCTAATTCCAAGAGTGTCAGTCTGACATTGAGAATGAGAAAGACAATAGAGCAGCTGATACTGGATTTAATTAATAAAGAATTAAAGGAGGGTAATATAATAAGTACCAAACAAACAACAAAGGTTTAGGGAAAACAGATTCCATCCAACTAACTGGATATCTTTACTGAATTAGATCAGAAGTTGGGTTGATAAAGATAATAGTATTGATGTAATAAACTGACTTCTGTAAGGTATTTGACTTGGTTCAGCACAATATTTTGATTAAAGAACTAGAATGATACAAAATAAAAATGTCATACATTGACTAGATTAAAAACTGGCTCGCTGATAGTTCTGGAACTAGGATTGTAAGTGAGGAACCATGGTTGAGTGGATGTATTTCTAGTGGGTTCCTGCAGGGTTTGGATCTTGGCCCTGTGCTATTTAATATTCTTATCAAGGATCTGGAGGAGATTATAAAACCATCAGGGATAAAAGTTAGCAGCTGACACAAAGATTGGGGAGGGGAGGGCGGGATGGTAAATAATGAAGCGTCAGTAGATTCAGGCTCCAGCACTGGAGGCTGGAAAGTTTTCCTGACCCTGGCCAGGTTTTTTTTCCCCTGTTTCACAATGAGGGGAAGTTTTACCCCCTACTCCCATGAGTCTGTTCCTTGAAACTAGACCCCAGATTACAGAAGTCACAGCAGGTTTGTCACATCCTGTCCCCTCCCTTTTCCCACCCTATATATTTCCTGCCTCCTGCCACTTCCTGCAGCTCCCACCCTCCTATGCATTTAGTGCTCCTCTCCCTCCAAGCAGAACCCACCCGCAGCTCCCTGACAATCCCTTACCTGAGCCAGCTCCAGTGCAGCCATTTCTTACCACCAGGGAGTATGGGACGATCTGGAGCAAAATGTAGATGTTATTCTGTAGCCTGCCAGGGTGAGAATTTCAGAGAATTCAGCAGGGGCTTTTGTCCATTCCACACGTTGACTCCCCCCAGGCTTTTTCCCGGCAAAGGGACATTCTAGGTTCTGCCACACTGTGCAGCACATAGTGACCTTATTAGAGTCCAGGCTTATCCCTCACCCATCAGAATGAATCTCTCAAGACATGGTGAAACCTTCCCAGTAACAGAGTCTCTGAACCGAAGGCCAGAGAAGAGCAGAATCAAAAGAGTCTCTTTGGGGGATTCTCCCTGTCCTTCTCCCCAAGGCCGCTGGCACAGGTTTACAAAGTTGTTTGATATCCCAGTGTGACACACTGCACCCCATGTACACCTTTATGGTGTGATTGTGTATTTTTTAATGCAAAGTATGTCATGTAAGGTATTTTTGGTCTGCTTATGGTATACTGAACATTGTTGTTATGGTAGCATGTTTCCTGCAATGTCCTATGTATGGTTATGAAGCTCTGCTATATAATATACCCAAATATGCATCTCACATGGTTTGAGGCAGATCCAGGTAAACACTAAAGGCAGAGAAGGTAGTTCATGCCCTGCTAAGGCATCCATAAAACAACCCAGCTCTTTCAGGAATAATGGACTGGCCTAAGCATCGGATAAGGTGATGCACCTTTGACCCAAGAAAGAAATCAGGCCAGACACTTCCGGTCACCCGACCCCAGGGGGTGGTGAAGAAACATGTTAAAGGAGGAGACATTTTGGTCTTGGGGGCTCTCTCTTGGAATCCATCTATAAGACAACATCAAGACTGTCCACAGGTGGGGAGCCTGGTTGGGACCAGCCAACCAGCCTGTGGTAAGAACCATCTAAAGACTGTAAGGCTACTAAAACTGTTATGTTTAGTTTAGAATGCAATTTGCCTTTTATTTACTTTTGATTAAATCTGACCTGCTTTCCTCTGGCTGATAATCACTTAAAATCTTTCTGTACTTAATAAACTTAATTTTTTATTTTATCTAAAGCAGGGTATGTGGTTCTGGTGTGTGAAGAGACTTCAATTAAAGTGACAGAGCTGGTGCATATCAATTTCTTTGATAAATTGACTAACCAATGAGCTTGCAGAGTCCAGTGGGCAGCACTGAACTCTGTAGGATGGCAGTTCCTAGGGTTGCATCTAGGACTGGGAGTGTTTGCTGGGGTCATTCTATTGCACAATCCGATGAGTGGCTGACCAGAAGCACTCACTCACTAAGACAGAGACTGCTTCCTTGCAGGAGGCTGTCCATGGGCTGGACCTAGGAGGGGGTGGGTTACACAGAGGGGGAAGTGCAAGACGGGCTCCAGGAGTGAGGGATCGGGGTGACACAGAAATATACTAGTCCAGATTGCAGAGAGGAACATCACACCCACCCTTTGGACAGTCTCTCTTGGGAGTGCCTCCTTTAATGTGCCAGGCATTATTTTAGCCTTTGGCAAGGATGATTCCCATGGCTCCGAGACCAGCCCTTCTTGCTTCAGCTAACCCTGTTTTTTTCTGTGGCTCCACAGTGAGTCCAAATGAGTACATGCTCCTGGCAGAGACTGTGACACTGGCAGGTGAGGTGTTACCTTTTGCCAAAGTCCCCAGGTCTCAACTGAACAAAGACAAATACACAGCTGGATTCAGTCTGGCTCAGCTCTGTTAGTATTGTGAAAACAGGTACTATATTAGAGTGATAGGAATGTGTTTAGTGATTAGACTTGATTGAACGCTTGTGAGTTGCTGCATGGATTAATATTTGACTACTTGCATTCTGAGCCTCTGCAGCTAGACAGGAGCCAGACAGGAGATAGACTAACTATGAGAAGTGCTGATCGGCAACAGAAAGCGTGACATTCCGCCTGGCAGGATAGGTCCATCAACAGCAGACAGTTTATTATAGGACATTAAAGAAGACAATAGACTGTTGTTGTTCTCTTGCTTCCCATGAAGATGAGCAGTGCAAGTGGATTCCTCTGATTGGCTAGAGAGAAAAGAAAGCAACTTGGGGATGGGGGAGGGTTGTTTGTTTGTTGGTTTGTTTTTGAGAACTAGGGAGAAAAAGGGGACAGTAAACATTTGATATTAGAGAAAAATGAAGGGATTTTATATCAATATTTAATAACTGGAGAGATGGGGGAATTGGAATGGATTATTATAGGGGACTGCCTAGTCTACTCTAAGAGTCAGATCAATTTTCATTGTAAAGCTTGTCTTCAAAATGCTCGATAATCCACACAGTTACTTGGATTGCCTTGAAATTTGGTGTCCCTCATGGGCATGCAGGGTAAGGTTAGTGAACTAAATTTGGGATCAGTTGAAACATCTCATGAATACGACAGCATTTCACTAAGATTCTATCAAATTTGAAGTTTGAAACCCATCCTGATGAGAAATCTGAGGATGAAGTGTAAACATTTGATAAAAGTCCATCTCTGTCAAGAGTGTTTTAAGAAATGTAATCTGAGTACAGACCGGTCAGCCTCACCTCAATCCCTGGAAAGATCATGGAGCAGGTCCTTAAGGAATCCATTTTAAGGCACTTGGAAGAGAGGAAGGTGATCAGGAACAGTCAACACGGATTCACCAAGGGAAAGTCATGCCTGACCAACCTGATTGCTTTCTATGATGAGGTGACTGGCTCTGTGGATGTGGGGAAGGCGGTGGATGTGATATACCTTGACTTTAGCAAAGCTTTTGATACGGTTTCTCACAGTATTCTTATCAGCAAGTTAAAGAAGTATGGGTTGGATGAATGGACTATAAAATGGATAGTGAACTGGCTAGAGCATAGGGCTCAACGAGTAGTGATCAATGGCTCCATGTCTAGCTGGCAACCGGTCACAAGCGGAGTTCCCCAGGGGTCGGTCCTGGGGCCGGTTTTGTTCAACATCTTTATTAATGATCTGGAGGATGGGGTAGATTGCACCCTCAGCAAGTTTGCGGACGACACTAAGCTGGGGGGAGTGGTAGATACCGTGGAAGGTAGGGATAGGATACAGAGTGACCTAAACAAACTGGAGGATTGGGCCAAAAGAAATCTAATGAGGTTCAACAAGGACAAGTGCAGAGTCCTCCACTTAGGAAGGAAGAATCCCATGCACAGCTATAGACTGGGGACCGACGAGCTGGGCAGCAGCTCTGCAGAAAAGGACCTGGGGGTAACGGTGGATAAAAAGCTGGATATGAGTCAGCAGTGTGCCCTGGTTGTCAAGAAGGCTAATGGAATATTGGGCTGCATTAGGAGGGGCATTGCCAGCAGGTCACGGGAAGTGATTATTCCCCTCTATTCGGCATTGGTGAGGCCGCATTTAGAATACTGTGTCCAGTTTTGGGCCCCCCACTACAAAAAAGATGTGGACAATTTGGAGAGAGTGCAGCGGAGGGCAACCAAAATGATTAGGGGGCTGGAGCACAGGACTTATGAGGAGAGGCTGAGGGAACTGGGCTTGTTTAGTCTGCAAAAGAGAAGAGTGAGGGGGGATTTGATAGCGGCTTTTAACTACCTGAAAGGGGGTTCTAGGGAGGATGGGGCTAGGCTGTTCTCGGTGGTGGCAGATGACAGAACAAGGAGCAACGGTCTCAAGTTGCAGGGGGGAGGTCTAGGTTGGACATTAGGAAAAAGTTTTTTACTAGGAGGGTGGTGAAGCATTGGAATGGGTTACCTAGGGAGGTGGTGGAATCTCCATCCTTACAGGTTTTTAAGCTGAGGCTTGACAAAGCCCTGGTTGGGATGATATAGCTGAGGTTAGTCCTGCTTTGAGCAGGGGGTTGGACTAGATGACCTCCTGAGGTCCCTTCCAACTCTAATATTCTATGATTCTATGATTCTATGAGTATAGCAGATAAATCAAAAGGTGTTCAAACTAATTTGGAAAGAAAATAAATTGCACATACAAATGCTCATTGGGAGCAGATCACAGGTGCAGGAGGGAATTAGGGGTGTAAGTGTAGGTGGTAATAGGAGGAGAGAAGTTTGTGTCTCAGTTAAGGATGATGCCTATGGGTTAAACTATAGGTTCACAGCTAGTTTTTAAGTTAAAGATAAGATGTACTAAGACATAGGTATAAAGCAGTAATGCAGGAGGCGCACAGGTCCAAGCCTGTGAGACATTAGTTGCAGCATTTGGCATAAGATAGGCCTATAAATTTTAGCATTAAATAAACTGACCAACAATGACCCAATGGCACAAGATATAATTTTGCAATAAAGAATTATCCTGAAATTCTCTATATAAAATGCCGACAGATAATCACAAAAAGTCCAGACTTGATACTGGATGTAAAGTTAATATTGGATTACTGTTACATTCGTGTTTGGATTGGCACATTTGTGTGTTTACTGATTGTGTTAATAAAACTATTAGAAATTCCAAAGCTTTTTCTTCAGTGTGAGTGTTGCAACTGTGCATGTCAGGGTTTCCAATTTAACTGTAATTTTTAATAACTCCTGGGAATGGAACTTGTCAAACCTTAGAGAGTTAATTTGTCAATTGGAGGATTCTTAAATAATCAATATACAATGAATAGATCAGGTAACAGGATGGAAGTATTGTGTGAAAGAGGACAAATGAGAATGTCTGTAGGGCACGGACTAAAGGTTGGGGGCTGAAGTAAAAGGGGGGTGTACAGATTTGGGGAAGTGGGAAGGGAGAGGACTAGATGGGGTTGACAGTGTGAGGGGTGACAAAGGAATTTGGAGAGGACAAATTGCAGAGAGTCCAGTGGAGGACAACAAAAACAATTAGAGGGCTGCGGCACATGATTTATGAGGAGAGGCTGAGGGAACTGGGCTTATTTAGTTTGCAGAAGAGAAGAGTGACGGGGGATTTGATAGCTGCCTTCAACTACCTGAAAGGGGGTTCCAGGGAGGATGGAGCTAGGCTGTTCTCAGTGGTGGCAGATGACAGAACAAGGAGCAATGGTCTCCAGTTGCAGTGGGGCAGGTCTAGGTTGGATATTAGGGAAAACTTTTTCCCTAGGAGGATGGTGAAGCACTGGAATGGGTTACCTAGGGAGGTGGTAGAATCTTCACCCTTAAGGTTTTTAAGTTGCGGCTTGACAAAGCCCTGGCTGGGATGATTTAGTTGGGGTTGGTCCTGCTTTGAGCAGGGGGTTGTACTATCTGACCTCCTCAGGTCCCTTCCAACCCTCATCTTCTATGATTCTATGAATGATTGTTCTCTCTATAGACATGAGAGGGATACAGTTAAGTGCAAATGTGAACACAGGAACAAATAGCTATAAAGTGACTATCAACAAATTTAGGTTTGAAATTAGACAAATATTTCATCAGAGGAGTGAAGTCCTGAAAAACCCGCCCAAGGGGAGCAGTGGGGGGCTAAAAATCTTGCTTCTTTCAAGACTGAGCTTGATACATTTATGGAGGAGATGGTATGGTGAGACTGCCTATAATGGCATGTAGCTGATCTGCAACTGGTAGCAGCAACTGGTAGCAGCAAATATCGCCAACAGCTGGAGATGGGACACGAAATGGGGAGGGCTCTGAGTTACTACAGTACATTTTTTCCAAGGTGTCTGGCTGGTGGACCTTGCCAGCATGCTCAGGGTGTAACCGATCGCCAGAATTGAGGTTGGGAAGGAATTTTTCCCCGGGTCAGATTGGCAGAGACCCTGGCACTTTTTGCTTTCCTTGGCAGCATGGGACACAGGTCACTTGCAGGTTTAAACTAGTGTAAATGGTGGATTCTCTGTAACTTGAAGTCTTTAAACCATGATTTGAGGACATCAGTAACTCAGCCAGAGGTGATGGGCCTATTACAGGAGGGGATGGGTGAGGTTCTGTGGCCTGTGATGTGCAGGACCTCAGACTAGATGATCATGATGGTCCCTTCAGGCCTTAAAGTCTGTGAGTCTGTAAACTGTGATAAGTGTTAGACAGACACCGCTGCAGATTGCAGCACATTGTGCTGGGCATGGCACAGACACAGAGATGGACAGTCCTTGCCCCAAGAAGATCACAATTCAAGCAGACAATAGGTGGGATGAAAAACAGAGAGGTGCTGTGACATCCCCAAGGCCACTGAGCAGGTCAGTGGCAGAGCCAGGAACAGACCCCCATTACACCAGAGCCCCCTGTCACCCGCAGCTTTGTAAGGTCCCTAGACCCCATAGAATTAAACTGCAGAAAAAGTTCATGTGTCCATGAATGCACAAGTGATCTTTGCAGGACAGCTCAGCCCACACAAACCTGGGTGTGTCTCTCCGCTGCCCCTCTGTAACATGCTGCAAAGTTAATACCCCCCCCTCCCCCAGCCTTCAAACTGGGATATGGTGCACCACTGCCAATCATAGAGCACTCGTGTAAATTCGGTCTATGCTAAGGGTTTGCACCAGTGCCTAGAATCCCAATGTAGCAGAGACCAACAGCACCCAAAGCACCAGTACGGTGGCATGGGGACGAAGGAGAACCAGGTTCTATTACTAGCTCTATCACTGACAGGCTTGGGGACCTAGGACAAGTCAGTGTTTCTCCTCCCAACTTTAGTCTATTTACCCAGCTGCCCACTCACTGGCTCTCCTCTCTCCAGTGCTGCTCACCAGTAATATCTGTGTGGGTGTCACCGGAGCTAAGCTAGTGGCCTGGGAATTCTGGCAAAGGGGGGCAGTCAGGGGAAAAAAGTGGAGAGGCATCATCATCAGCCAGGTGGAATGTGGCCCCCGGCAGCACAACACAACGCCAGACAGATATCGACACACATCTTTCAGGCAGCTTGAATGCTTCTGGAAGAGCCAGGTGGGAGGAGGCCACGGCAGAACTAAATATGTCAACTTCCAGCAGGAAAGCTTAGGCACTAAATTATGGCTTCTTAGAGCAACGTGTCCTGGAACCCACAAGGGGAGAGGCAATTTTCAATTTGGTCTTAAGTGCAGCCCAGATCTGGTCCAAGAGGTGACTACAGCTGAACCACTCAGTAACAATGACCATTATGTAAATCAAATTTCACATCCTTGTAGGGGGGGAAATACAAAAGAAACCCCCCATAATAGCATTTAGCTTCAAACAGAAGAACTCCACAGAAAAATGAGGATGAAGCTAGTTAAATGGAAATTAAAAGGAACAATCACAAGGTGACATGCCTGAAGACTGCATGGAGACTATTTAAAAACGCATAATAGAGGCTCAAACTAAATGTATACCCCTGCAATGTGGTAGCGGTCATCCTTCCCCATCTGGCTCAGCGAGAGGCCACATCGCATCACTATGTTGCCCGGATCACAGTCTGTTGACAGGGGAATTAACAAATAGGCGCTCTCTGGGGGCTTTGGCCCTCAGGCAGGATAGAGCTATAGGGAAACTCAGACCATTGGGCCTAAGGTGGGACGACTGCCACCACAGGGGAAGGTTGGGCCCACTCTACTCCACTTGGTCCCAGGCCAGGGCCCTAACAGTTGTGGAGGGCTCTGCCACTGGGTCAGCGGGCATCCCACTGAAACACACTGATGCAAGCACCCACAGCCAAAACTGGATCAGAGGGAGGCCACACCGCCTTACTACAACCCCAAATAACAAACACCTACAACATTAAATAAAAACAGTAAGAGAACCAAAACAATGACACTATGACTACCCCGCAGAGAGAAAGAGGCCATTGGCGGTAAAAAAAAAAAAAAAAGCATCCTTTAATGGATGAGAGATCCTAGTGAGGAAAATAGAAAGGAACATAAACTCTCACAAGTTAAGTGTAAACGTATGCCAAGAAAGAATTTGAAGAGCAACTAGCTAACAACACAAAAAACTAACCATAATTTTTTTAAGTATATCAGAAGAAGGAAGTCTGCTAAACAGACTACTGGATGATTGAGGCAGCAGAGGAATGCTCAAGGAAGATAAGGCTATTGCAGATGAGCTAAATGAGTTCTTTGCATCAGTCTTCATTACTGCGAATGTGAGGGAGATACCCACATCTGAGACATTCTTTTTACGTGACAAATCTGAGGAAGTGTCCCAGGTTGAGGTGTTGTAGACTTTTGCTGTTAGGAGGCCAGAGCTCAAGCATACAGAAGCCAGCCGGGTTGAGACTCCAGCAGACCCGCAGCTGACTGAAGATGGAGGAAAGACAGTGGAGGCTGTGAGATTACCAATGCTGAAAGGAAGGGTAGCAAGAGGCCCAGGGAACAGGACTGTGGAATCGGGTGACCGAAGCAGATTAAAGACCCACCAGTTGGCTAGGGTGCCCAGGGCGAAGGGGACAAGAAGTGGTGAGATTTCATTTCAAGATTTTCTTTCCCCTTCTGTTCATTAACACAAATACTGTAGGTTATATCCTGCTGAGACTACACTCTCTACTAAGATCTCAAGTAACTCTGTGCCATTCTGGGTGCCACACTTTAGGAAAGATGTGGACAAACTGGAGCGAGTCCAGAGGAAAGCAACAAAAATGATAAATGTTTTAGAAAACCTGACCAATGAAGAAAGGTTAAAAAAAAACAAAAAAACAAAAAACAAAACACCTGGGTATCTTTAGTCTTGAGAAAAGAAGATTCAGTGAGAACCTGACAACAGTCTTCAAAAATGCTAAGGGCTAATATAAAGACAACGGTGGTCAGTTGTTCTCCACGTCCAGTTAAGGCAGGACAAGAAGTAATGGTGTTAATCTGCAGCAAGGAAGATTTAGGATACATATTAGGAAAACCTTTCTAATCATAAGGTAGTTAAGCTCTGGAATAGGCTTACAAGTGTGATAGTGCAGTCTCTGTCCTTGATGGTTTTTAAGAACAGGTTGGACAAACTTCTGTCAAGAATAGCCTATATATACTTGGTCCTACTTCAGCAGAGCGGGCTGGACTTGATGATCTCTTGAGGTCCCTTCCAGCACTACCTTTCTATCATGCTATGCAATGCATACATACTACAAACACAACCTACAGAAAAAACCACCACCACATAATGTCAGACAATTCAGGAAAAAAAACTACACTCCACAGCATAATGTGAGACAGTTCAAAGGAGAGCAAAGGAAGACCATGCAAACTAACACACCCTAGAAGAGAAGGATACAAAGCAAAAGAGCTCAAGCCAGCACAGTACAGGAACCAAACAACCTGAGGCAAAACAATGCACCAGGAAACTATGCAACAGGAAATGAAGCATCGCCGTTCAAAAGGACAGCCTGCAAAACAACTCTGCATAGAACTGAACACAGCACAAAACTACAACACAGAATGATTTCAGTGTCACGATAGAAGGGACCCTGAGGGGTCATCTAGTCCAGCCTCCTGTGCTGAGACAGGATCATGTATCCAGAGAGTGTTTCTCACATGCAGCCACCTGGGTCTTTTCTTCCTGCCACAGCCTCCTGGACAGTGATGGGAGGGGGAAAGCACAAATGCTGGAGGAGCAGCCAGCCAGTGAGTTCCCCACCATCCCAGAGGCAGTGGGGTTGGGCTCTGGACACGGGGCCCCCGGACTCCGGCCACGGGCTCACCACAACCTCCCCTTATTGCCCCTGGCCCCACTGCCTGCCCTAGGTCCTCCTCTTCACCTGCCCCCCCATCAACCCGAACCCTTGCTGCTTCCCTACCCATCTCTCCATACAGAGCATAATTTGTCCCTGGGCTTTTATATCTGTTGTCTTGATATATCATCAGACTGTAGCTTGTTGCACACTAACCGTCCATGAGGACCCTGCTGACGCGCATCATCAGTTTGTCTGCTGTGAAAAGTGATATTTGTCTGTTTGTTAATGTCTCTTTTCACAGCAGACTGAGTAGCTCACTGGGAGGCTGTGAAAAGGGATATTAACACACATTGCTTTTCACAGCAAAAAAAAAAAAAAAAAAAAAAAAGCAAAAGAAACAACAAAGGCAAGCAGTGCAAAGCACCTTGTTTATGTTTCTATTCTGCTGAGGTCCAGCAAGGATTAGAGACAACACTACATTATTTTTACTTTTGAGTCTGCAAAAAATAAATTACAGTGATTTGGACGTGTGTGTGCCTATTTATTTGTTTTTCCTAAAGTTAATTAAGTATTTTAAGAAAAATTGTCAGAGCAGCCACCAGCAAGAGTTGGTGGCCACATTCTGAAGCCACCAAAAATTAGTTGCGAGACCCACTGCCGTAGACAATCTGAGACTGGTGTATCTCTAAAGCTGTTCTTAAAAACCTCCAGTGAAGAAAATCCCTCAACCTCCCTTGCAAGCCCATGCAATGCAAAGGATCAGATCAACACAACGCTGGACAAATACAAGCTGGGCTCCCGGTTAAGGGGAGAGGCTGGAATTAAACAATCTGAGTTCAGTTTCCAGTTTTGCACCAAATTCTCCACGTGAACTTGAGCAAATTACTTCACCTCTCTGAGTTTCAGCTTCCCCATCTGTAAAATGGGGAGCAGCCACCCACTCTTTAGCCTTTGACTTTTCTGTGGCAAGGACTCTCAGTCCCTCACCGTGGGTATGTCTGCACTGCAGTTAAGACACCAGCAGCTGGCCCATGCCAGCTGACTTTGGCTCACAGGGCTCAGGCTAAGGGGCTTTTTAATTCTGGCGTAGACATTTCAGCTCTCTGGTACCCTGCCACCTCGCACAGTCTTACAGCCCAGACTCCAGCCTGAGCAAAGACAGCTTCATTGCAATTAAACACCCCATTACCATCAGCCCCGGGAGCCCAAGTCTGCTGACATGGGCCAGCCACGGGTTTCTAATTGCAGTGTAAACACAACCTTGGGTCTGGGCAGCACCTGTCACAACAGAGGGGCCTGACCTTGGTCAGGGTTTGTACAGAATCTGGCACAACGGGGGCAGTGATCTCAGTCTCTATTGCCTGGCACAACGGGAGGCCTGATCTCCATTAGGGTCTCTGCAGAAGCTGGCAGAACAAGGCCCAGATCTCCGTTGGCTTCTCTGCAGCTCGAAGAACAACAGGATCCCTGATTTTGTTGGTTGTCTCTGCAGCTCCAGGCACAAATGGGAGCCTGAACTCAGTTAGGCCTGGTCTACGCTAGCGCTTAAGCCGGCAAAACTTTTGTCGCTCAGGGGTGTGAAAAAACCAACCCCTTCACCCCTGAGTGACAAACGTTCTGCCGGCCTAAGTGCTAGTGTAGATAAAGGCTTCATTTCTGTGCAGCGCCTGGCACAACGGGGGGCCTGATCTCAGTCAAGGTCACTGTCACACCCAGGACCACAAGCTCACAGATCTATGTAGGAGTCTGTGCAGTTCCCGGCACACCGCTAGCCCCAAACTCGGTCAGGGTTTTGTGCTGCATTTGTCACAATGTGGATCCAGCCCTTGCACAAGGTACGTCCTGAACCCATAAAAATGGGGGGCCCTGATCTTGGTCAGAGTCTGTGCAGAGCCTTCCACAAAGGGGAAGCCTGTTCTCTGAGGTCTGTGCCCTGTCCAGCACATCAGGGACCCTGATCTCTGTCATTTGCCCCATTTTCTCTCCACTTCACCAATGTCTAACTCTTCAATAATTTGAGAGAAAAGAGGGAGGAAAAAAAAACCCATGGATTTTGATATTTGCTATCAAGAGAGAAAGGGGGACCATGGGGCAGAATGTTATCAGCGTTAGAGAGGGCAGGGGAAAAGCAGAGGGGATTTCATTTCTCCCTTTCTCTCCCCCTCCTCTGTCATCAGCTGCTCTTCTCTCCCTGTAATTCCCTGACTGCACAGAAATGGTGACATTTCCATCTACCCCTTCACACACGTCGCTCCCCTCCCGCCTTTCCCTTTCAGCTTGTGCTCTTATTTTTAACCCTTCCTGACAAACAACCTCCAGCCCAGACACACAACAAAGGGGAAACCCGAGTGGGGACTGGTTTCCTTCCTCCTCCAGTTTAGCCCAAGAGGGGCCGAGGGTTACTTGCTGTTACAGCAGCTCGGAGCCCCAGGCGAGGAGCAGATTCCCAGGGGCTGCCTGCGAGATCCCACCTTAGTTCCCAGGGACATTTGTGCCCAGTCACCTTCCTGCCCCTCCCCACAGCTGGGTCTCTCTCCATTTCCCACGGGCTCCAGCTCCCCAGCGGGGGTCGGCAGAGCCGGGGCTGCCCCGCAGGCTGGTGCCAGCTGCAGAAAGTCTCCAGTGCTGGGCACAGCGGAGGTTTAAGGAAGGTCTCTCCCAGCACAGACCCCTCTGCTCAGCCCCCGCTCCCACCTCGCACTGGGGGCAGCTGCAGCAGCGTGGCACTCACCCAGGTGCCGCACGGGCCGATCACACACTGCTCTTCCTTTGTGCTCCCAGACTCCAGCTGCTGCTTCCTTCTCCCACCCTCCCCCGATCACCGCCTGCCTCCTTTCCTAGAGAAAAGCGGAGGGAGGGGCGGGAGTGGGGAGGGCTGCACGTGCCTGGTCAGCCCCTGGCGCCAGGTGTTGTGGGAAATGTAGTCTGTGTAAGTTCTGCATCTGCACTTAGGACTGTTTCCTCCCCTCTCTCATCTCCATCACCCTGAGCTGCGAGCTGGGCCTGCCAAGAGCTGGCGAGTCCAATCTGTTATTGCAGCAGCCTCTGGTGGTGAGAGAGATGCTTTTGGAGCAGAACAGAACTTGTCTTCAGGTTCCAGGAAAGGCTGCGACTAACGCCCTGCCCGAGTTAGCAGCCCGGCTCTTAATCCCTGCTAAATGGATTTGAATGTGAAGCCCCCTCTCTGATTCCCACCCTTAACCACTGCACCTGAATGAGTGAAACTGAGAGTGGAAAGCAGCCCAAAAAGAAACATGGAGATATTTGGTGGTGGTGCCACACAAGAACCAGCTGAAATTACTCAGCCTGGCCCATGTTATACCCTTCTAAGGACACAAGGAATATAGCGCATCAAACAGTGCTCACCTCGGAACTTCTGCTAGCCTGGGGTTATTGAGATATACAAAAATACGGTAAGTGTTGTGACCATGCCAAAGAATCATAGAATCCTAGAAGATGAGGGTTGGAAGGGACCTCAGGAGGTCACTAGTCCAATCCCTGCTCAAAGGAGGACCAACCCCAACTAAATCATCCCAGCCGGGGCTTTGTCAAGCCGGACCTTAAAAAACTTCTAAGGATGGAAATTCCACCACCTCCCTAGGTAACCCATTCCAGTGCTTCACCACCTTCCTAGTCAAAAACTATTTCCTAATGTCCAACCTAGACCTTCCCCACTGCAACTTGAGACCATTGCTCCTTGTTCTGTCATCTGCCACCACTGAGAACAGCCTAGCTCCATCCTCCCTGGAACCCCCCTTCAGGTAGTTAAAGGCTGCTATCAAATCCCCCCTCCCTCTTCTCTTCTGCAGACTAAACAAGCCTAGTTCCCTCAGCCTCTCATCATAAATCATGTGCTCCAGCCCCCTAATCATTTCTGTTGCCCTCTGCTGGACTCTCTCCAATTTGTGCACATCATTCCTGTAGTAGGGGGCCCAAAGGGTGCGAAAGGACCAAGATAAGGGCAAGGCTGCCCTGATTTCCCTTCACGTAATAGTAGAACATTTTCAGAGGTTACTATGGCCATGATGGGGCCCCTGAGCGGTGTTACCCAGATGGGGAAAGATATATTCTGGTGATGGTGGTAGATTATGCCATGCAAAACCCAGAAACAGTAGCTCTGTCTTCTTTAGAGGCAAACATGAATGCCTTGCTAGCAACAATCAGCAGGTTTTTTTCAGGGGATATTTTATATCTTTCTGTGACGGGGTGTACCAGCCCATCCCGTCTGAGGGGGAGCCCTCAGCTTCCTCAGTTGCCAGAAAGGCCCCTTCCCATCACGCAGGCTGCACACTCACTGGTTAAAAACCCAGCAGAGGCCTCATCAGGGGGTAGGGCAATAAAGGAGAGAGACACACTCCCAGAGCCCGCCAGAAGGACTGCTGGGCATTGCTGTGAGGTGGGCCCTAATGCTCAGCGGGGCTAAGGACTGCAATGCTGCTCTGCAGTGATCCTTAGGCAGCCTTGCTGCACCCAGAGGGGCTCCAGGACTGCTTTGCTGCCCTGCAAGGCTGCTTGTTGATCCCTGCTGTGCCCAGAGGGGCTCCAGGACTATGTTGCTGTCCAGCATGACATTTCGGGGCCTGCACGGGATGAGTTTTACCAAAATACCCCCCTTTTAGAGGAGCCCCAGGCACTGTCTGTCACACTGCCCTACATGAGAGAAATTTAATATTCCACGCTTCTGGTTGTTACCCACACACTCTAGAGCACCCCACCTTTACCCAATATGTAGGGCTCAAGACTTAACCTGCTTAAGACACCCCCACCCATAGAGCTTCGGGTGAAAGGCGCCTAACCTTACCCAATTCACACTCTAGGGGTCTGGGCATAACCAGGTTAATTTAAGTACCCACTCTTTCCCAATTTGTAGGGATCCAGTCATATTTTTCTGCAGGCTTGTGGGGCCTTTTACCAGTGAAACAAAATACACACACTGAGGGTATGTCTTCACTGAGTGTGGCAAATTGATTGTCATCAGATTGATCTATCTGGATCGATTGAGTGCTCAGTGAAGACCCACTCAATCGATCTGGAAGTCGACTCATTAAAACCGCCCCCACAGGTGGCGTAGAGCAGTGAAGATGCCGCGTAGAAGAGGAGTTACGAAGTCGATGGGAGTTACACGAACTACTCTGCATAACCAAATTTCCAGGTAAGTGTAGACTTAAGCATACAATGATCACCACTACCAATAAGGCAGACAAACTTCTCCTGGTGGCCAGTCAGGATTAGAGCATCTGGAGACCCCAGCACCTGCACAATATGGTTGGCAGGGTGTTGAGGTCTAGCAGCTCTGGTCTTGAGCTGTGTCTTGGTGTTAGTTTCCAAAGAAGTTCTTTTGGACCACAGTTTATATAGTTACAACTTGGGTCTGCTTAGCTATCCCTTAACCAAGCATTTAAAACTGAAGTACTACAAAAGCACCAGTCTTAGCCCATTACAAAACAGTTCTTTAACCAATCATACCCGACCACCTTAGTTGGTTTAAATATTGCACAATTACTTATGCAACAGATAGAAACAATCAAAGAACCAGACAGAAATAATTCAGATAAACAATAAAGATGTGGATACCATAAAGACAAACAATAAAGAAGTGTCGGTTTTACAACTGTTGGTAAATTATTCCTTGCCAGACAGAACGCTATCAATCAATTTTTTCTTTAAACATCATAAGATCTATTTCTTTATCTGGTGGTAAGTACTATTAAGGACAAGAACACCTTCTTAACAGCCTGATATTACATTCTTTGATGTAATTTAGCTGGAATGTGAGGATGTGATCACCTGCTTCTTAGTTTCTGGCTGCTGCTGTTCTAATATGGTTGCTGCTGTGTAGACAAAGTACAAGGCCTCAAATGTATATGGTCGTCTCCCTCTCTCTCCTAACTGACTGGCTGGATGAGAGATTTAATGGAACCATTAAAATGATGTTGAAAAATGTGTGGACCAACACCTCAACTTACCTGCTGTTTGATTATTAGGAGGTTCCCCAGGAATGCACAGGATTCTCCACTTTTGAACAGCTCTATGGGAGGAGGGTACAAGGCCCGTGTACCTAATGGAATGGGAAGGTCTGGCTTTTACTGAAGGGGAGTCCATGGTGGAGTATGTGTTGGCCTCCCTGGAAAGATTTGCAGAACTCCTAGGTTTGGCCCAGGAGACTCTAGACTTTAGACTTTAAGGTCAGAAGGGACCAATATGATCATCTAGTCTGACCTCCTGCACATCACAAGCCACAAAACCTGACTCACCCACTCCTGTAATAGACCCCTAACCTATGACTGAGATATTGAAGTCCTCAAATCATGGTTTAAAGACTTCATGGTACAGAGAATCCACCAGCAAGTGATGTGTGCCCCATGCTACAGCTCAAGAGTAACAGAAAGTCTTGCATGACCGTACCATGTGGAGTTGGGCACATGGTACAGGGGACCAAGTTATGGAGACCATTCATGTGCGAAGAAATAAACTCCAGGCTGCCTGGGAAAGTGTGACCCCGGGACCTCCTCAGTGCCAACTGCACTGTCACTCATATTAGGTCTGGCACACTCATTACCCGCAATGTATTGGTGTTATAATCCATATCTAACAGGTATCATGTAAGTCATCGAATGTAAACGGATGAGATCCAAGACCCAAACTGTATAAAGAAACAGATGACCTGCTCTGCTAGTTGTTCTGGTTCTGAATCAGAGGCAGTCATGAATTTGTAACTAGGACAAATACTGATTTGTGGGTTTTAAAGGACTGACTCCGACCGGAGCCTGAGATTGGAGCTGGGGGTGATCTCAGGTAAGCCTTTTATCAGGCACCTAGCTTCTTTTATTGTTTTTAATATGTTTCCTCTGTGACACTTCTACCCGAAGGATAAATGTGCTTCCTCAGAATGAGCTATGTGGTAACTTACAACTGCTGGCTATTACACTGTGCTAGCCTATGGAGAGAAAGCCAAGCACAGGGCCTGGCCTCTATAGGAGTCTGGCTTGCTGGGAATATCACAGGTTAGGCAGAGAACTGAGCAGCCTGGAAAAACCCAGGAAGGAGGAAGAGAAACACAGGCATCTACCCAAATTGTTTCGCTATGGAGCCGGAACCATGGGTGCACGCCCTCAAAGGACTGCAGAGGGAGAATACAGATATAATTGTAGTCAACGGTGATACCTGGCTTTTGCCTGCAGGCTGCTTACAACTGACTGCTTGATAGGGTGACCAGATGCTCTGATTTTATAGGGTCAGTCCCGATATTCAGGGCTTTTTTCTTATATGGGCACCTATTACCCCCCATCGCCTGCCCGATTTTTCACACTTGCTAGCTGGTCACCCTGCTGTAGAGAGGATATTTGCTCCTGATGGATGGAATTGCATGGAGCCCTGTGGGACAGTGTGAAGACTGTATTTGTGATATGTTCTCCAGCTGTACCATGCGTAAGGGAAATATTAGCTCCTTACTGAAAGTGAGTGGGTCTTTTTGGTTGGCATCTGTCAGTACCAAAGGACAGGAGAAGGGTCGATGAGGAAGCAGCACCCTGAGATGGACAGTCCCCAGGGTCAGGGGGGAGAGGCCAACACTCCAGGTCAGCCTGATTGACAGGGCGGACAAACCAATGAGGGAACTGGGGAGGGAGGTCAAGGAGGGTCCTATCCTTCAGGTGACCTGGAGCTGCTTGGGGAGAGAGTGGGGCTGAGCTAATGCAGAGCAGCCAGCAGCTGAGAGGCCAGAGAAGAAGCCAGGCCAGGGAGCTGAGCTGAGCTGAGCTGAGCAGAACCAGAGGGGCCTAAGGAGCAGCCAAGAGAGCTAAAGCAGAGTGGACCTGGGGCTGGAGCCGGGTGCTGTGAGCAGCTGGAGAGAGCAAGGGGGACCCTGGGCAGGGCCCGGAGCAGGGAGACACCACCAGCCAAGAGGGGACAGACAGTTGTAACCCCGACACGGGCCCAATGCTGGGGAGAAGGGCCCTGCCACCTATAGCCTGGGGGCATGTGGCCACTGCCAAAGCAAGCATCTGACTCTTGGCATCCATGCAGCACAGCCAGGGCCTGGGCAGGGGCCTGGGATGTGTGAGAAACAGACTGTGAACCTTCCTTACACCCCAGAGATGCTGTGTGTGGTGTCTCCGAGCCCAGGGGGCGGCGATAGGAGTTTTCCTTTAGCCTTTCCCATCTTTCCTTTATTTTTTTTAATTGGTTGCTGTTTAATAAATTGTATTTGCTCTGAACCACATGCATCGATCAGTAAGTCAGGGGAAGCACCCAGTACAGAGAGAGCTCCCCAGAGTGGGGACACCCTAGCCCCTGCCTTAAGTAACAACAATAAAGTTGGGAGTCAAGGCCCCAGGGATCCTGGGCCCAGCCTTGTCGGGGTTACGAGAATCCTGCCACACAGCAGAGCGGGAGGGGAGCCCTCATGGTCAGGCAGGTCTCTGGGTAAAGCGGGTGGGAGCAAGGACTCAGATCCATTTGCTAACAATCCCACCAGGGCAATGTCTGAGCCTGGAAAGTTCCCCACAATAGAGGGATCATTCCTCCGCTTACCCATGTGCTTGGCATTGCATGCAGCCCTAGGGGTTGACCTGTTGCCCAGAATACTTGTGGGCTGCATTCCCCTCTCCAGTTTTACTCATTCAGGTGCAGTGGTTAAAGGTGGGAGTCAGAGAGGGAGGCTTCCTATTCAACCCGTTTGGCAGGGATTAAGAGCCGGGCTGCTAACTTGGGCAGGGCATTAGTTGCAGCCTGTCCCAGACCTGAAGATGAGTTCTGTGTGGCTCAAAAGCGCCTCTCTCACCACCAGAGGCTGCTGCAATGACAGATTGGACCCCAGCCAGCTTGTCCTTCTGAGTCACCAGCTCTTGGCAGGCCCAGCTCGCAGCGCAGGGTGGTGGGAAGGGAGGGGAGGAAACAGCCTTAAGTGTGCATAAGCAGAACTCACACAGACTACATTTCCCACAACCCCTGGTGCCTCCAGTATCCCCATTCCCCTCCCTCAGTCTTTGTTTGCAGCACAGGCAGTGGGTGCTGCTGGGGGAGAGGGAGGAGTCGAGGGTGACCCTGACCAGAGAGATAGCAAGTGTGAGCAATCAGCGCAGGGGCTGGGGGTAATAGGTGCCCATGTAAGAGAGAGCCCCGAATAGTGGGACTGCCCCTATAAAATCGGGACATCTGGTCACCCTTGAGGAGTCTGGGAGCACAAAGGAAGAGCCGCGTGTGATCAGCCCCGTGCGGCTCTTGGGTGAGTGCGACGCTGCTGCAGCTGCCTCTAGTGCGAGGTGGGAGTGGGGGCTGAGCAGAGGGGTCTGTGCTGGGAGAGACCTTCCTTAACCCCTGCTGTGCCCAGCCCTGGGGACTTTCTGCAGCTGGCACCAGCCTGCTGGGCAGCCCCGGATTCTGCTGACCCCCGCTGGGAAGCTGGAGCCCCTGGGAAATTGAGAGAGACCCAGCTGTGGGGAGGGGCAGGAAAGTGACTGGGCACAAATGTCCCTGGGAACTAAGGTGGGAACTCACAGGCAGCCCCTGGGAATCTACTCCTGGCCTGGGGCGCCGAGCTGCTGTAACAGCAAGTAACCCTCTGCCCCTGCCAGGATCTGCCCCTTTTGGGGCTAAAAACTGGAGGATGGAGAAGAGGAGGAAACCAGTCCCCACTGGGGTTTCCTCTTTGTTGTGTGTCTGGGCTGGAGGTTGTTTGTCAGGAAGAGTTAAAAACAAGAGCACAAGCTGAAAGGGAAAGGCGGGAGGGGAGCGACATGTGTGAAGGGGTAGATGGAAATGTCACCATTTCTGTTCAGTCAGGGAATTACAGGGAGAGGAGAGGAGCAGGTGATGACAGAGGAGGGGGAAAAAAAGGGGGAAATTAAATCCCCTCTGCTTTACCCTTGCCCTCTCTAACCTTGATAACATTCTGCCCCATACTCCCACTTCCTCCTTAGATAGAAAAATGCATGATGATTTTTTCCCCCTTCTTGTCTCTCAAATTATTGAGAAGTTCTGTTCTCTGTTCTCCTGCACTGACTTTTGCCCCGTTTTTCTCCCCACTTCTCCAATGTCAAATTAAAATCTCCTCGGATTTGGGGTATTTTACCCACCCTTTTTTGCCTGTAGTGCTTTGTCCTGGTTTCGGTGGGTAATTGTTGCCCTGAGTAATTTCCAAAATGGTTAGTGAGCAGAGATTGGGAGAGCCCTGAGATGTGGCTACCTCTGGGGTGGGGATGGGGGTGGCCACTCTCTGGTGGCAACAAGGCCTGGAAGGAGCACTGGAAGGGAAGGGAGTAGCAAGTGTTCCCCATGGAGACTGCCCAGCCCCCAGTTTCCCAGTCCCAGCTACTTCTCCCTGCCCAACCCAGCAGCTCCCCCAGCCACCGCCTCCTAGTTATTCCCAGTCCCCCCTGCCATCTCTTCCTCTCTGCCAGGGAGCCTTCTGACTCCATCCCTGCTTCTTTCCCCTATAAAAGCGACATTACCCAGACCTCCCTGCTAGCCATGTGAATGTCCGGCCAGGGGAAACCGTCCCGTTCAGTTGTGGATTGAATATCATAGAATCATAGAATATTAGAGTTGGAAGGGAACTCAGGAGGTCAACTAGTCCAACCCCCTGCTCAAAGCAGGACTAACCTCAGCTATATCATCCCAGCCAGGGCTTTGTCAAGCCTCAGCTTAAAAAGATGGAGATTTCACCACCTCCCTAGGTAACCCATTCCAGTGCTTCACCACCCTCCTAGTGAAAAACGTTTTCCTAATGTCCAACCTAGACCTCCACAACTGCAACTTGAGACCGTTGCTCCTTGTTCTGTCATCTGCCACCACCAAGAACAGCCTAGCCCCAGTCTATAGCTGTGCATGGGATTCTTCCTTCCTAAGTGGAGGACTCTCCACTTTTCTTTGTTGAACCTCATTAGATTTCTTTTGGCCCAATCCTCCAGTTTGTTTAGGTCCTTCTGTATCCTATCCCTACCTTCCAGGGTATCTACCACTCCCCCCAGCTTAGTGTCATCCGCAAACTTGCTGAGGGTGCAATCGACCCCATCCTCCAGATCATTAATAAAGATGTTGAACAAAACTGGCCCCAGGACCGACCCCTGGGGCACTCCGCTTGTGACCGGTTGCCAGCTAGACATGGAGCCATTGATCACTACTCATTGAGCCCTATGCTCTAGCCAGTTCTTTATCCATTTTATAGTCCATTCATCCAACCCATACTTCTTTAACTTGCTGATAAGAATACTGTGAGAGACAGTATCAAAAGCTTTGCTAAAGTCAAGGTATATCACATCCACCGCCTTCCCTACATCCACAGAGACAGTCACCTGATTATAGAAAGCAATCAGGTTGGTCAGGCATGACTTTCCCTTGTTGAATCTGTGTTGACTGTTCGTGATCACCTTCCTCTCTTCCAAGTGCCTTAAAATGGATTCCTTAAGGACCTGCTCCACGATTTTTCCAGGGATTGAGGTGAGGCTGACCGGTCTGTAGTTCCCTGGATCCTCTTTCCTCCCTTTTTGAAGATGGGCACTAGATTTGCTTTTTTCCAGTCCTCAGGGACCTCCCCCTGTTGCCACAAGCTTTCAAAGATAATAGCCAATGGCTCTGAAATCACCTCAGCCAACTCCCTCAGCACCCTTGGGTGCATTGCATCCGGCCCCACGGACTTGTGTATGTCTAAGCCTTTTAAATAGTCTTGGACCTGTTCCTTCAGCACTGCGGGGTGTTCGCCTCCTTCCCATTCTGTGCCACCCAGTACAGTAGTCTGGGAGCTGATCTTGTCTGTGAAGACGGAGGCAAAAAAGGCATTGAGTACCTCAGCTTTCTCCACATCCTCTGTCACTAGGTTGCCTCCCTCATTCTCTAAGGGGCCCACACTTTCCCTAACCTTCCTCTTGTTGTCAACATACCTGTAGAAACCCTTCTTGTTCCCTGCACGTCCCTTGCTAGCTGCAACTCCAATTGTGCCTTGGCCTTCCTGATTTCATTCCTGCATGTTCGAGCAGTGTTTTTATAATCCTCCCTAGTCATCTGACCAAGTTTCCACTTCTTGTAAGCTTCTTTTTTGTGTTTAAGTTCGCCAAAGACTTCTTTGTTAAGCCAAGACGGACGCCTACCATATTTACTGTTCTTTCTGCACATCGGGATGGTTTGCTCCTGCGCTGTATAATTCCTTCAAATTTCCCCCTTTCCCTTTGAATTGTTCTATGTTGATAAAAAAATCACCTCAAATGTTGGTGTTTTTCCTTTTCTATTGGCAACTATTTAGTTTGTGCCCTTTTTTTTCCTCAGTTCTGAAATACTGATATAAAATTCTTGAAAATCTTCCCGCTTTTCTCACCAGGCGCTGACACATTTATTATCCCTGGAGTTTTTCCATTTAATTGTCTGATATTAGCAAACCTCCTCAAGTGTTGCCTGTTCCTCGACTTCTTGAATATTGATGGTTATAAAACCCTTGTGAATTTTGCCCTTTTCACTCTAGCTATCCAATACCGTTATACAATCCATTCAATTTTTACCTCTTTGCCTTGTAGCAACAATTGGGATAAAATTACTCAAACTTTTCCAATTTCCTCTTATTTGTGATAATGGCTCTCAAATTCCTCATGTTTGCACCCTTTTTTCTTTTTAGTTACTAAGCACTGTTTTCAAATATCAGATTTTACCATTTCCCATATCATTCTCAAGCAGTGATTTAAAAAAAAAAAAAAAAAAAAAAATCCTCTCTGGTTTGGAGGTGCTCCTCATGGTTCTAAGTTGCAGTATCTTCTACTTTTTTGGGGGAGAACCTGTTGCCTGAGTCATTCTCCACATCAAAGGTTGCAGGGTTACATCTGCTCCCAGCCTCCTCTGATCAGATGCATGGAATCCTGCCCCCTCGCCCAGAGCAGGGCTAGTATCTCCCCCCGAGCAGTAAAAACCCGACAGAGATCAGGGCCCCTGACGTGCTGAATGTGATATAGACCTCAACAGAGATCAGGCCCCCCATTGTGGAAGGCTCTGCACAGACGCTGACCAAGATCAGGGCCCCCATTCTTCTGGGTGCAGCACAGACCCTCTGCAAGGACTGGATTCCCATTGTGACAAGAGTGGCACAAACCCTGACTGAGATCAGGTCACCCAGTGTGCCAGGCACTTCACAAACCCTGATCGAGTTTGGGGGCACTCAGTGTGCCAGGAATTGCACAGACCCCTACATAGATGAGGGATCTTGTTGTGCCAGGCCTTGCACAGACGATGGCCCCAGATCGCTGCCTCAATCATGCTGGGCACTTCAGAGACCCCGCTGAGATCAGTGCCTCCCAGGCCTGGCACGGCGGTGCAGGGCTCTGCAAAGACACTGCCCACGATCAGGCTCCCCTTTGTGCCAGGTGCTGCACAGACACCAAGGTTATGTCTGCACTGTAGTTAAACCCCCTGGCTGGTCCAGGTCAGCTGACTTGGGCTGACAGGGCTGAGGCTAAGGGGGTGTTTGATTGTAATGCAGATGTCTGGGCTCAGGCTGGAGTCTGGGCTGTAGGACCCTGCAAGGTGGCAGGGTCCCAGAGACCCGGAATGTCTACACCAGAATTAAACAGGCCCTCAGCCTTATTCATCTGGCATGGACCAGTCACCAGTGTCTAATTGCAGTGTAGACAGACCCACGGTGTGGGAATGAGAATCCTTGCCACAAAAAAGGCTAAAGAGTGGGCAGCTGCTCCCCATTTTACAGATGGGGGAAACTGAAGCTCAGGGAAGTGAAGTAATTTGCTCATGTTCACATGGAGAATTTGGTGCAAAACTGGGAACTGAACCCACCTCGTTTGAATTCCAACCTCTCCCCTTAACCAGGAGCCCAGCTTGTATTTGTCCAATGTTGCATTAAAAACCTCTAAAGAGGGAGGTGGTGGAATCTCTATCTTTAGAGGTTTTTAAACTGCGGCTTGACAAAACCTCGCTGGGATTATTTAGCTGAGGTTCGTTCTGCTTTGAGCAGGGGGTTAGACTAAATGACCTCCTGAGGTCCCTTCCAACTCTATGATTCTATGATCTGATTGTTTGCATTGCATGGGCTTCCAAGGCAGGTTGTGGGATTTCCTTCACTGGAGGCTGTTAAGAACAAGTCAGAGATGCACCAGTCTGGGTGTGCAGGGATACCTGGCGTTGCCTCCACACAGGAGGCCCTGATGAGACGACTTCTCAAGGTCCCTTCCTTGCCTTTGTTGAAATAATTCTAGTTTTGTGCTGTGTGTTCTATGCTGAGCTGTTTTGCAGGGTGTAATTTTGAACTGCGATGCATCATTTTGTGTTGCATAGTTTCCTGGTGCATTGTTTTGCCTCAGGTTGTTTGGTGCCTGTGTTGTGTTGGCTTGAACTGAGCTCTTTTGCTTTGTGAACTTTTGTCCTATAGTGTGTTAGTTTGCATTGTGTTGCTTTGCTCTCCATTGTATTGTCATTTTCTGCCGTGGAGTGTAGTTTTTTTTTTTTTTGTTGAATTGCCTGACATTATGTTGTAATTTTTTTTTTTCTGTAGCTTTGCATAGCATGCTAGAAATGTATCTTGAATGATCTGGATGATGGGGTGGATTGCACCCTTAGAAAGTTCAGGGGTGACACTAAGCTGGGAAGAGTGGTGGATACCCTGGATGGTAGGGATAGGACACAGAGTGACCTAGACAAGTTTCAGGATTGGGCCAAAAGAAATCTGATGAAGTTCAAGTGCAGAGTCCTGCACTTAGCACAAAAAGAATCTGCTACAGACTAGGAATTCTGCGGAAAAGGATCTGGGGATTACAGTGGACAAGAAGCTGGATATGAGTCAACAGTGTGCCCTTATTGCCTAGAAGGCTAATGGCATATTGGGCTGCATTAGTAGGAGCATTGCCAGCTTATCGAGGGAAATGATTATTCCCTGTATTCGGCATTGGTGAGGCCACATCAGAAAACCCCCCAGCTTAGTGTCATCCGCAAACTTGCTGAGGGTGCAATCGACCCCATCCTCCAGATCATTAATAAAGATGTTGAACAAAACTGGCCCCAGGACTGACCCCTGGGGCACTCCGCTTGTGACCGGTTGCCAGCTAGACATGGATCCATTGACATTGGAGACATTAGGCCGCATTTAGAATATTGTGTCCAGTTTTGGGCCCCCCAATACAAAAAGGATGTGGACAAGTTGGAGAGAGTCCAGCGGAGGGCAACCAAAATGATGAGGGGGCTGGAGCACAGGACTTATGAGGAGAGGCTGAGGGAACTGGGCTTGTTTAGTCTGCAAAAGAGAAGAGTGAGGGGGATTTGATAGCGGCCTTTAACTACCTGAAAGGGGGTTCTAGGGAGGATGGGGCTAGGCTGTTCTCGGTGGTGGCAGATGACAGAACAAGGAGCAACGGTCTCAAGTTGCAGGGAGGGAGGTCTAGGTTGGACATTAGGAAAAAGTTTTTTACTAGGAGGGTGGTGAAGCACTGGAATGGGTTACCTAGGGAGGTGGTGGAATCTCCATCCTTAGAGGTTTTTAAGCTGCGGCTTGACAAAGCCCTGGTTGGGATGATATAGCAGAGGTTAGTCCTGCTTTGAGCAGGGGGTTGGACTAGATGACCTCCTGAGGTCCCTTCCAACTCTAATATTCTATGATTCTATGATCACTACTCATTGAGCCCTATGCTCTAACCAGTTCTCTATCCATTTTATACTCCATTCATCTAACCCATACTTCCTTAACTTGCTGATAAGAATACTGTGAGAGACGGTATCAAAAGCTTTGCTAAAGTCAAGGTATATCACATCCACCGCCTTCCCTACATCCACAGAGCCAGTCACCTCATCATAGAAAGCAATCCGGTTGGTCAGGCATGACTTTCCCTTGGTGAATCCGTGTTGACTGTTCCTGATCACCTTCCTCTCTTCCAAGTGCCTTAAAATGGATTTCTTAAGGACCTGCTCCATGATTTTTCCAGGGATTGAGGTGAGGCTGACCGGTCTGTAGTTCCCTGGATCCTCTTTCCTCCCTTTTTGGAAGATGGGCACTATATTTGTTTTTTTCCAGTCCTCAGGGACCTCCCCCTGTTGCCACGAGCTTTCAAAGATAATAGCCAATGGCTCTGAAATCACCTCAGCCAATTCCCTCAGCACCCTCGGGTGCATTGCATCCGGACCCATGGACTTGTGTATGTCCAATCCTTCTAAATTGTCTTGGACCTGTTCCTTCAGCACTACGGGATGTTCGCTTCCTTCCTATTCTGTGCCACCCAGTGAAGCAGTCTGGGAGCTGATCTTGTCTGTGAAGACAGAGGTAAAAAAGGCATTGAGTACCTCAGCTTTCTCCACATCCTCTGTCACTAGGTTGCCTCCCTCATTCTCTAAGGGGCCCACACTTTCCCTAACCTTCCTCTTGTTGGCAACATACCTGTAGAAACCCTTCTTGTTCCCCTTCACGTCCCTTGCTAGCTTGCAATTTGTTTTCTTTCCAAATTAGTTTGAACACCTTCTCATTTACTCGCTATACTCAGATTACATTTCTTAAAACAACTTTCTCAAAGATGGATTTTTCCCAAATGTTTCCAGTTCAGCCTCAGATTTCTCATCAACGTGGGTTTCAAACATCATATTTGTTTACAATCTGTGGATTAAATAAAATGCTGTTGTTTTCCAGAGATGTATATCAGGAACACTAACTTGATTGCAAATTTGATTCACTAACCTTATCCTGCACCCCCATGAGAGGCATCAAATTTCAAGGCAATCCAAGTAACCGTGTGGCTTTTTGAGCATTTCGAACACATGTTTTTGCACTGAAAATTGTTCTGAATCTTAACTAGAACAGACTATGCAGTCCCCTCTCTTTCTTTGTAGTTATCGAATATTGATATTAAATCTCCTAATTTCTGGGTTTTTTTCTTCCATAATATCACATTTACTGTCTCCCTTTTTCTCCCCAGTTCTCAAAAATTGATATCAAATACCCTAAAAATGTGCTTTATTTTTTCTCTAGCCAATGGGAGGAATCTATTTGTGTTGCTCATCAACATGGAAGTCAAGACAAGAGCAGTGTTGTCTTCTTTAATATCCCATTGATGGACCTTACCTGTCAGGCAGAAAGTAACTTTTGCCAATCTGCACTTCCCATAGTTAAAGTCTCTCTCCTTTCTTGTGATTTACATAGCCACAGAGGCTCACAATGCAACTACTCAAATAATCCATGCAGCAACCTAAAAGTGTTCATTAAAGTCTCATCACTAAACAAATTCTTATCACTCTAACACAGTACCTGTTTTAACAACACTAACCGTGCTGAGCCAGACTGAATCCAGCTGTGTATTGTCCATGTTCAGTTGAGACATGGGGACTTTGACAAGAGCTAACACCTTGCCTGCCAGTGTCACAGTCTCCACTAGGAGCATGAACCATAGAAAGAAACAGGGTTAGCTGAGGCAAGAAGGGCCTGGATCACCTTTCCCAAAAGTTTTATAATGAGGCCTGTCACACTAAAGGAGGCACTCCCAAGAGAGACTGTCTAAAGGCTGGGGCATCAAACAACTTTAAAAACCTGTTCAGCTGTGTTGGGGAGAAGAACAGGGAAAATCCCTCAAGGTGGCTCATTTGATTCTGCTCTTCTCTGGCCTTCGGTTCAGAGACTCTGTTACTGGAAAGGCTTCACTGTGTCTTGAGAGATTCATCCTGGTGGAATGGGGATAAGCCTGGACTGTAATAAGGTCACTATGTGCTGCACAGTGTGGCAGTCCCTAGAATGTCCCTTTGCAGGGAAAAAGCCTGGGGGGAATCGACAAATGGACAAAAGCCCCTGCTGAATTCTCTGAAATTGCTCTTCTCTCCCTGGCAGGCTACAGAATAACGTCTACTTCTTGCTCCAGATCGTCCCATCCTCCCAGGGTGAAGGAAATGGCTGCACTGGAGCTGACTCCGGTAAGGGATTATCAGGGAGCTGGGGGCAGGTTCTGCTTGCAGGAAGAGGAGCAATAAATGCATAGGAGGGTGGGAGCTGCTGGAGGTAGAGAAAGGGAGGGGACAGGATGCGACAAACCTGCTTGGACTTGTGTTTATCTGGGGCCTAGTTTCAAGGAACAGGCTCATGGGAGTTGGGAGTAGAATTTCCTCTTTGTGGAACAGAAAATAACCCCCCCTGCCAGGGCTCCCAGTGCTGGTGCCTGAATCTTCTGACTCTTCATTATTTACCACCCCCCCCCCAGCCTTTGTGTCAGCTGCGAACTTTATCAATGGTGGTTTTATATTCTCTTCCAGTCGTTGATAAGAATATTAAATAGCACCGGGCCAAGACCCAGTCCCTGCAGGAACCCACTGGAAATACAACTACTCAACCATGGTTCCGAATTTACAATCCTAGTTCCAGATCTATCAATTAGCCAATTTTTAATCTATTTAATGTATGCCATGTTCATTTTCTATCATTCATTTAATCAAAATATTGTGCTGAACTAAGTCAAATGCCTTGGAAGTTTAAGTCTATTACATCAATACTTGATTAACCCAACTTCTGATCTCATTCAATAAAGATATCCAGTTAGTTGGATGGAATCTGTTTTCCCTAAATCTTTGATTGGTACTAATTATATTATTGTTGATTCTGGACACTTTGTGATCAGTGTGGATACCAGTGAGACACAGTACATCTGATTTGCAGATCAATAAGGTTTAAAGTGCAAGGTTTTCTATAAATATACTAGTTAGAGACAAAGCCTAAAATTAACTACATCTCACACTCACTAAGCCTGGAGAGCTAAGCAGTTACTCAGAAGGCTGTATGCAGGAAGAGCTTTCTTCAGGGGCTCTGCCAGGGAGTCCATGGATCCTCTCGGCCAGCTGGCAGCACCTCCCGTGGAGTCAGGTGTTGATGGAGCGCCCCCTTGTGTCTAAGTGGTGACAATTTATACCCTTCCATAAACAACTTTCACCTAATTATCTCTCTCTCTCATTATCATGTATGCTAATTACCTACATTGCATTTCCACCCTTAACTACATTCTATTCTCACCATGATAATTGGGGTCATCAAAACAACATCTGGTGATAGGAGGGGTGGAGTAAAAGTGTGCCCCTTGGCAATAAAACAGTGAACCTGTGAAAGAACCCAAACTCGGGGGTCCTTACTGATATGTCCGTTGCCTAGGCAGGGGTCCAGAATTAGCCAACAACAGATTAGCAAAATCAAAGTTTATTCTTTACGTAAAGAAGGTGATCCCTTCAAACATAAGGAATCCCCTTGCTTCCAAAAAACAGACCGTATTTATAGAATCGTATAAACAAGTTTTAACACGTCACAGTTTCCATGGTGATACATACTAAAAAGTATTATCTAGGAATTTTCTAACTAAATACTAACAACTTTCCTTATCTAAGTTACAAGGTCTTTCTCTGCATTCCTTCTCTACTAGTGTCTAGACCTCTTAACTATATTATTACAACAAAACATTTTAAAATTAAATAACTGCTAACAAAACATTTTCTATCTCAAACTTTTTACAGTGAATTCTAAAATCAGTTCTCAGCAAAAACAGAAACCCCATCTTGTTTTCCCTTCACAGTTCCCCCCTTTGATTCTAATAGTTCTACTACTAGAATCACAATCATGATATATTCGTTCATTTTCCTTGCCAATATACCAATACCGTATTGACCTTTGCACCATTTGTTTCTTAGGGGGCTTAAACCTTTTTTGCTGGAAAAATGAACAGTAACATTGCTTACAACAAAACATTAACATTATAATAAACACTATTATAACTACAAACAATTTTTTAAGCCACAACAAGTCTGGTAACCAAGAAGTCAGAGCATTCCAGATGGATGACCATGAAATATCAATGCCAGACGGTGGCATTGGAGGGTTAGCGAATTCATGAAAAAATCTACTAACATTCCAAATTTTCTGTACATCCATCTCGATTTGACCTGATTCATTTTTATAAAAACAACAGGTTTGATTCAACATTACACAAACTCCTCCTTGTTGAACTAACAATTGGTCTAGGGCTAATCTATTTTGAATACTCATTTGTGCCAACGATTCAATTTCAGCCTGTAATTTTAAAATAGCATCTCCAGTCACAGTGGCAAATATCTCAAATTCTGCTGAAAAATTTCTCAGTGCATACTCCAAATCACCCACTCCTTGCCAGGGCAAAAACATTCTCCATCCTCTCCAGAATGCTGAAGAGTGTTCAGTTAATGGGTTATAATGGTGAGCATCCAGGGTGGGCCTAAAACTTCTTTTTGGTCGGTGATTATACACAACCTCATGTAAAGGAACTGGATGCACACCTCCAGGACAGAGATATACTAAGGTACATCTTCCTTTCCACCTTGGTGGTAAAGTTTTTCCTGCCCAATTTCCACATGCCCACCATACACCTTCTTCGATTGGAGTAACTCGTCTGCAACTATTGGAATGGGCTTGGTATAGCACATGTAACATGATGTTAACCCAATTCAAACCATGTATCATTTACATATTGATTAATGGTAGTAGCCTTTTGAATTTTCCAAACCTCTTCTCTAAATTGGTTATTTTTATATAAATTCATATTCTCTAACTTCTTCCACCATTTGTGGGTCTTGTTACACTTAATTCCTCAGGTGGCATCTAACGTACAATTATAAACTCTCTTCTGGTTCAATTTAGTGGCATTGGATCCTCGTTTCTGTATCAAAGTTTTACTGATTTTTTCCCCCTTCCATTGTAGGTAGATAGACAATGTATTTGTATTTTGAATATTTCCCTACATTCCTTACTTCACAAGTAATATTTAACCAGGGTTTGTCTGAATCTGTTACCGGTACAGAATGTGTCCATTGCACACATATTGGTGCTGCTGGCTTCCTTCCAGAGAGAATTAAGTCTCTAGGATCAATTCTCATTCCCAACCGGTGTTCTTTCCCCATTACTGTTCCCATGGGATTAGTCCAGGCCAAACTTTCCCATTCATTAACTGGCACAGGAATAGGTATTAGAGGTATTCCTTCCCGATGATGGGTTGCCATAAAAGAGCACACCCAACAATCTTTTACCTCCCAAGATGCAGTTAAATTCTTTATCAACGTATAAAATTAATTAATTTTAAAATCTGCATTGTCCATGTTTAAATTAATTAAAAACATCATCAAAAATAACATATCCATCTTCTACACTAATTCTAAAACAATTTATCCCCTTAATATAACAAACACACCAGAAAATAATTAACTAAATAATTAAAATATTATAAAAATAATATAGTCCATTAATCTTTTCTTTCCTGCTGCACTCTTGACTCCGTTGACCGTCTACTTCAGAGCAACCACAAGGGGATTGCCCGTGGTTCTTCACCCTTCCACGTCTGCTTCAGAGCAACCACAAGGGGATTGCCCGTAGTTCTTCACCTTCCACGTCTGCTTCTGGGACCTCGGTCCAGCGTAGCTCCCTCGTTGCACTTAGAAATCTTCTTCTTCTAAGAATTAGCATCAGGTGATTGTACTTTCTTTAGATGGGTGCAGTGGTACCAGGTTTCTTTTCCCTGTAGCTTTGCAGCAGTGTACGTTGTTAACAGCACCTGGTAAGGACCATCCCACCTTGGTTCTAAGCAATTCTTGCGTGAAAACTTCTTTAGCAATACCCAATCTCCCGGCTGGATGTCATGCACGGCCACATCTAAAGGAATTCTCTGAGCATCTCTAGAAAACTTAAAAATAGCAGTAAGTGTCTTTTGTAATTTTATAACTTATGCAACCAACTCCTCATCTCCACCCAGGAGACTGGCGTGTGCAGGTGTCAGGCTTCCCCCCAATTGAAATGGTCTCCCAAAAAGAACTTCATAGGGAGATAAATTTGTCTTTCTAATTGGCATAGTTCTTAGATGCATTAAAGCCAATGGTAACGCATCCACCCAACGTAATCCGGTATCATCCATAACTTTAGATAGTTGATTCTTCAATTTTGCATTTGATCTTTCAACTATTCCTGATGACTGAGGTCTATATGGAGTATGTAATTTTTTAATTATACCCAAAGCTTTCATTAAAGACTGCATAACTTGATTAGCAAAATGACTTCCTCTATCAGATTCTACCACTAAAAGGCAGCCAAATCTTGGAATTACATCTTTCACTAATGCCTTAACAACAGCTGCTGTGTCAGCTTTTCTAGTTGGAAAAGCTTCAATCCATTTTGAAAACACACATACTATTACCGGCACATGTTTAAAACCCTTACAAGGAGGTAAGTCCATATAATCTATCTGCAAATGCTGGCTTGGGCCATAGACCCATTCTGGTGCCCCCAGTTGTTGTGGCTGGTGACGTCCCACGTTATACTTTTGACAAATAACACAATCTTGAGATACTTGTTTAGCCATTTGATGAATACCTGGAGCACACCAAAATTGCAAAACCTGATCAGCTATCCCCCCTTTGCACGCATGATCACCTTGATGAACATAGCGGGCAAGTTTAAACAAAAGATTTTTCGGAGCCATTGGGCAGCCATCAGGTGACCACCATATATTGTCCGAAAAAATTGCCCCAATTGTCTTCCAATTGTCCAACTCCGAAGATGGAACTGAATCATAAATCTCTGAAGGGGAGACAGAAAATTGAGCTGGCCAGGAAGCACAGACTGCCTGTGCATCCGGAGGAGGAAAGGCATTCCTGGCTGCAGCCCTTGCAGCTTTATCTGCAAATGCATTTCCACGGGAGACTTCATCCAAAGCAGAAGTATGAGCTTTACAAAAAATAACAGCAATAGAAGAAGGTAACATAATAGAAACAAGCAAATTATTCACAGCCTGAGCATGTGCTATGGGCTGTCCTGAAGAAGTAAGAAAACCCCTTTGTTTCCAAATTTGTCCTGAAGCATGACAAACTCCAAATGCATAGCGAGAATCAGTATAAATATTAACAGAACAATTTACACTTAAACAACAAGCACGTGTAAGAGCAATCAATTCAGCCAATTGAGCAGAATATACATTAGGTAAAGAATGAGCTTCCCAGACCTCATGTGACGTACACACCGCATACCCTGCTCTACGCATTCCTGTCTCATCAACAAAGCAAGAACCATCAATATACAGAATATAATCTGGGTTAGTCAAAGGAGTATCCTGAAGATCAGGGCGGGGTGTAGTACTCTGAGAAATAACATAATCATAATCATGAGGTTCCACTTCAGTGGGAATCGGTAACAGTGTAGCTGGGTTTAAAGATGCACAACGTTTAATAATAATATTATCAGCTGCTAAAAGCACAATTTCATATTGAATAAGGCGTTGTGCTGAAATATGCTGAATTTTTCCTTTAATTAACAGGGCTTCTACAGCATGTGGCACATAAAGAATTAAATAATGTCCAAGCACCAAATCTTGTACCTTTTGAACTAATAAAGCAGCTGCTGCCACAGCTCTAAGACAGGCTGGATAACCCTGTATCACAGAATCAAGCTGACATGAAAAATAAGCAATTGGCCTTTGAGAACCTCCCATTGGTTGTGTAAGCACTCCAGATGCAGTACCTTTATACTCATGACAAAAAAGATTAAACTGTTTCTTATAATCTGGGAGCCCTAATGCTGGGGCTATTGACAAGGCTTGCTTTAAAAAAATAAAAGAAGCCTCAGCTTCTTCTGACCAAAGAGGTAGATCAATCTCAGAAATTTTAGTAAGTGCAACCAGAGGCTTAGCCATTGCAGCAAAATTAGGAATCCACTGCCTGCAATAACTAACCATTCCCAAAAATCCACGAATTTGTTTTTTAGTTTTAGTCTAGGAATTCTTAAAACAGCTTCTGTACACTCTGGTGAAAGTAAATGTGTTTGATAAGAAATAAGATACCCCAGATATTGAACCTCTAATTTACAGAACTGCAATTTTATCAAAGAAACACGACGCCCTTTCTCATACAGTGCTTTCAACAGAAACACAGAATCAGCAATGCATGCTTTTTCAGAATAAGAACACAAAAGCAAATCATCAATATACTGAATCAAAACAGAACCTTCAGAAAATGTTATAGACTGTAAATCTTTAGTAAGAGCTTGAGAAAAAAATCGTGGCACTGTCCACAAAACCTTGTGGAAGACGTTTCCAGCAGAATTGGGCCCCTTGCCATGTGAAACTAAACAAATATTGAGAATCTTTATGAATAGGTATAGAAAAAAATGCAGCACAAAGATCAATGCATGTAAAATAAGTGGAAAAGGGTGGAATTGAAGTTAGAATAGTTGCTGGATTTGGAACCACTGAATGTCGTGGGACCACATAAGAATTAATAATACAAAGATCTTGTACAAATCTATACACAGGTTTTCCATCTGGACCTGGTCTGGGTTTCTTAACAGGTAATATAGGAGTATTACAAGGAGATTGACAAGGTACTAAAATACCCTGCTTTTAAAAACTCTTGAATCACTGGGCGAATTCCTTCTATTGCTTCCCAAGATAAAGGATACTGAGGCACCGAAGGCGGTGGACCAGGACGAACAGTAATTTTAACTGGGTCTACAGATTTTAATAATCCCACTTCAGTAGAAGTATGAGCCCACAACCCTTCAGGTACTTCACTTAATGCAGGATGAAGAAGAGAAGGTTTAACTACATCTTCAGTAATTAAAACTTGAAAGAAAGGAACCAGTGAACCAGGAAAAGATAAAGAAATTCCTTCTGGTGTAAAAATCATAGTGGCATTCAATTTACATAACAAGTCTCTCCCAAACAAATGATGAGGACAATCTGAAGAAATCAAAAAAGCATGTTGTTCTGTAAGAGGACCTATACGAACAAGTGTAGGTTTAGTCTGGGAAACACGGTGTATTTTTCCTGACACTCCCACAACTGGAATAGAATGCTTAGGGTCGAGAGGGACCTCAGAATTTTTGAGTAAACTTGATTCCGCTCCAGAATCAACTAAACAACTATAAATTTGTTCTCCTATCTGAATTTTTAATTGTGGATCAGAAGAATCTAAATGAAATGAAACAGCAAGCAAAGCTAACAGAGTAAAGTCTCCCTCTTCATCCTAGTCTATATCTTCTAAATCATTCTCCCTTCGAATGGCCGGAACATTTTCACTTTGGGGTCGTTGATTTAAACGCGGTTGAAACCCTCTAAATCTTACTGGACATTCACGTTTCCAGTGACCAAATTCCCCACAATAATTACAAGTATCTACATTTTCTCTCCCTTGCCTCTGATAAATTACATTAGGCTGTCTCCGGCCAGTCTGTCTTATGCCTTGCAGGCAGCGTTCTTGAGGGGGGGCTCCCCTATTAGGATACCGAGAAAGAGCTAGTAAGCTGGCAGTTTCTTTCTGCTTTTTCTTTTCTCTCCCATTAAACACATATGTAGCAATGGAAATAACCTCAGACAATGATTTCCCTTGCCAACCTGGAGCATTGCGATAAAAATAAGATCTAATATTCCCAGCTGATTGTCTCACAAAAAAACCTGCAACCATAGATTGATTTTCCTGTAAATCAGGATTTAATCCTCCATGCTGTCTGAGGGCTTTCTTCAATCGCTCAAAAAAATCTCCTGGATGTTCATCAGGACCCTGTGTACACAATTCTACCTTAGTCCAATTAACTCCGGCTTTTGCTGCTCTTCTAATTGCTTCCAATAAAGCCAAACGATGATTGATTAAATTGTTCCTTCCTGCATCACTATTATAATTCCATAAAGGATCTTCCATAGGCCATGGGCGAGTAACATGTCCTCCCTCTTGCTTAGTAGTTTCCTGAATAATTTTCAATTTTTCCTCCTCTGTCAAAAGAGCATCTAATAACTGAGTAACATCTGCCCATGATGGATTATATATAGAAAAAACTTTTTATACACTGTCTCTGGATCATCACGTAAACGTGGCATACTCTGTTGCCATAAAAGCAGATCATGTGGAGCAAAGGGAATGTGAACAAAAGATTCCTGAATACTTCCATCTCCAATAGGGATAGGATAAGTTCTTAATGGAGCTTGAACAATAGGAATAGAAGAATTAGGATATAAATCAGAAGAGGACAGCTCTTCATTTAGCCTACGACGAACCTGAGCTCTAGTTCCCTTACTGACAGGCTTATCTGACAGTCTGGAAGTACTAGCAGGGGGTGCGGTAGGGGAAAATGAAGATTCCTGTCCAGTCCTATACTCTCCCTCTCCCTCAAACACACAGCAAGGAGGGGGTGGCCAATCCTCCTCCTCTGCTTTCCCTGCTTGTAAATTCTTTTCATTGTAAGGCAGAGGATTAGTAAGAGAAGGGTAAATTTTTGAAATAAATTCACCAGTGTTAGAAATCGGCGGTGCAGATGACGGCGCAACAGTTGCCAATTTCCTTTCTAAATTCTTCACAGTTGATTTATAGCTAGCTAGCTGACTCTCCGTACGGCGTTTAAAGGCTACATTATCCCATAAATACCAATATTCCATTTGCTTAGGGTGTGAATCTTCTATTAACCCCTTCAAACATTGCAATTTATCTTGATCAAAGGTACCTTCCTCTGGCCATTGTTTACTGGAATCTCCAGAAAAACAACCTGGCCATATCATTTTACATAACAAAATTAAACACTTTACAGACAAACCCTTAGAACCTGGAATAGACTTAAATTTTTTAACCATATAGTCCAAAGGACTCCCAGGGATGGGAGAAAATTGCCCCGCACCCATAACTGGGTTTTCTGATCAGAAATTGCTCACCAACTCTCACCCACACCAGGGCATTACAGAATGAAATTATAACATTACACACCAACTCTCACCCACACCAGGGCATTACAGAATGAAATTATAAAATTGCTCACCAACTCTCACCCACACAGGGCATTACAGATTGGAATTATAGAATTCCTCACCAACTCTCACCCACACAGGGAATTACAGATTGGAATTATACCAGTAGACTTTGCTAATAAAATAAACAAGGGACTTTACCTTATCGCCTCCCCACCGCCTCAACTCCCCAGAAGTTATCCCAATAGGTGAATTCACCTGGTGCCTGCTGGGTAGGTTCAGTGGAGCCGAGACGAGGAGGATGCGCTCTGGGCCTGCCCCATTTGGGGTGCCAATTTGTGAAAGAACCCAAACTCGGGGGTCCTTACTGATATGTCCGTTGCCTAGGCAGGGGTCCAGAATTAGCCAACAACAGATTAGCAAAATCAAAGTTTATTCTTTACGTAAAGAAGGTGATCCCTTCAAACATAAGGAATCCCCTTGCTTCCAAAAAACAGACCATATTTATAGAATGGTATAAAGTTTTAACACGTCACAGTTTCCATGGTGATACATACTAAAAAGTATTATCTAGGAATTTTCTAACTAAATACTAACAACTTTCCTTATCTAAGTTACAAGGTCTTTCTCTGCATTCCTTCTCTACTAGTGTCTAGACCTCTTAACTATATTATTACAACAAAACATTTTAAAATTAAACAACTGCTAACAAAACATTTTCTATCTCAAACTTTTTACAGTGAATTCTAAAATCAGTTCTCAGCAAAAACAGAAACCCCATCTTGTTTTCCCTTCACAAACCCCAGACATTCAAGGATACTTCTTGTTCCCATCACCGTTATCTATGTGCAGCTGCAAGCTATAGTGTCTCTGTATATGTCTTATTATGTGCCATGCTATGCAGGAACTAAGACATCTATAAGGTTATTCAGTCTCTGCCAGCTGGAAGATGTCATGCGACAGGGGTCAGAATAGCTTCAGTTGCTTGCTTGGCTATGCTAGGCCTGTAGGACAGTGGTCAAGCAACTCAAATCGTAGTGGGCCTCCAATAATTATCCCCCTTAAATTTTTTTATTAATTAAATCCAGTATCAGCTGCTCTATTGTCTTTCTCTTTCTCAATGTCAGACTGACACTCTTGGAATTAGCTGTGTCATCACTTTTACATTTTTTATATATTGGCACAACATTAGCTTTATTCCACTCTTCTGGAATTTCCCCAGTCTTCCAAGACTCATTGAAAATCAACATTGACAGCCCAGCATGCTTATCGGTCTGGTCTTTTAAAACTCTTAAATGGAAGGTATCTGGACTTGCTGATTTAAAAAGATCTAACTTTAATAGCTGCTGTTTAACATCCTCATGAGTTACTATTGGAATGGAAAGAGTGGTGTCGTCATCATCATATGAGTACATCTGTTTTTCCCAAATCCGGGAGAGAAAAATGTATTGAACGCTTTTACCTCCTTTGCATAATTTTTGATAATTCTGCCATTTCCATCTTGTAATGGACAAATACTGGTGTGAAGATTCTTTTTGTATTTAATATACTTTTAAAAAACTTCCTTCTTCTCTCTGCTGGCTGTAGATTTCTGTGTGCTTCCCTTACCAATTTTCTACCATTCCAACCTTCAGATTTATTGTCTTTCCTACTGACTTCCCCTTTCTGCCATTTATTTTACTGGGGTGATGTTGGGATTCCTACCAGGGGGCTGTCTCTGGACCCTGATGGAGGCTTCGTCTTCTATATTGAGCTGTGGCTAGTAGATATGTGATAAATGTGAAGACCTTTCCTTCCTCGGTCAGCTGGGAGGGACAAAGGTTCTCTCCTTCTCCCCTCACCCTGATGCCTCTTGGCTGCTCTGATAAGATGGGGATGGGACTCTGTTGACATGAGCCTCCCAGAACTTCCCTTTACCAGGCCCTGCTCTCCTGTGAATAGTGGGGTTGTCAGTGGGGCAGCAGGTACCAAGTGTTGGACTCTTCCTCTTTCAGGGGCTGGTGACCTTCGAGGAGGTGGCTGTGTATTTCACCAGGGAAGAGTGGGCTCTGCTGGACTCCGCTCAGAGAGCTCTCTACAGAGATGTCACACAGGAGAACTATGAGAACGTGAACTTGCTGGGTAAGGAGTCCTGTCCCCTTGCTTATTAGCTGTGGGGTCTCTGAAGAGCCTGAGTAGTAATAACTTGATACCTTTACTCACCGTCCAAGTTTTGACAAATTTCCTTACCCCCTTTTTTTACTTATCTCAAACCCACTAGTATAATTTTTTGGACATGTGCATTTTTGGTGCTGTAGGTCATGTGGGGAAAAAAAGGACTATTGTAATATGTTTAGAATTTGTAATTTATTTATCCTTATGGTGTGCATTAAAACTAAATTAACAACTGTAGCTTTCATGCCTTTTCCTCATTTTAAGAGGAAACTATGCCACTATGCAATTCCAAATTAAATTGCGTAAATAGGTCTATGACTCATGCACGGCTTGTGTGACAGTCAGATGAGCTCAGCTTTTGGTAGGGGAGTGTATGATGTTGCCATTCGAGAGTCCGTGGGTGAAGGGAGAACAGAGCAGTCAGAGGGGAGGGGAAGAGGGGAGTAGATATTAATGGGGTGCCAGGAGATGGGGAGCAGTGTGTGGAGAATTATGAAGCAGCAGGGAGGGATGGGGTAGTGAGAGAGAAAGAGGGAACATAAGAAGCTCCCAAGGTGCCCGGAGGTGTTGGCAGCTGAGAGGAGCGGAAAGAAGGGGAGGGGATGTGGAGGAAGGGCACCCAGGAAGAGGGCTGGGAGGTCAGTGGGAGGAAGGAGAGGTTTTGGGTCTAGAGCTGTGCGGGATCCCAGACCTTGAACACACAATCCCTGCCTAGGCTTGTTGCGTTAGAGCCTGCACACTAGTTTTATTTCTGTTCAGTTTCACTTTATTTTTACATTTCCCCCCAAATATTATTATTTTAACTCTTGACCTTCCTCCACCGCTCATTATCCTTTCCCCCCACCCCGCTTCCATCCTCCTCATCTCTGTGCACAGTGACCCTGGCCAACAATCTTGAGTCCTTGCTACATTCTCCTCTCCCAGAGCAGGGCCACTGCTCAGGCTCCAATGGGCACTTTGCTGATAGTGACACAGGGTGGTAGTGTAGCTTGTACAACTATTACACTTATATGTCTTGGGGTACAACTTGCCCTTGTCGGCGGCTACTCAAACTTAATTGAGAAGATGTAATTTGGTGAAGCACATACACAAACTTCATTTAATACAGTTCCAGCGGGGTAGCTGTGTTAGTCTGTTTTTAGCAAAACAGCCAGAGTTCTGTGGCACCTTTAAAGACTAACATTTATTTGGGCAAAAGCTTTCATGGGCAGAAACCCACTTCGTCGGGTGCATGAAGTAGAAACTTCAGTTAGGTAGGTATATATACACATGCAAGGATGGGTGAGTTACATCACAGTGAGGAGGGCAAGTGTTAACGAGGTAATTCAATCAGGGTGGATGAGTCCCATTCAAAACAGTTGATGAGAAGGTGTGAATGCCAAAAGGGGGAACATTATTTTTTGTGGTGGGCTAGCCACTCCCAGTCTATATTCAGACCTAGTCTGATAGTGTCAAGTTTGCATATGATTTCCAGTTCTGCAGTTTCATGCTGGAGTTTGTTTTTGAAGTGTTTCATTTAATACAGACAGCTATAATTAAAATCATAGGCAAGGACTAATAAGCATCATGGTTAAACTAAGAGAAGGATAGTAAAGAAGGTCCAGCATTGTTCCTAGTATCCTCTTGCAGTGCGCATACTTACAATGTATGGACCCCATTGAAAACAAAGATTCAAAGGAAAGTGAAACTGTCAGAAAGGAGGACCTGATTCAATTTACAGTGTCTCAGAGACCTGAAAAAATAGGAATCGGGTGAAGTATTTTTTCTTCTTTTGAGTAGGGTCCCTATGAACCTCCACTGTAGGTGTGTCTGCATCTCTGCGCTGATGAGTGGAGATCTTTGGCAGCAGTCCGTCCCACCCACGCATGTGTTGCTTCCCTCCTGTCACCAGGCTAGCCAGCATGTGAAGGCAATCCCTCTTCGGTTCCTTCTCAACCACCCTTGGCTAGAGACTGTCCATTCGCAGGTTAATTAGCAGGGGTGCACACCTCAATGGTCACACAATACAGGGCAAAAGTTCTCCAGCTGAGACATGCCTCCACATCAACCTGCTTGAGCTCAGAGGTCAGAAACGTGCGCTCACTTCCTTCTGCTGATCAAAGACATGCACACAAGGGTCAGACAATATGGCCTGCGTGTATTATATAAACCATCAGGATGGCACGAGGTCTCCCTCACTGTGCGTAAAAGCTCTAAAACTATGGAACTGATGCATCTCCCACATTATCCTAATATCAGCGGCCTACTCAGCAGGAATACAGAACACAACAGAAGAATCCCAGGCAATGCTACAGACTGGGGGTCGACGGGCTAGGCAGCAGTTCTGCAGAAAAGAACCTGGGAGTTAATGGACAAGAAGCTGGATATGAGTCAGCAGTGTGCCCTGGTTGCCAAGAAGGCTAATAGCATATTGGGCTGCATTAGTAGGAGCATTGCCAGCAGAGCGAAGGAAGTGATTATTCCCCTCTATTGAGCACTGGTGACGCCTCGTTTGGAGTACTGTGTCCGGTTTTGGGCCTCCATTACAAAAAGGATGTGGACAAGTTGGAGAGAGTCCAGAGGAGGGCAACAAAAATTTTTCAGGGAGCTGGAGCACATGACTTATGAGGAGAGGCTGAGGGAACTGAGCTTGTTTAGTCCGCAGAAGAGAAGAATGGGGGGAGAGGGGTGGGGAGTTCCAGGGAAGATGGAGCGTGGCTGTTCTCAATAGTAGCAGCTGACAAAACTAGGAGCAATGGTCTCAAGTTGCAATAGAGGGGGTCTAGGTTGGATATTAGGAAAATCTTTTCCACTAGAAGGGTGGAGAAGCACTGGAATGGGTTACCTAGGAAGGTGATAGAAGCTCCATCTGTGACACTGGGTGGATTAGGGGGATCATTTATGATATTATTTAATATCAATATTTCACAATTATAATAATTTATGAGATAGGCCATGTCAGGTACCATTAGAAAGGGTATAATTTGCTAAGTATGATGATATTTGTGTTTGTGTCATATTTGTGTTGAAAGTTATGGATATGTTTGTTATAGCTATATTTCTTGCACTGTTTCTGGGCGACACCCCAGACAGGATGACTGCACCTCTACCCTGCTTAATTATTGTTAATTCCCATATTTAAATGCGGTCCAACTGCTTTAGACACTGCATAGCAACCAAATTGCTAAAGCCCCTCCAGAACTCCCTTCTTGCAGGATCCTGTGGGGTACTGTACCTGTTTGTGGTTACTTGTTTGTCTCTCAAAATGAGAGCGCAAAATATTTGTCCTGTGATTATCTCCATAGGTCTATTCAACCAAGTCACAGCCTTTGGCATAGCTACTCCCACAAAACCTCAACCTAATGTAACAGGCCCTTAACTGTAGCAAGTTTAATAACCCATTTGTTTATGTTCAACCTACTTGCCACTCCATGCATGTTCCAAGACACTAAGCAGTGCTCTGATAAAGTCATTTTATCTACAGCAAGCATAAAATTACTCACAATACCTGAGCCAGGTCATAAAATCAGCTTGGGGTCACAAGAGTGAGAGGCTGGGGAAAGACTTGGGTTTGTTGCCTCCACCCCGCCTCCCTCAAAATCCGCAGCAGCCAAAGCTGTCTTCCCTCCAAGCTTCTTTTTGAGCCTGTCCCTCCAGAGGTCATGTGGCCCAGTTCCTGTTTCTTACATTCTTCTTTTTGAGAAGAATTAGTCTGTTGCTCCTGAGTGTTAGCATTTAATTTTCCAGCCTTCTCCACACAGGGGAATTTTAATTTTAATTCCCCTTACACCTCACTCACTAGATTCCCTAAATCTCCAATATGTACTTTCATGAGGTCACAGTTCTGGGGTAGCTATATCTTTGACCTGCCTCCATGGTCTGCTCAAGGAATGCCCTCTCAGGTATCTGGCCTCTAGCCAGCATCTCTGTGTGGGCAGCTACCCACCTGCCTCTCCTTTGTGAGCAAGGTTTGAGGACTGCAGTTTGCACTTCACTCTGTTCACTATATCAAAGTACAACTCCTTTGCTTTCGCTCCAATTGTTATGAGTAGTGTATATGTGATAGAAGTAGAAGTTTTGGCAACATTTCTATGATTCCAATACACCCTCCATTTTCGCTGTGTGATTTGGTATTGCTATGAATATAAAGAGCAGGAGATATGGTGTTTTGTCACGTAGCTGCCGTGGGTTGATGTGAATGGGTCACGAAAGACTGGCAAGGAGCAACCCGCATCAATGGTCCGGCCCTGCAGTTGTGGCCCTTCTTCGGGCCCCAGCTCGGAGGAAGGCCACTGCACCTTCCTACCAGGGGAATACCAGTGTCTGCTATGAGTCTGTCGCCCGGCCCTGAGGCAGGGCGGGCAGGCAAGCAGTGTCCTCTGGTCAGGAGAGCCGGGGACGATACTCACTCTCTGGTGGCAAGGATAAGGGGGAGGGGAGAAGGATGCAGGCCTACCCAACTCCACTGCATCCCAGCCCTGGGCCCTAGCAGTGGCAAAAGGCGTTGCCACTGAGTTGGCGGGACTCCCACTGCAACACACCGATGGGGCTTTCCCTGTCTCAGCCACAGCTATGGCCGTCTCTGGACCACTTCCTCCCCGTATCCCCATGTATCTGTGTCCACTTGGTCCTTGGGGTCGCTGGGGTACACGGCCTGGGGTAGACCCGCTAGTCCCTCCTCGTCCATGGGCGGCAAGGCCGGGAACTCCTCTGCGAGGGGCAGCTCCTCCAGGTCACAGGGCTCCAGGGATGGCTCGGCCTCAGGCAGCTCCTCCAGGTCCTGTCCCGTCTCCGGGGGCTCAGCATCAGGCAGCTCTTCCAGGTCGGATCCGGCCTTGGGGGGGGATCTCCCAGCCCTCAGGCTCAGGGGACTTGGTCCAGTCACTAGGGTACAGGGGCCTGGCCCAGTCCTCTGGGGCCGGTAGGAGGCCCGGAGGCCCTATCCAACCCTTAGCGGTTGGCTGCTTGGGCCATTCCAGGGGCTTCTGCTCCAGGAGGTGTTCGCTTGGGCCAGCGGCCCAGCCTGGTTCAAGCCTTTGCTGCAGCCGGCAGAATGGTACGTCTGCCTCCGGTGGCAACTGTCTCCCTACTGAGCGGCGGGGCCTGCTTTTTGTATCCACAGCCCTGGCTGGGGCTCCGCCCCTCTGCTGCCAGATTGGCCGGCCGGCGGGACCTATTGCTGGCCGGCTCCCCAGTTACCGGGCAGACTGGACTGCCGGTCCCTTTACTGTCCAGCCCTGCAGTTGTGGCCCTTCTTTGGGCCCCGGCTCGGAGGAAGGCCACTGCACCTTCCTACAGTCACCTATCAATGGGAGGATCTCATTCTAGCTAGGTGAAGCATATATGGACTTATTATGTTTTGGGGAATAGGAAGAACTCAGCTTGGGGATCTAGTGCACTCAAGGGCCAACTCCCAAGGACTGTTTGAAAGCCAGGGCATAGCACAAATCCTGTGGATCCATTACAGTATGCCAGAGGTTAAGCCTTTTACGGAAAACAAGAAAAGGATCTAAATGCATATTTAAAGTTCCCGTAGCCCACCATCCCCCATCAGTCCTCATGAGAGTTCCTGGTAGCTTTCAAAGTCTTTTTTAAACGCTCCCCTAAAGGGTTACTTGGTTATCAGGTCATGTCAGTTTGTAGAACAAAGAGACAAACCTTCCCCCCCCACCCTCCAGTCAGGTGAAACTCAGCTGTTTGTCCCCAAAAATATCTGTCTGTCTTTTTCAGTCTCCTGAAAGAGGTAAAAACCCATTATGACATGTCTGTGCCTAGACTAGCCCACCTGAAAATGCCAAAGTCAGGGCAGGCTCCAAAAGGAGACCAGATTCTCCCAGAACTGGTGAGTAACACTGCAGTTAGATTCACTAACCAGTCACAAACCGTGCTTATGATTCCCCACAGTGGTTATCAAGCAGCTAAAAACAAGACGTTACACAGCCCCCTTTATTACATTTCACTCCCTATACTCCAATTAGCAACCAGGTCCAGTAAAGAGATAAGTTATTAAAACTCTAGTCCCTTTACTGAAAAAGTTCTCCTGATCCACCAAGGATCAGCCACATTGCCAGGTGAATATATGTTTGGATCTTTACCCAAAATACCATGCGCCAGCCAATCCTTTAGTGATTAAAACTAAAAGTTTATTATAAAAGGAAAGAAACAAACCAGACGAGAGGTGTTATATGATTAAAGCAATCAGATACATACAAATGACTTCAAATTCCATATCTATCAGATTCTTAGCAGAATTGGGGAGTTTACAGGCTTGTACAGTCCCTCAGGTGAGCATCCAGTACATGGAAGGGTCTCAGTCCTTTGTTTCACAGCTTCAGTGGTAGATGAGCTGATCCAGAGATAGGAAGCAGGATTGAAGACACAATGGAGCTGGTGAAGCTGCATTTTATAGTCTTTAGTCTGCCATGTGGCTTGTTTCAAACTCAAGCCCCAGCACATGGGCCGGGAAAAACTCTTACAGGCCCCCTGACCACAGGCATGTGTCTACATGTCCTGATGATGCATTGGTGTAGCTCCTGGGTTCTTCCACGGGCTTCATTCTATCTTCAAGTTCCCATTAAGTAGGGTTAGTGCTGCTGCTAGGCTGGTAGGAGCGTCACTCAGAAACTGGCACAAGTTAAAATACAAATATACCATGCATATTTAGAACTTACAATAAAACACTGGAACTTACACAAATGTGCTGATTAATCCCAGCACATTCTAACCTTTCCAACAGGACCTGACATGGCATAGCTCGTGTTAGGGCTCCCCTGCCCCATCCCCTCTTGGTTCCCAGACACAGTTCACCGGAAAGCAACAGTCCAGAGTCCAATCTGCAGGTGATCAGTGATGGGTTTATTGGGGCTGAATGGGCAAGTATAAAACCATAGCCCTTCACACCAGTCTGGCTTCCTTTTCCATAATTGTATCCCTAAACCCTTCACACCAGTTGGGTTTCTCTCTGCATGCCGATAGAGTTTCTTCCCCCTCAATCCTTAACCATGGTTCTGTAGGCTGACAGAGCTCCCTCCTTTTTCTTGATAGCCTTAATTATACCGATAGCCCCCCCTTTCCAGTACCACCCCTTCCAATACATGGTCATGTTCCGTTTTCAGGAGTCAGGGTCCGGGTCTGAGGGCTTTAGTGCAATCCCTTTTCTACCTCATGGGAGGGTTATGGAGTGGGGTTACAGCTTGGCCCTGTAGTGTTTCTTTCTCACACTTCCTTTCACCTCATCCGTTGCATCTTCCCAGCCAGTTGCTTGGCCTTGCTCTGATGTCTGTCTTGAAGAGGAGTCAGAGCTTTCCTTTGTGCATTCATATGTCAAACCCCTACTATGGCACGAAACATTTTAACTACATCCCTTCTCTTTCTCACAGTAATAAAGAAAACCCATCTGGTCATGGGTAGGCAACAGGCACACACTGTCTTCGTTCTTTGCTTACATGTGTAGCTTAAAGACTGTAGCTTTCAGGCAGGCAAGCAGGCTCCAAAAACAGGCCTAGATACCATCGCAGGCAGACACACAGGCCTAAATACTTATACAAATCTAAACTATATACTCCTATCCTAACATTTTCTACAAATTAGTGTAACTTTGCAATATTGATATCTATAATATTATAAATGGTTACCCCCTAATCCAGACAGCATCACACCAGTCACTGCCCCTTTCTGCATGGGGCAAAGCTTTGGATATCTGTGTAACCAGCCTAGGGATCCAGCATTAATCGCCCCTTAGTGATACCAGATTCCACAGGAAACCCAGCCCCAACGCCCCGATGTCATCTGGCCCATCTCAGTATAATAATATTTCATGTATTCATGCCTTCGAGGGCTGGCTTACACATACAGAACACAGTCAGAACTAAGGCCAGTGTTTTTGGGCAATGAAAACAGAGAAATTTCAGATTTTCAAAGCTGTATATTTTGGATATGCATTATATTAATTCAAAAATACACATACTGGCAAACATGAGCGATAGGTGATCCTTTACAGTACGAAAATGCGCCCAGGGAAAGGGGGCAGGAACCAGGCATGCGCAGTGGAGGTGAGCGGGGGAGGGTGCTATAGATGCTGCCTAGGTGCGAGCAGCATCCGCTCTGCAGCATGGTGATGGAACAAGTGTGCTACCCGCCCAGGGGAAGCTCCATAGCAGTTTTGCCAAGCCCAGGCTTGTGTGAGGAGGAAAGAAGTTCGCAGTGAGTCTGAAAAACAACAGCCCCTCTGCACCACCCTCCCCCGCAGTCTCTGCCCTGCACCCTGGGGATGAGTCAGGTGTCTCTGGGCAGAAATCTGGGGGGTTGTGATCCTGCATGCCCCGCCCAGCATCTGATCAGCCATTCTGGATATGAAGAGTGATTCCAGAAATGAAGAGTTATTTCGGAAAGAAATGCAGTACTAGTGGCAATTTCCGGAAAACACCTGCCCTAGTCATAAATGCAATACTCAATACTATGCATGTGTTTGTCATATCTGTTGCTCTGCCGTCACATTGTTCACTTCACTGATGTGTTATACCCCTTCCTCCATTCTGTGTCTATCTTGTCTATTTACCTTGTAAATTCTTCCGGGCATGGACCATCTCCTATCCTGTGTTTGTACTATGCCTAGCACAATGGGAAAAGTCTCTTATTTGACCTATAGCTACTAAGGTAATGAACAAGATTAATAATAATTATAACCATCCTGCCGCTTTGAGCCAAGGGAGCTGGCCTTGGGATGTTACTGCTTAAAAATGAGCTGAGGTTAAAATCACGGAATATTTTTTGTGACAAGTATCCCACACATTCCACTGATCTCACTTGTTTTCTTTGCCTGGAGCAGGGTTTCTGGTTTCCAAACCTGATGTGATCTCTCAGCTGGAACGAGGGAAAGAGCCATGGATCCCTGATCTTCAGGGCTCTGAGAAAAAAGTGCTTCTGAGAGCTGCCTACACAGGTGAGGAATTGGTTAAACCCACTCAAAAACTGTTTGTGAAGACAGGAATCATTTGGGATGTCCTACAAAGAGTTTGTGAGCTCTCTGAGTTCAGGATTGTTCCCAGCAGGTGTGGAATCATTATGGCAGATGTCACTCATGTCTTTCCACCTATCCTGACTGATCGCTGGCAGCAGGTCCTTCCCCAATCTCGCTTCTCCATGAGAGTTCTGCTGAAATGTGGCCCCAGAAATGATCCCCTCCTTTCTTTCCTCTGGGGAAGGGTTTTGGGGAAAATCAGCTCCTGATACAGTTGATCTCTCCAGCACATATTTTGGGTTGTTCACACCTTTATCCATTTTTCTCTCTCAGATTTCCTTTGTCTCCAGCCCAGGGAGTGACCTATGTCTTTATTCTCTCTCTATACCATCAGGTGATGGGATGATGAGTAAGAATGAGAAGGATTATCCTCAGGAGGAAGATGGTGAGCAGGTAGAACTACATGGGATGTTATCACGAAGATCGAAAGAGAGTTGTGCACTCCCAGAAAAAGCAAAAGCCTGTGAGAGTCAGCACAGGCCAGAGGAAAAAGTCAGTAGTCACTCACACCTTATTAAAAAAGGAAGAATCAGCTTGAGGGAGAGACGCTATGCATGCCCTGAGTGTGGGAGAAGCTTCAATGTGAGCTCAGCCCTTATCAAACATCAGAGAATTCACAGAGCCAAGAGACCTTACATGTGCTCTGAGTGCAGGAAAAGCTTCAGCTGTAGTTCAGCCCTCATGACACATCAAAGAACCCACATGGGAGAGACACCGTACGTGTGCCCAGAGTGTGGGAAAAGCTTCACTCAGAGCGCAACGCTTGTTAGACATCGGAGAATCCACACTGGAGAGACACCCTACACATGCACTGAGTGTGGGAAAAGCTTCAATTGGCATTCAGTCCTTACTAGACATCAGAGAATCCACACTGGAGAGAGACCATACACGTGCCCCGAGTGTGCGAAAGGTTTCAGTGAGAGCGCAAGCCTTATTAGGCATGGGAGAATCCACATTGGAGAGAAACCCTACACATGCTCTGAGTGTGGGAAATACTTCAATCAGAGCTCAGCCCTGACTATACATCGGATAATCGAAACTGGAGAGATACCCTACACATGTGCTGAGTGCGGTAAAAGTTTCAGCTCTAGTTTAGGCCTCATCACGCATAAGAGAATCCACACTGGAGAGACACGTTACACATGCTCTGAGTGTGGGAAACGCTTCAATCAGAGGTCAAACCTTATCACACATCAAATTATCCACAGGGGAGAGAAACCCTACACTTGCCCTGAGTGTGGGAAAAGCTTCAATCAGAGGTCACACCTTAGCACACACCAGAAAATCCACACTGCAGGTACACCCTACACTTGTTCTGAGTGTGGGAAAAGCTTCAGATATAATTCAGCCCTCACCACACATCAGAGAATCCACACTGGAGAGACACCCTATAAGTGCTCTGAGTGTGGGAAAAGCTTCAGTAAGCACTCATACTTTGTCAAACACCAGAGAATCCATACTGGAGACACACCCCACACATGCTCCGAGTGTGGGAAAAGCTTCCGTCAGAGCTCACACCTTACGAGGCATTGGAGAACCCACACTGGAGAGAGACCCTACACTTGCTCTGAGTGTGGGAAAAGCTTCAGTCATAGCTCCGCCCTTATCACACATCAGAGAATCCACACTGGAGAGAAACCCTACTCCTGTTCTGAGTGTGGGAAAAGCTTTAGCTGTAGTTCAGCCCTCATCACACATCGGAGAATCCACACTGGAGAGACACCTTACACATGCCCTGAATGCGGAAAAAGCTTCAATCAGAAGTCAAATCTTATTACACGTCAGATAATCCACAGGGTAGAGAAACCCTACACATGCCTTGAGTGCGGGAAAAGCTTCAATCAGAGGTCACACCTTATCACACATCAGAAAAAACACACTGGAGAGAGACCCTACACTTGCTCAGAATGTGGAAAAAGCTTCAGTCAGAAAATACGCCTTTTTAGACATCAGAAAATCCATACTGGTGAGACACCCTACACTTGTCCTGAGTGTGGGAAAAGCTTCAGTCAGAAAACATGCCTTATTAGACATCAGAAAATCCACACTGGTGAGACACCCTACATGTGTCCTGAGTGTGGGAAAAATTTCAGTCAAAACTCAGCCCTTATCACACATCAGAGAATCCACAGAGGAGAGAGACCCTACACGTGCACTGAGTGTGGGAAAAGCTTCATTCAGAGGTCACATCTTGTTAGTCATCAGACAGTCCACACCGGAGAGACACCCTACGCTTGCCCTGAGTGTGGGAAAAGCTTCAGTCATCGGTCACACCTTATTAGACATAAAAAAATCCACACTGGAGAGACACCCTACACTTGCTCTGAGTGTGGGAAAAGCTTCAGTCAGAGGCCATGCCTTATTAGACATCAGAAAATCCACACTGGCGAAACACCCTACAGTTGCCCTGAGTGTGGGAAAAGCTTCAGTCAGAGGTCAAACCTTATCACACATCAGAGAATCCACAGAGGAGAGAAACCCTACACGTGCCCTGAGTGTGGGAAAAGCTTCAGTCAGAGGTCACACCTTATTAGTCATCAGACAATCCACACTGGAGAGACACCTTACACTTGCCCAGAATGTGGGAAAAGCTTCAGTCAGAGGACATGCCTAAGTAGACACCAGAAAATCCACATGGGAGACTACTATAATAAATGATTTGAGTAGAACTGCTCAAAGCTGGGTTTGTTTGTTTTTTTAAATCACATTTGCTAATTCCCACAAAGTGAGCTTTGCACCCATCTGCACCATGGCCTCTGAGCTCCCCCAGATCAGTTGCCTGTGTCTTGCTTTTGGACCTCACCCTTCTTTGGGGTCCATCCTGTGATCTTTTCTATCAACTCCTTTCCCTTTTGAGTTAGGGGAGTGTGTGTCCCTCCTGCCAGGAATGTTCATCAGCCCCAAGTGGGGGGATAGGGTTGATCTCAACAAGCAACACTGCAGCAAAAACTACCTGTGCCTTATATCCACTAGGATTGTACACGGAGTTGGCTGCTCAAGTTAGTGATCTTGGTGCAAAAGCACAGCTACAGTGACAGTGCAGATATAACTCAGATACAGTGTTTGGCATTAGCTTTCCCCTTCACCTGACCTAGACTCCATCACTTTTCCTAGGCTAAACAAAGCGTGAGCATCAGCGTTACACTGGTCCCACAATTCAAAGCAATTGTTAGTCATCAAGTTACCCCTTTGGGGACAAATTGTCTCATTCCCAGTTGCCCTCATGTTCTTTCAGGTTGTGCTGAATAACAGATCTTTTTTCTACCATTTTCCTCACTTAAAATATGTTGAACTATAACAAAGAGCAGGAACGGGTGCAAAAAATGTCATTGCACCCTCAGTCACACCAGAAGAAGATAGGTTGATTCAGAGGGATTCCCTCCTTCCCCATCGCCATCACAATCCCCCTTCAGCCCAGCAACTTTAGCTTCTGTGTCAGCCACAAGAGCATTTATCCTCCATGTATGCTATCTCTCCACCTCCCAGAGTGTCACGTGATGCAGTGTTCTGCTCTCTCTGTGCTAGGTATCACACTTTGATTCTCAATCAGTCTCAGTGGGGCTGGAGATTCAAGTGTCAAGGAGCTGGAGGGAAAATTTTAATGGATCCCAAACACAGAGTAATCGTTCTGTGCTTTAATCCCTGTTTCTATATATTGGCAAATCTGCTTTTGATCTTTTTCCTGCAGAGCTGGAAGTATGGTTTGCAGATGGGAGGGTTCGCTGATTTTTCCTGTTCTGATTATGTGAAATGTCTTGTAAATAACATGACTTAATAATAAAAGGTGATGCTGAGTACAGAAGATTTGAATGCATCAGAGGAGAATGCAAGATTCTGTTCTTATTTTGAATCATCATATGTAACTTGCTTTGGAATTTCATTTTATGTGAAACTGAAACTGTCTTACGCCCATCTTTGTTGTGGGTTTTTCTCTCTTTTCTGAATGCGATTTGGTTAATTAATTGGATATTAGTCTTATTTGACAAGATGTAGCTCAGATTTATTCTGGACATTGAGACAAATGACCATTTGCTAAAAAGAGTATCCCCTAGTAAATGACTTGGCACTAGGCAAAATACCCGTGCATTGGTCTCCCTAAGCAGTTTTGGCCCAGGCCCTGGAGGTGGTCACTTCTGGAGATACCTCCTTCCAAATCAAGTACATGTTGTCTATTATTTGGGAAATGCAATCCCTAGCTAGGTAGAGATGGAAAAAATGGAAGTGATATTTCTTTTGAGCTCACCCCAGGAAATGCTACAAATGTGCATGAAATGAAAGTGTGATATAGATGCAGAAAGCTACCTATTTTAATAGATACTTGCCCTTTGGTATCTTCCAGGGATTCTGAGCCATACCTGTGTTTAGGCCCTAAGTTAAATCTGTGCCACTAGGTTAAAGAAATAAATGGGCATATTTGGGGGTGTTATACTTCACTATCACCTCTGTTATTTTGTGTGGTTGGTGAAGAATTCTACTCCAGAGAAGTGTAAAATTACTCCAACTAAGGCCAAGGATTTGACAAGAACTCAGGTAGAATTTGCACATACCAGTGGGTTGATTTTCACCCCTTAGATGGAAGCTATGGTGACCTTTGGCCCAGATAAACTATTTAGTTTTAGAACACTGCTCCCTAGTTCAGTGGCATTGATCACAGTCCTAAACGATGCCATGATTAAATTGGGATCTATTGTTCTTTGCCATTTGGATCCAAAATTTCATGAAGCGTGGTGAGAAACAGCTGATTCCATCTGAGAATATTCCATGCCTATGCCTGTGGGTCTCAGTCTAGCTGCCTTGTTGGACAAGAAGCACTTCCATGCTGTGCAAGTGATGGTAGCTAAGGAGGGAATGAATGTGTCAGATTCCAAGTTCAGACTGTAGGATACATGAACGCTGAGTCCTGATTTTGTGGTTTCGTCTCTTATTTTGCTCTTAAGTCTTACACATTTGCATTACTTCTCCTCCACCTACTACTTTGAAAAATTAGAAAGTGTGAAGATGAAGGACAGGTGCTTTTTCTCATGATGCAGCCTGCCACATGGCGTGAGACCCCTTCCACCAACATTTATGGGAGAAGACCCAGGGAGACGTGAACTCACAGAAATAGAAGGCTCCTAGGTTACTGTAGAATGTGACTTCACAGAAAGCTCACTGGGTGGAAATGGGAATTAAAAGAAAACTGACATATAGCATTTTATTTTTTAATCTTTGAATACATTATTGTTACCTGTGAAAATGACATTAAACATGAAGATAATTATTATTGTTGATTCTGGACACCCAATTTGCAGATCAATAAGGTTTAATGTGCAAGGTTTTCTATAAATATACTAGTTAGATACAAAGGCTAAAATTAACTACAATATATCATACTCACTAAGCCTGGAGAGCTCAGCAGTTACTCAGAAGGCTGTATATAGGAACGGCTTTCTTCAGGGGCCCCGCCAGGGAGTCAGTGGATCCTCTGGTTCAACGGGCAGCACCTCCCATGGAGTCAGGTATTGATGGAGTGCTCCCCTTTGTCTAAGTGGTGACTTCTTATACCTTTCCATAAACAACCTTCACCTAATTATCTCTCTCTCATTATCATATATGCTAATTATCTACATTGGGTTTCCACCCTTAACTACATTCCATTCTCACCATGATAATTGGGGTCATCAAAACAACATCTGGTGATAGGAGGGGCGGAGTAAAAGTGTGCTCCTTGGCAATAAAACAGTGTACTCCAGACGTTCAAGGGTAACGTTCAAGGATACATCACTGTTATCAATGTGCAGCTACAAGCATACAGTATCTGTATTTTGTCTTATTCTGTGCTGTGCTATACAGAAACTGAGACATCTATAAGGTTATTCAGTCTCTGCCAACTGGAAGATGTCATGCTACAGGGGTCAGAATAGCCAAGCAAGCAAATGCAGCTATGCTAGGCCTGTAGTACTGTGGTCAAGCAACTCAAATTGAACTGGGCCTCCAACATTCCCCTCCTTGGTGGCTGCCATAGCTTAATAGGCCACCACCACGACTCTTTGATACACACCTTCGACCATGGCTCAAGGCACCCCAGCGGGGTCTGAACGATTAGTGTCTTCTCGTCAGCAGGGTATATCGCAGAGTGCCGCCTCACTCATATGCGAGGGTTTTTTAGTCCCTTGAGTCATTTTAGGGATCTTCTAGTCCACCAAAAAAGTCCCACTGCAGCCATTATAGAAACTATCTGCAATACGCACATGAGCACAAAGGGATACAATGCTAGATTTAAAATCCCAGTGGCAGTGGGGGACCATCCCAGTAGGGTATCCCACCAACCGTGTTTTGTGGCAGCTTTTGCAGCATCTAGGACTTCAATTACTTTAGTCCCATCATGTTTGAGTATCAAATTTACAGTCTTCAATTGTTCCTGAATGTGTGTAAGGAGGGTTATCATGTTTGAATGTGTTAGCATGTGTTGTACCAAATCAGTACTGACTCCCAATATCACAGGTTGAACATATTCTATGACATTATATCAACTCTTAATAACTAAAATATATTTTTTGTTACTTCATAAACTACATCACACAATTCCAATACAGCAACATTGCAATAGCATTTGTTTTGGGCAGGATTAACATCTTTTTTATAAATTCCATATAAAATCACAACTTGGATACATTGCGTGCATATACAAACACAAGCTTGTCCAATGTACACAGTGATAGAATTAATGCTATTAGGATTCTTTAAGGATCTCATTCACCTGCACATCTACTAATGTAATATATGCCAGCATGTGCCAGCAATGCCCCACTGCCATGTATATTGGCCAAACCAGACTGCAAAAGAATAAATGAACACAAATCAGACATGAAAAAACATCCATAAACCAGTTGGAGACCACTTCAATCTCCCAGGACACTCTGTAGCTGACTTGAAAGTTGCCATACTTCTCCAAAAATCTTCAAAAACAGATTTCAGCGAGAAACTGCAGAGCTGGAACTCATATGCAAACTTGATACAATCAAACTGGGTCTGAACAGGGACTTGGAATGGTTCTCTCATTACAAGAAGTAATTGTCACTGTTCACACATTCTCACCTTCTCATTAACGGCTGTGAATAGGCCTCATCTATTCTAACTGAATGGACTTTGCTAACATCTACCCTCCCCATTGTTGTTCCTTTCCTTGAATGTATATATATACCCCCTATCTGATTTCTATTTCATGCATCTGACGAAGTGGGTTGCAGCCCATGAAAGCTTATTCCTGCAGAAATCTGTTAGTCTTTAAAGTGCTACGGGAGTCTCGTTTTTGCTGAATTATATTGTAACCCTGAAAGTTCTCTTCTTCTCTCCCGGCCTCCTCCTACTATATAGGAATTGTTCCTAATCCTGGAAAGCAAAACCTCACTCCAAAGGAATTATGGTGGGGGACAATGTGAGAGAAATAACATGTATGAGAATACAGACTTAGTATAGACCATAATTATTTCTATTTCATATGGAATTTATTTTGAGAAGCAGTAAAAAAGTTTCTGTTCAGAGAAAAGCTATTTAAAGAATGTGTAACCATTTACCCAGTTAGAGTGTAACGGCCACAGAGTTCCCCAGTTCTCTTGTTTGCAAAGCAAAGATGTCACATCTGTCAAGATATGTCAAAATTTACAATGGTGATGGATGCATGATGGTACCGTTTCTGGTTTTTTAGTTTGTTTGTTTGTTTTGTTTTTGCAACCAATTGTTTTATGGGTGCTGCGATCTGCTTTCCTTTTGTGTAGGCCAGCTGCTGGAGCACAGCTGTTTAATTCTTATAAATGGCTTTGTGTTTCTTACATTTTTGACATCTTTGGGGTTTGCATGTCCGCACTACATGTGGTTACAACAACGGATGCTTTGAGAAAACCTCTGCATTAAGCGGGTCTTTTCCAAAATGACATTAGGCCTAAGTCTGCCTCCCTTCAACTGGATTGGAACACAGTTATATCGAAGGAGTAGTTCACGCCTGATTTGCCCAGAGACATCGGTGGAGGTGGGGGAAATGGGGTAAACTGGAATTGACAAAAATAAAGTTACAGATAAGGGTGGAAGTCCTTCACCTTTCAGGTCAACAAGCCTGTTCTGTTCATTCTGTCTGAAGTACCTGACATTAGTCATACTCAGACAGCCTACGGGGCTAGATGGACCATTGGCCTGACCCAGCACGACCGTTCTTACATCATGGAAGCCATCGAAGCGAGACTGATTATCAGGATCCCAGGGGAATGAAGCACAACATTGACAGCTATGCCAGCCTTCACTGGTCTCCCTGTACCTGAAAAAGCCTGCAAGTCCCAAGTGCTGGAGCATCTATGCCATTACCTGGTGTTTCCTCAACTGCAGCTACAGCATGTGAATCCAAAGACTCAGGGAGCTGCAGAAATGGATTGTTCCTTTTTCTATTGAAAGTCTATTGTTCTTTTATTAACTTGGAGATTCACAACCTAGGTTGTAACAGTGGGGCTGAAGGAGTGGGTACCACTGAAATCCACACAGGTAAGATATTAGGAAGAATAGTTGCCCAAATCTTAATAACCTTAAAACTCTACTCTATGAAATCACTGAAGGCATACTCCTCCCCTATGGAAGCTTTCCAACAAATTAAGCTGTCAGATATAAATTGTTCAGTGAGGGCTGTTTAAACTTCTCTCACTAAAGTCTCAGTAAGGTCTGTGTCTGTACTGGAGGGAGAGGGCAAAGAGAAGTGTTAGACACACAGTAGTGAAATCTAGGGAGGAAACTAATTCGCTCTGAGGTTCTGGGCTAAATGTAAGTGATAATTTGGTTTCAGTACTGAAATATCCAGCTTCTTATATCTAGATTGCCCATCTGTGTGAAAATCTTTGATTGGGGTTTCAGCACAACTAATTATGCAGTGTGTCATTGGGTTGCTGTTTTAGTGTTTATAAGAGTTGCTTTTCTGCTGTATTAATATGATATATATAATAATATTCTATGATTCTATGATTTATAGAATCGTAGAGTTGGAAGGGACCTGAGGAGGTCATCTAGTCCAACCCCCTGCTCAAAGCAGGACTAACCGTGATCTGCTGGCAATGCTCCTACTAATGCACCCCAATATGCTATTAGCCTTCTTGGCAACCAGGGCACACTTACTCCATAGGAGTAAGAAGAGAAAATGGCCTCTCTGGCTATTCCCAAGTACTGTGGGTTGAGATCATGAGAAACTGTAGCGGAAGCAAGAGAGGAGAAATGAAATGGAGGGAATCAGAGTCAGTGACGTAGGAAGTTATGCCAGGAAATTATGCTTATTGCAGGTCTCCAGAATAGAAAGTGTAAGCGTCTCATGGCATGATGAGAACTTTGAATCCTGTAAGCTGAGTTCAAGTCTCAGTAGTACCTGAAGATGATTTGCTTCAGTGAAATAATGTGAGGCCCTTAGGACTTGCCTTGTTCTCCCAAAGTAAGTGGGAGCCCTGTTTTGCCTGCTGGTTGCTTACACTTGACCTCTAGAGAGGAGATTTGGGGTAGAAGTCTGGACTTGCATGGAGCACAAGGGGAAGGTGTGATGGCTGGATTTGCATTGATGGCCACAGCCGTGAGGTGAGCCTGCAGTTACATGCAGTCCTGTTGGTTGACCTACTGCCTTGAATTCACATTGGCTGCCTTCCCACCCGCAGTTCCGTTCTTTCACACAGAATGCTTAAGGGCAGGAGTCAAAGAGGGAGGCTTAATACTTCAGACAGGTTGGCAAGGATTAATGGCAGGGCTGCAAAAATACAGAGATTCAAGTCTTGGGACTCCCAGATTAAGGGAAGGCTGGATGGAGGTAGGCAGGGTCAAGATGCCCATTTTTTTGTCATGGGCAAGGGACCTGAAAAAAAGATCACCCAGTAGAGTTTTTATGTGCTTTGTACATGAGACACTAAATGAATCCCTGCCATATCCTGATTCATAAAGTCAAGGCCAGAAGGAACATTTTGATCATCTAGTCTGACTTCCTGTATCACACAGGCCAGAGAACTGCCCCGAAATCATCCCTGGAACAGCTCTTTTAGAAGAAAAAACCCCATGCAATCTTGATTTAAAAATTGTTCGTGATGGAAAATCCACCCAAACACTTCATACATTGCTTCAATGTTTAATTGCCCTCGTTAAAAAAGTACACCTTATTTCCAGTCTCAATTTGTCTAGTTTCAACTTCCAGTCATTAAAGAATGTTAGCCCTTTTGCTGCTAGATGGAAGAGCCCATTATTAAATATTTGTTCCCCAGGCAAGTACTTATAGACTGTGATCAACTCACCCTTTAACCATCTCTTTGTTAAGGTAAATAGATTGAGCTCTTTGAGACTATCACTAAAAGGCAGGTTTTAAATCCTTTTCATTCTAGTCACTCTTCTTTGAACCTTCTTAAATTTATTAATGTCCTTGAAATGTGGACACCAAAACTGGACACAGAATTCTGGCAGCAGCTGCACCAATGCCAAATACAGAGGTAAAATAACCTCTCTGTTCGTATTCAAGATTCTTCTGTTTATGCACTCAAGGATCACTTTAGCTTTATTGGCCAGGTCACACTGAGAGCTCATGTTCAGCTGATTAGTCACCAACACCCCCAAATTTTTTTCAGAGTCACTGCTTCTCAGGATAGAGAGCCCCCCCATCGATGGGATTGGTCTGTCTATCAGCTACCTAGACACACAGATAAATTGGGGAGGTTTCTGTAATTGAATCTATTTCATTCTGGTATGAACCTCCCATGCTGTGGAACCCAATGGTGACGTGTAATAGAAGTTTTGGGATTCTAAAAACTCCCATGCAAACTTAAGGGGAATAAAAAGAATTTTGAAAGTTTTTTGAACTTTCGAAATATTAATCTTCTGGTGATGCGAATGGAATTAAGCAGGTAGGAAATACTGTAAAGGTAAAAGGTATCCAGAACATACATACAAAGCTTTGGAAAAGGCAAAGAAAGTGCTTAAAAAGGGATCCTTGTTAAACTAATGTGGACTAATGAAAGGGCCATAACTGAAGTACAAAGCAATATCCCTGTCAGGAAAGTGAAGTAAGGAAAATTCATCGATTTTTAAGGCCAGGATTATTGACTACTATGATCGTCTAGTCCAGCATTTCTCAAATGCAGCCACTGGGGGCTTTTCTTGCAGCCACATCCTCCTGGAGTTTCAAAAGTCGAGGAGCTCTTTGAATGGAAAGGCTGCCTCACGTGCCCCACTCACCTTTCAGGTGAGAAAAGTGAGTGGGGTGCAGGAAGAACTGCAGCTCCTGCCAGGTGGCTGGAGGAAGTTATTTGTTCTTCCCTGCAGAGCAGCCAATCTGGCTACCTGTGCAGCAACTGCCCTGAGCCATCTGGCAGGAGGCAGGGAGAGGGCAGCTTTGTGGGGGGGAAGAACTGCAGCTTAGGGATGGGGCTGCTGGAGGGTGGGGGTCACTTGCATGGTGCAGGGAAGGGGGATGAGTGGGTGAATGCAAGGACCCTGGAGGCAATTGAGTGGCTGCAGGGAGGAAAGGGGGGTGGGTGCCGGAAAGGCAGGGAGGGAAGAGGGTGGAAATCAGGACCTAGAGGCATTGGCGGACAGCCAGTGGCTGGCAGGGAGGGGTGCGGACCCCAAGGCAGATGCGGGGGCGGAGGGGGATCGCTAACCCCTCCCTCCCCAGCTGCTCTTGGCCACACAGAAATGCCCTGGTGGCCACATGCGGCCATGGTGGCTGCATTTGAAAACCGTTGGACTAGGTGACCTCCTAGGGTCCCTGCCAACCCTCATCTTCTAGGATTCTATGATTTGGCCACATGGTGGCAGGCTCCACCCCCGGCTGCTCCATCCCCTGGCCTTACCACTCTATCCCCACCCCATCACCTCTGGCCCCCCTTGCATTCTCTGTCCCAGGCCCCTGACTGTGTGGCACCAGGCTGCCTCCACTGGGCTTCGAGCTCTGGCCCCAGGCTCAACACCCACCCACTTCCCCATCACCCCTGGTCCCCACTGCCTCCTCCGGCCCCAGATTTGGCTACAAGGCAGCAGGTTCCATCCCCCACATGCAGGGCTTTGACCTTGGGCACCAGGATTCGGTCGTGGGGCTTCTCCGGCCCTGGTCCCCAGGCTCACCCCTGTCCTCATAGACCCTGGCCTCCACTGCCTTCCCATCCTCGGCTTAATTTCATAGAATCATAGAATATTAGAGTTGGAAGAGACCTCAGGAGGTCATATAGTCCAACCCCCTGCTCAAAGCAGGACTAACCTCAGCTATATCATCCCAGCCAGGGCTTTGTCAAGCCTCAGCTTAAAAACCTCTAAGCATGGAGATTCCACCACCTCTCTAGGTAACCCATTCCAGTGCTTCACCACCCTCCTAGTAAAAACTTTTTCCTAATGTCCAACCTAGACCTCCCTCCCTGCAACTTGAGACCGTTGCTCCTTGTTCTGTCATCTGCCACCACCGAGAACAGCCTAGCCCCATCCTCCCTGGGACCCCCTTTCAGGTAGTTAAAGACTGCTATCAAATCCCCCCTCATTCTTCTCTTTTGCAGACTAAACAAGCCCAGTTCCCTTAGCCTCTCCTCATAAGTCCTGTGCTCCAGCCCCTAATCATTTTGGTTGCCCTCCGCTGCACTCTCTCCAACTTGTCCACATCCTTTTGTAGTGGGGGGCCCAAAACTGGACACAATATTCTAAATGCGGCCTCACCAATGCCGAATAGAGGAGAATAATCACTTCCCACGACCTGCTGGCAATGCCCCTCCTAATGCAGCCCAATATGCCATTAGCCTTCTTGACAACCAGGGCACACTGCTGACTCATATCCAGCTTTTTATCCACTGTTACCCTCAGGTCCTTTTCTGCAGAACTACTGCATAGCTCATCGGTCCCCAGTCTGTAGCTGTGCATGGGATTCTTCCGTCCTAGGTGCAGGACTCTGCACTTGTCCTTGTTGAACCTCATGAGATTTCTTCTGGCCCAATTCTCCAGTTTGTTTAGGTCCTTCTGTATCCTATCCCTACCTTCCAGGGTATCTACCACTCCCCTCAGCTTAGTGTCATCCGCAAACTTGCTGAGGGTGCAATCGACCCCATCCTCCAGATCGTTAATGAAGTTGTTGAACAAAACCGACCCAGGACCGACCCGTGGGGAACTCCGCTTGTGACCGGTTGCCAGCTAGAAATGGAGCCGTTGATCACTACTCGTTGAGCCCTATGCTCTAGCCAGTTCTCTATCCATTTTATACTCCATTCATCCAACCCATACTTCCTTAACTTGCTGATAAGAATACTGTGAGAGACGGTATCAAAAGCTTTGCTAAAGTCAAGGTATATCACATCCACCGCCTTCCCTACATCCACAGAGACAGTCACCTCATCATAGAAAGCAATCAGGTTGGTCAGGCATGACTTTCCCTTGGTGAATCCGTGTTGACTGTTCCTGATCACCTTCCTCTCTTCCAAATGCCTTAAAATGGATTTCTTAAGGACCTGCTCCATGATTTTTCCAGGGATTGAGGTGAGGCTGACCGGTCTGTAGTTCCCTGGATCCTCTTTCCTCCCTTTTTTGAAGATGGGCACTAGATTTGCTTTTTTCCAGTCTTCAGGGACCTCCCCCAATTGCCATGAGCTTTCAAAGATAATAGCCAATGGCTCTGAAATCACCTCAGCCAATTCCCTCAGCACCCTCGGGTGCATTGCATCCGGCCCCATGGACTTGTGTATGTCTAATCCTTCTAAATAGTCTTGGACCTGTTCCTTCAGCACTGCGGGATGTTCGCCTCCTTCCCATTCTGTGCCACCCAGTACAGTAGTCTGGGAGCTGATCTTGTCTGTGAAGACAGAGGCAAAAAAGGCATTGAGTACCTCAGCTTTCTCCACATCCTCTGTCACTAGGTTGCCTCCCTCATTCTCTAAGGGGCCTACACTTTCCCTAATCTTCCTCTTGTTGGCAACATACCTGTAGAAACCCTTCTTGTTCCCTGCACGTCCCTTGCTAGCTGCAACTCCAATTGTGCCTTGGCCTTCCTGATTTCATTCCTGCATGTTTGAGCAGTGTTTTTATTAGCCTCCCTAGTCATCTGACCAAGCTTCCATTTCTTGTAAGCTACTTTTTCTGCGTTTAAGTTCACCAAAGACTTCTTTGTTAAGCCAAGCTGGACGCCTACCATATTTGCTATTCTTTCTGCACATCGGGATGGTTTGCTCCCCGGGCTTGCCGGGGCTGAGTAAGACTGTGGTGAAAAGTGATATTTGTATTGTCTGCTGCTGTGGAAAGTGGTATTAACAAACATGCAGGTGTCACACTTTTCACAGTAGCAGACCGTCTCACTAGCAAGTCTAAAAAAAAGCAACCAAAAAAGCAAAATAAACCACAACAAAAAAGATGACGTGCAAAGCATTTTATATGTGTTTCTGGGCTGTTTAGGTCCAGTAAAGGTTAAAAACCACTGTACATTATTTTTATTATCGAGTCAGCCAAAAATTTCTACATAAATAAATGACATTGATTTGAACATGTGTATGTGCAGATTTATTTGTTTTATCTTGAAATTAATTAAGTATTTTAGGAAAAATTGTCACAGGGGCCACCAGCAAACGTCGGTGAGTGCACTCTGAGGCCACCACAAAATGTGTTGTGAGAACCCCTTGTCTAGTCTGACTGGTAGGATGCATTGTGGAAAGTTTCCCCCAGTAATTCCTGCATCAAACCCAGACATTCTGAACATCCTCTTGGTTTTGAGACTTCAAATGATGGAGAATCCACCACATTCTTAGTTAAATAATGTCAATGGTTAATTAACCACACTTTAAAAAATGTACCTTATTTGTAAACTGAATTTATGGAGACTCATTTACTAGCCACTGGATTTCATTATGTCACATTCTGCTCAAATAAGGAACCCTCTATCAGAAATCTTCTCTAAGTATTTATAGATCATGGTCAAGCCACCTCGTAACCTTGTCCTTATTAACCTAAGTAGATTGTGTTTATTTAGAGTAATTTGTTTTTCATTCCCCTGGAACTTCCAGTATTCCAAGATTTAATCGAGATCAGCACCTATGGGGCAGCGAGTTCCTTGGCCAATTATTTTAGAACACGTGCATGCGAAGCATCCTGCTGATTTAAAAATGTCTAACTTTGCTCACGGTAGCTGAACTTTGTTTGCTGGGTGTACGTGGGGCTGTATTCCCTCTTCTCTGAGGGTTGCCAGGAGAACAGGGCACAGTTGGGGAGTTCATTTCAAGATTGCCTCTCTTTGGTTCTATTGGTGTAACTTACCATTCCATTTGCTTGCTGCATCTTCACTGCCCAACTCGCGTAGGATCTAAAGAGACCAGAATTTGGGGTTTATTTAGAAATATTTTATGTCCATGCTTTTTCCCTGTAAATCCAAAGGGGTGAACTTGAGAAACTCTCTAGAATTCTAAGCTATTTCTACAGATCCCAGAAGCCAACCCCTTCTCAGCCAGGCACTAGAGAACCTCATAGACTAATTTCTCCTCCCTTTGAGCTAGTCACCGTATGGGAGAAGTTTTTGAGTCACTGATTAGTCAAGTTTGTCTGGCCTTCCCCAATGGTTAGAGTGTCTCCCTGGTTCACACAGCCCATGCAAATCGAACTGTAGTCTTTTCTCTGAACCACAACAAATAAGTTCCAGAGGAGTAGCCGTGTTAGTCTGTATACAGCAAAAACAACGAGGGACCTGTAGCACCTTAAAGACTACAGTACCCACCTGGGGAGATGAAGAAACAAATTGACAGAGCCAGATGGGTACCCAGAAGTCACCTACTACAGGTACCCAACAAAGAAAACAAGAGAACACTACTGGCCATCACCTACAGCCCCCAGCTAAAATCTTTCCAACACATCATTAAGGATCTACAACCTATCCTAGTAGATGATCCCTCACTTGCTCAAGCCATGGGAGGCAGACCTATTCTTGCTTACAGACAGACCCCCAACCTAAAGCAAATACTCACCAGCAACCATACACCATACAAGAAGAACACTAACACAGGAACCTATCCCTGCAACAAACCCTGTTACCAATTCTGCCCGCACATCGACTCTAGTGACACCATCACAGGTACTAACCACATCAGCCATACCATCAGGAGTTCATTCACCTGCACATCTACTAATGTAATATATGCCAGCATGTGCCAGCAATGCCCCTCTGCCATGTACATTGGCCAAACTGGACTGTCACTATGCAAAAGAATAAATGGACACAAATCAGACATAAAAAATGGTAACATTCATAAACCAGTTGGAGACCACTTCAATCTCCCAGGACACGCTGTAGCTGACTTGAAAGTTGCCATACTTCTACAAAAAAACTTCAAAAACAGACTTCAGCAAAACACTGCAGAGCTGGAACTCATATGCAAACTTGACACAATCAGATTGGGTCTGAACAGGGACTTGGAATGGTTCTCTCATTACAAGAAGTAATTGTCACTGTTCACACATTCTCACCTTCTCATTAACGGCTGTGAATAGGCCTCATTTACTCTAACTGAATGGACTTTGTTAGCACTTGCCCTCCACATTTTTGTTTCTTACCCTTGGACGTATAGATATACCTCCTAGCTGTGATTTCCACTTCATGCATCTGGCAAAGTGGGTTGCAACCCACAAAAGCTTATGCCCGCAGAAATTTGTTAGTCTTTAAGGTGCTACAGGATTTTCGCTGTTTTTACAAGAAATAAGGAGACCAGTAGTCCAAGCCACAAACTTTCTGGACACCCCTCTCCCCGACACCCAAATCATAAGATTGGCTTAAAATTCATGAGATTTTTTTTCAAAATAAATGCTTCATGCTTTTAGTTTGCCTTCCAGTTTTTGAGGCTTTAGGGTGCACTTCTTCACATCCCCAAGCCTTTCTCTGATACCATAAGGACTAGGACCTTTTGATGTCATGAAAGCTAAGATTGTTTTTTAATATGATTTCAGGCAAATATAGAGTATCAGACAAAGTCTGGCAACTGATTACCTTAATTATGTAGTGGTCTTTCTATCTTTTTGTCCTACATTAACCTTAGTGCAGATCAGTGGGAAATCCATTCATGCTCCATGTTGTGTGTCTTGTAGTGGAAAGTATCCTGTGCTTTTAGAGGCTGTAGTTAAACGCGGATCCCTGCATTCAGCTTCAGGAGGAGTAATTACTGATGGAACATGGTCAGTGGCCTGGGGCAGCTGGGGTTGAAAGGAAAAAAACACAGCCACCAACTAACTGGTTTGGCTGGAGCTGGCACCCCCAGAACAGCCACCTGCCCAGGACAGGAGAGACGCTCCCCCTCAGCTCACTTAGGCTGGGTCTACACTAGGAAATTAGGACGGTATTACTACATCGTGTGAAAAATCCACCTCCCTGAGTGACGCAATTAAACCAACCTAATCCCCAGCATCGTGGGTGGGAGGATGGGTGAATTCTCCCATCAACCTAGTTCCCGCCTCTCAGAGAGGTGGATTACATATGCTGATGGGAGAACCCCTCCCATCTGTGTAGGTCCTGACTTCTCTGAAACACTGCAGGTGCTGCTGTGTCACTATGGCCTGCTCTCCACTAGACTGTTTTGTCGACCAAAGCTAGCTTTTTTTACAAAACTGTGCTGGTGTACATACAGCAATCCCACCACCCCCCAACCGCTGACAGCCAACAAAACGGCCCTGTTTTTTCGACAAAATAAAACCACCTCGGCTTATATCGGCTGAGTTAGGGCGACGCAGTGTCAATGTTGATACTGCACCCACCCTCCCCGCTTATATCGGTTGTTGGGCTGTCATTCTTGTCAATTTCATCACTCCGCAGTGAAATTAACAAGAAAGCCAAGCTGAGCAGCTGGTCTCTGCTTCTGCCTGGGAGTGGGGTGAGAAGCCAGGACAGCTGGACCCCCTCCAGCTGGACCAGGAATGGGGAGGGAGGAAGCCCCAGGGCTGTCTCTAAGCAGGGAATGGGGATTGGGGGGGTGGAAGCCCACTGGGAGCTTGTGAGGGTCCCGGCAGGGAGCTGAGAGACGGGGCTTTCAGCTCCCCACACTGTCGCTGAGATAGGTGGAAATGCTTCTTGTAAGGACACACTCCACCAACCCAAGGAGGGTCGTGCAGACATCAGCCACCACAGTAACGCAGTGGGTGTAAGTCGACCTGCGTGAGGTCGACTTATTTTTCTAGCGTGGACAAGGCCTGCAGCGATTTATGTGTGGACGTACGTTCCGACAGCAGATCAGAGGGCCTCCTGCACTGGAGTAAATTGGGGCAGTCCTCCCGGGATTGATTGGCTCAGGAGAGATGGAGATGGCCATAAGCTGACCCTCCACTGCAGCCTGTGCATGCACACCCCCTTGCAGAAGATCTAGGATGGGGCCATTCATTCGATCCAGTCTTTCTCCCGAGAGCCAGTGCATTGGTGCCTGCATCCCAACGCCCCCAGACCCAGCTCGCCCCATGTCCTGTAGTTTGCAGCACTCACAACCGCTGGATGTCAATGGGGGCCACCAATCAGCAGCCCCTCCATAAGGTACCCCCTCAAGTCATGGGGTCCCCAATAACCCAGCCCCCCCCAGAATACACCTCCAGGACAGGGGGTCTCCAATAACCCTGTGTTCCCAGGATGAAAAACCAGGTCTCAGATCTCTGATAACCTAGCACCTCAGAATGCACCCCCAGACATGGGCTGCCCAGCAACTCAGCCCCATAATACAGCCCTAGGACATGGGGTCTCCATTAACTCAGCTCCCCCATAATGCTCCTGCCCCCCCCAACATGTGGGAGTCTGCAGTGACCCAGCCCCCCAGGAAATGGGGTCTCAACTCCACCCCCGCAATGATACACACCTGGGACAAGAGCTCCCCCATAACACCCCTACCCTCCCAGGAGGTGGGGGTCTACAGTGACCCAGCCCCCCAAGCTGCACCCCTCAGGAAATGGGATATCGATTAACTCCGACCCCCCCAATCATCCACCACTGGGACATGGCCTCCCACTCACCCCCCAGCCCAGCAGACCCCCTCCCCCCCAATTATTTGAGCATCTCTGCGCATGCGCAGAGGTGCTGCCGGCTGGACGAGGAGACTACAGTCCCCAGCATACCCAGCGCGCAGCCATTTCCTCCCACGCATGCGCAGCTGACGCTAAAACCTTTGTTCCCAGGCTCTGTTTCCCAAGCTGGCGAGCAGAGTTCAGAACCCGAGGCCGACTGAAGCGGGTGAGTGAGTGCGGGGCGCAAGCGGGGCAGGGGAGAGTTGATGCCCACGGCAAGGGGGGTTTTGGGGAAAAGGGGGAGGAGTGCCCCACACCCTATTGCTTTGGGGCCGCGTGTCTCCCCTCTGCTAGCTGCTCCCCGGGGACTTTCCCACGGTCCCTCCCGCTCCCGGGGGTAGCTGGGGCCCCGCAGCTGGGGTGTTTCCTCTCCTGCCTGCGAGGGTCTGGGTCTGGCCCCAGAGTCTCCTCTGTGCTGAGCCCCTGATGGAAAATCTCCGAGCCCTTTGTCCAGTTCTCTCTTGGTGGAGAGCGATCTGCAGCTGGTCTATTTTCCCTGGACCGTATCCCCTCTCATTATCCACGATAAGCACCCAACTTTCTCCTGTGTGGCCCTTGCCTCAAGTTCTCAAATGACCATGAATGTGACAGGACAAGGAGCAATGGAGGGAGGTCTCCGCTGGATATTAGGAAACACTTTCCCACTAGTAGGGTGGTGAAGCACTGGAATGGGTTACCCAGAGGGGTGGAATCTCCATCCTTAGAGGTTTTTAAGGCCTAGCTTGACAAAGCCCTGCCTGCGATGATTTAGTTGGGGTTGTTCCTGCTTTGAGTAGGGGGTTGGACTAGATGACTTCCTGGGGTCCCTTCCAACCCTCATCTTCTATGATTGTATATAAAAACTCTTACAAATTTTACTCCTTTCTCTCTAATTACCAGACATCAGTGTGACATCCACTCACATTTTGCCTCTTTACCATATGAAATTTGTCACACTTTTCCATGTTCCTGTGGTCTGTGGCAATCGATCTCACATTCCTGATGGCTGCACACTTTTCTTTTTAATTACTGAACACTGAGATCAAATTTCAGATTTGACTGTTTCCTGCATAAATATTATTGTTTTTGTTTTTAAAAATTCTCTCAGCTTTGAAGGTGTTCTCCAGGTGTTTTAATTGTAGCCCCTTCTCCCTATTTCTTGGGAACCTGTTGCCTTGAGTCAGTCTCCCCTGTTGGAGTTTCAGAGGCTTACAATACCCAATGATCAGCTTTCCCTCTCACATTGGAGGATCATTCCCCCTTCCTTTATACCTATTAAAATCAGCATGTTTTCAGATCAAAGTGACTTGCCTCAGTTTCATACAGATCAAAGCCAGGAGTCTCCCACTGTCTGGAGGAATAGCGTCTCCCAGCTGCTAACAGGATAGTTGGCTGGACCCTGACTGACTTTTCCTTTCCCCAAAGGGTATGGGCTGAGGGGTTCATTCCCCTCAGGGAGCTGCTCTGTGCGTGGCTCAATCAAAGAAGATGGGGGTTGGAAGGGACCTCAGGAGGAATCTAGTCCAGCCCCCTGCTCAAAGCAGGACCAACCCCAACTACGTAGGACCAACCCCAGAGCAGATGAGTCTCTCCATTCTCCTGTATTAAGCCCTCACATTTTGTTCACTCCTTTGACCAGAAGGTTGCCCAAAGCCCTTGATGAACAGTCACTGGAGGGGTCTTTCCCCTTCCCCCCCAATGCTGAGACCCAGCCACAGCTGGCGTGGGTCTGTGGTGATGACCATTATTTGCTGCTGACAGATCATGGAAATGTGTTTGACTCTTTTGACTCCTCCATCCCCTCCCTTCTCCTGTTAAAGCAGCATTTCTCCCAAGCTCCCTGCTGCCTGTGTGACTGTCAGGGCAGGGGATGTGTGTGACAGAAGGTATCCCTGTGCCCACACCCTATGGTAATAATCTTTGTACAAAGCATGCCTTGTGTGGTATCATATGAAAGCTCATAATTTGCTCATCGTGATTGTTCTGGTAAAATGTGTGGCAACTTTGCATGGGAGGTTATAAGATTCCCCTGTATGGTGTTATTAACACATGTTCCAAACCCCATAGCCCCACCCCCACAGAACAGGTCTGTCCTGGACCAAGGACTGTGTGCTCGGCTTCACTTGCATTTAAGCAATAAACAATCATCAAACAAGAAGGGGAGACCAAGGAAGTTCAAAGAGGTGAGGAAAAGCAGCAGGGAACATCATTTTCCATAGTCTTTGTCTCCTGAATCTCAGCTGGAAATGTTTTTCAAGGCATGGGGCGGGACTGAAACTATATAAAGGAGAGACAAACGCCCCAAAACATCCTTTTCTTTCTCTCTCTTTGCCCACTGCATTCACAGCACCTGCACAGGGTGGTGGTAACTTTCTATCCATTTATCAAACGCTAATATAAAATCACCCCCAATTTTGTTTCTCTCCTCATGACATAATAGGGTACAATCCAGACTAATGAGTAGCTATGTCCCCCCTGCCCTGCAACCTTGAGTGCCTTACACTGCCATGCTGAATTAGCTTCTACCTGGGCTGCTCACAGCCTTCCAGTATGCAAGCCACACCTGTGTGCGCGCGTGTGTGTAAAAGGCCTGGTCTACAGTACAGAGTTTTGTTGACAACACAGCTTCTCAACAGCTTCACAACATGCCTCTCCCATCAGTGCAACTCCCCTGCTGTGCCGACATAATAAAACCACATCAACGAGAGGCGTAGGGCTTATGTCGGTGTTGTTCAGGTGATGCAGTGTCTACCTTTGTTGGCTGTCATTCTTGTCAATTTCACGGCTCCTGTGTGAAATTGGTGTTACCATGTTGATATAATGGGGAACTTACCTTGGTGGAGACGCATTTAAATGCAGAGATGCACACAACTAAGTCAACGCAACTCTGCTTACGTCGACGTAATGTAGGCCTCTGTAGTGGAGATCATGTCTGGGACGGGTTAATCCTGATGGGAAATCCTACTTCTAATAAAGTCACTAAGTATTTCCCAATGGTTCAGAACCTAGAATGTCAGTTTCCAGGGAAAAAAACTGGCGGGACTCTGTGAAATGGACAAAATCCCCTTCTGAAATATCTCCAATTGCACTTTTTGCCCTGACAGGCTACAGAATAATGTTGATGTTTTGCTCTGGATCATCCCATCCTTCCGGGGGAAAAGAAATGGCTGCAGCGGAGTCAGCTGAGGTAAGGGGTTATCATGGAGCTGGTAGTGGGTTCTGACTGCAGGGAAATGGGCAGTGAATACATAGGAAGGTGGGAGCTGCTGGAGGTGGGGCAGGGCAGTAAATGTCATGGTTGGGGAAAGGAAGGCGACAAACCTGCCAGAGAAATCGAGGGCCTAGTTCGAAGAAGCAGACTCCTGAGATTTGGGAGTGAAACTTCCCCTATTTTCCCCAGGAAATAATCCCCTGGCCAGGGCTGTGAAAACTTCCAGTGACTGACACACGTCATTATTTCCCTCTCCCCCAAACTTTGTGTTATCTGCAAACTTCCTCAGTGACGATATGTTCTCTTCCAAGTCACTGACAAACAAATTAAATAGTGTAAGGCCAAGAACTGATCCCTCTGAGACCCTACTAGAAACACAGCCATTTGACCATGTTTCTCCATTTACAATTACATTTTGAAATCTGTCAGTTAGCGGGTTTTGAATCTAGTTAATGTATATCGTGTTAATTTTGTATTGTGCTAGTTATTTAAATATAATGCTATACCAAATCAAATACCTTACAGGAATCTTAGTATAGTGCATTAACGCTATTACTTTATAAGCCAAACTTCTGATCTCATACAAAAAAGATCCATTTAGTTTTTGAGGATCTATTTTTCCTAAACTTATGTTGATTGGTCTGAATTATATCACCCTCTTTTAATTCTTTATTAATCAAATCCAGTATCAGCCCCTCCATTATTTTGCCCAGGTTTGATGTCTGATAGCCTTATAGTTATCTCGGTCGTCTCTTTTACGCTTTATAAATATTGGGACAAAAATTTCCTGTCTGCTGGAGTTTCCCCAGTGTTTTAGGACCTATTAATTAATGTTGATTTTTGTCCACTGAGCTCCTCAGCCTGTTTTTTTTTAAAACTCTTGAATGGAAGATATCTGGAACTGCTGATTTAAAAATCCCCGTCTTTCATAGCTGCTACTTAACGCCCTCATGAATTTATTGTAATGAAAAACTGTCGTTGTCCATCATGGTAAACATATGTCTACATCAACTGCTTGCTTTTCCCCAAATCCAGTAGAGAAATATTCATTGAACATTTTTACTTCTGCCACTTCCATCTAGCAATGGACCGATACCATTGTTAGGATTCTTTTTGTGATTGATATACGAAAAATAACCTTCCTCCATATTGTCCCTGATTCTGCTGGCCAGAGATTTCTCCTTTTGTCCCTTTGCTTCGCCTTATTGGTTTTCTACAATTTCAAGCTTCTGACTTTTTTCCTGTCAACTTCCTCTGTGTTTGTTTACATGGACATGTTTATTTCAGTGCTTCTCAAACTTTTTGCAGTGGTGACCCCATTCACATAGCAAGCCTCTGAGTGCACCCCCTTCACCCCTGTGGATGCCTGCTCCTGGCCCCTCTGCAGGCTCCCCATTCCCCCTTCGCCCCTAACCCCTTCACTGTGCCCTCTTCACCCCTGCACCTCCCTCCTGCGCCCACCTGGGGAAACAGCCTTGCATGCACAGAGCGACTGGTATTGCTGCTGGCTCCCACCTCGAAAGCTGCTCCTCTGCACCCCCTGGGGGACTATGAGGGGGAAAGTGAGGCGCAACATCCGGGCTCCCTGCATCCCGGTCACTTTCTCCACCTGGACTATGTAAGGGGAGAGCAGAGAGTAGCAGCTCCTGATGCTCGCGTCACAGCACTGCCCAGATGGGGAAAGTGACCTGGATGCAGAGAGCCCTGGCGTTGTGTCTCGCTCTCCCCATCACCGCCCCCATGGGAGGTGCAGAGGAATGCTGGCGGGGTGAGCAGTGTCTGTGTATCATAGAATATTAGAGTTGGAAGGGACCTCAGGAGGTCATCTAGTCCAACCCCCTGCTCAAAGCAGGACTAACCTCAGCTATATCATCCCAGCCAGGGCTTTGTCAACCCTCAGCTTAAAAACCTCTAAGGATGGAGATTCCACCACCTCCCTAGGTAACCTATTCCAGTGCTTCACCACCGTCCTAGTGAAAAACTTTTTCCTAATGTCCAACCTAGACCTCCTGCCCTGCAACTTGAGACCGTTGCTCCTTGTTCTGTCATCTGCCACCACCGAGAACAGCCTAGCCCCATCCTCCCTTTAACCCCCTTTCAGGTAGTTGAAGGCCGCTATCAAATCCCCCCTCATTCTTCTCTTTTGCAGACTAAACAAGCCCAGTTCCCTTAGCCTCTCCTCATAAGTCCTGTGCTCCAGCCCCCTAATCATTTTTGTTGCCCTCCGCTGGACTCCCTCCAACTTCTCCACATCCTATTTGTAGTGGGGGGCCCAAAACTGGACACAATATTCTAAATGCGGCCTCACCAATGCCGAATAGAGGGGAATAATCACTTCCCGTGACCTGCTGGCAATGCCCCTCCTAATGCAGCCCAATATGCTATTAGCCTTCTTGACCACCAGGGCACACTGCTGACTCATATCCAGCTTTTTATCCACTGTTACCCCCAGGTACTTTTCTGCAGAGCTGCTGCCTAGCTCGTCGGTCCCCAGTCTATAGCTGTGCATGGGATTCTTCCTTCCTAGCTGGAGGACTCTGCACTTTTCTTTGTTGAACCTCATTAGATTTCTCATCGCTCACCTCTTTCCCCCATGTTCCTCCGCCAGGAGAAAGCAAGGAGTCTCACAGCCCTGCACCTGGCCGGGGTCGGGGCATGCAGCTCACAACCCCCACATAACCACCTCATGACTCCCTGTTTGAAAAATGCTGATTTATTTAATGGGGAGGACATTGGGATTCCTACAAGGAGGCTGTCCCAGGACCCTGCTAGGAACACCATTTCTGGTGCCAGTCTCGAGCTACTTGGTGTGTCGTTGAATGTGAAGACTCCTGCCCCTCTGCCCACTGGCAGGGACGAGGGACTCTCTCTCTCCCCTCAACCTTATGCCATCTGGCTGCTCTAAGTGGGGCGGGGGTGGAACTGTGCTACCGTGTCCCTCCCACAGCATCCATTTTCCTGGCCCTCCTCCCCTGTGAGTAGTGGGGTTGTCACTGGGCAGCAGGTGCTGAGTGTTGGACTCTTGTTCTTTCAGGGGCCAGTGACCTTCGAGGAGGTGGCTGTGTGTTTCACCAAGGAGGAGTGGGCTCTGCTGGACCCCCATCAGAGATCCCTCTACAGAGACGTCATGCAGGAGAACTATGAGTCTGTGGCCTTGCTGGGTACGAATTCCTGTCCCCTCAGTTATTGGAAGCTGGAGGTTCTCTAAAGAACCTTCATAGGGGAGCCATGGGAGCAAGAAACCTAGCTAGCTTCAAGACTGAGGTTGATAAGTTTATGGGGGGGATGGTATGATGGGACAGCCTAATTTGGCAATTCACTGATCTTTGACTACTGGCGGTAAATTTGCCCAATGTCCTGTGAAGGGATGTTAGATGCGGTGTGTTCTGAGTTACTACAGAGAATCCTTTCTGGGTGTCTGGCTGGTGAGTCTTGCCCGCATGCTCAGGATTTAACTGATCACCATATTTGAGGTCAGGAAGGAATTTTCACCCCAGGGCAGATTGGCAGAGGCCCTGAGGGTTTTTCGCCTTCCTCCGCAGCATGGGATACAAGTCTCTTGCTGGTGGATTCTCTGTCCCTTGAAGACTAAATCATTATTTGTGGACTTCAATAACTCAGTCATAGGCTAGGGGTCTATTACAGGAGCGGGTGGGTGAGGTTCTGTGGCCTGCGTTGTGCCCGAGGTCAGACTAGATGATCATAATAGTCCCTTCTGACCTTAGAGTCTATAAGTCCAGTAATAACTCTATATTTGTACTCATCGTACATGGTTTTGTCCTGTCTGTGTCCTTTTCAGTTTTTGTACCATCTGTCACTTAAAAATCTGATTTTAGAAAATATTTAATTTCTCCTTATTGGATGAGTTAAAGTCCAGTTCCTGCCCTTTGCTTTCTCTCCAAGGGCTATGACCGCTGTATGTGTGGTGGATGTGGGGATTTTGGTGATATTTGTATGATTGTAGACCATGCCTCCGTGTCCCTCTGTGCCTGATATTGCTATAATGCAGGGGTGGGGAAAGGCGGAAACGGCGGCGGCATTTCGGCGGCGGGCACCGCCCCACACGTAACTGTGCCACCGCCGAATCCCCCCCCTGCCGCCGAATCCCTGCCCGCCGCAAGGGCCACCATTAGGCCCTTGGCAACAAAAAGGTTCACCATCAGGCCCTTGGCAACAAAAAGGTTCCCCACCCCTGCTATAATGGGAATGTAAAGACCAGGACACATGAGGTATTTTGTTACACCTGACCTTCTGCTCTCTTTCCTTTCCATGAAGGTGGCTTTCCTTTTTGCCATTACCTCATCGAGGAAGGTTGGTGAATGGAGAGCCGGGAAGGTAACCTTCCCCCCCTTCACCAATTTCCGTAAAGACAAGGTTTCACTATGTCTGCATCCCAAATTCCTACCGAATCTGGTTTCCCGATTTCACATCAACCAACCCATACATCTGCCTGCCTTCTTCCCCAAACCTCTAATGAGAAACAGTGAATTCATTCCATCGATGTGCGTAGGGCCCTGGCCTTTTACCTGCAAAACCATTCCAGAAATCTCTCCGGCTATTTGTCATCATAGCGGAAAGAATTACAGGATGGGCCATTTCCACCCAGAGAATCTCTACGTGGGCCTCAGGGTGAATTATACACTGCTATCAAATGTCAGGGCGCTCACCACCAAGTGGGATATGAGCCCATTCCACAAGAACGCAAGCATCAACCATAGTCGCGCTCCACAACATGCCCCTTGTGGCCACATGGAGTTCGATACACATCTTTTTCTCCCACTATGCTCTAGTATCTGATTCCATGACAGATGCCTTGTTCGGCACATCCAACCTCCGTTCCATGGTTCTCTCATCTTCCTCACACATTCTTCCTGTCTAGGTACTGCTTGTCAGCCACCCTTAATGAACTACAATAGGGACCATCACTCGAAGAAGAAGTGATGGTTACTTACCAGTAACTGGAGGTTCTTTGAGATGTATGGTCCTTTTCTGTGTTCCAACCCACCCTCCTTCCCCTCTGCTGCAGATCTGGTAGGTCTGTGGTGGAGAAGGAACTGGAGATGCAGTTGGCCCGCCCTGCCCTTTATCACCTTGGGCGAAACCATGAGGCACTATAAGGGCATGGGTGCAGACCGCCGAGCAATGCTACTTTGAAAAGCTTCAGCTCTGGGCACATGCACATCACCCTTGGTGGAATACAGATAGGGAGCACACATCTCAAAGAGCCTCCAGTTACAGGTATGTAACCTCCTCTTTGCAACTCAGATAGTTTCTTAAGAAAATGCTAGTAAGCGTTTTATCTTTATTTTTCTTGTAACCATTTCTGACTTTTATTGCTCAAGTAAAATCTCTCTTTATAGTTTTACTGTTTTATCTAATCCAGTGTGTTTAAATTGGAGTGTCTGCGTACTCTATTTAAAATAAGCTGGCATATTATTCCTTTAACGGAATATGTTTGTACTGCCCAGGAGGGGCTTAGCAATATACAACACACATTTCTGGGGGAAGAGCTGAGAGTGGACGTGGGTTGGAGTCACCCTGCAGCATAACCAAGGCTGGTAAAAACCAAGATGTGGTTGGCTGGCTGCAGCACACACACCCAGACATAGCTGGGAGAGACTGACATACAGTCTAGGCTCGAGGCTACAAGAGCAAGGCATTGTAAAGGACACCCCAGGTTACAGGGTGCATTAGACCCCGGTATGTGACACGCTGATAGGTTCTAAAGTCTTTCAAACCTTTATCTAAGGGTTCAGCTCTTGGTTATGAGATCATGTCAGCGTGCTGCTCAAAGAGACCACCCCACTCCCACCAGACAGTTCATACTCAGCCTCTTGTGCTGCCCAAATCTGTCTTTATTCCTCACTCTCCTGAAACAGATAAAATTAGTCACTGCCCTTTTCTTTAGAGGGCAGAGCATCAAAAGCTAGGTGGCTGCATAACCCACTTTGGGATTTGTCATTAATCGCCGCCACCCCACCCCGACCCCCAGCAAGCCAGGAACACACAAATAGATAGAGTATATATCGATGCAGAGGTCTGTCAATATTCAACAGGCTGCTTATCCTCTGACCCATGTCTGTATTACAGCCTTTGAAGTGTTAATGCTGTCTCATGCACAGAGGTAATATTCATAACATTAAATACAACAGTCTCACAATATGCTGGTGCTCATCGTATTTGCCATCACATTGTTCCCCTCTGCTCGTGTGTTCTGCTCCTTCCCCACCATTTGTCTGTCCCCTCTAGTTAGATTGTATGTTCTTCAGGCCAGGATCTGTCTACTACTCTGTGTTCGTACAGGGCCTAGCACAATGGGGCACCATCCTCTGGCACTCCCGTCAACCATGATTAATAATACCCAATTTCCTGCTGCTTTGAGAGAAGAAAGCTGGCTTGGGGATGTGACCATTAAAAATGAGCTGGGGTGAAATGGAATCTCCTTTGTGACAAGCTGTGATTGAAAGTACCCCTGGATTCACAGCCTGCACACTATCGTAATAAGCTTTTTACAAAATGTGCCTTGTGAGGTGTCATTTGAAAACTAATAACTTTGTGGTCAATTTAGTGAAATGTCCGTAGCAACATTGTATCTAAAGTTTACGAATTTCCCATCTGATGAGGTTAGCACAAGTTCAAACCCACGCAACCCTGACTAGGCAAGAGTTGTTAAATTGAGCTATCCTAAACAAAGGAATATGTGTTTACCTCAATTTACATATAAGTAGTAAACAGGGTTCTTGTGACAGCACGGTGGGAAATGGCAGGAGACAAGGCATCTCTGCATTTCAGCATGCACAGGGGAGAGGAAAAAGCATGGTGCCACCTTCAACATGCAACTCCATGTCATCTTCCTGACTGTTTGAATAAACTTTTCTTAGAGTGGGTAAACCTCAGAAGAATCCACTTCAAAGGGTGACTGGACTATAAAAGTGAGGGAGAAAAACACCCGTTTTCCCCCATCTCTCTTTTCACCTAAGATGACAAAGGAACCAGCCCTTTGACTCTGGTGGAGATCCTGACCTGAGAATTTGGTCAACTCTGTTGTTGGGAATGTGTGGTTCACAAGCTAAATATGAATCAACGGTAAAAAAAACCAGGGAAAAAAACCAAACATTCTGGGATAGACGAGTAGATGTGTTATAAGCAAGACACGAGAAGTAATTCTTCCACTCTGCTCTGTGCTGATAAGACCTCATCTGGAGTATTGTGTCCAGTTCTGGGTGCCAAATTTCAGGTAAGATGTGGACAAGTTGGAGAAAGTCTAAAGGGGATCAACAAAAATGAGTGAAGGTCCTGAAAACATGACCTATGAGGGAAGATTGTAAAACTTGGGTTTGTTTAGTCTGGAGAATAGAAGAGTCAGGGGGGACATGGTATCAGTTTTCAAGTACATAAAAGGTCATTACAAGGAGGAAGAAAAATTGTTCTCGTTAATCTCTGAGGATAGAACAAGAGGAAATGGGCTTAAGTTGCAGCAAGGACAATATAGGTTGGACATTAAGAAAAACTTCCTGTCAGGGTGTTTAAGCCCGGGAATGAATTGCCTAGGGAGGTGATGGAACCTCTGTCATTGGAGATTTTTAAGAGCATGTTGGAAAAACACCTATCAGGGATGATCTAGGTAATGCTTGGTCCTGCCATAAATGCAGGGGACTGGAATAGAAGATCTCTCAAGGTCCCTTCCAGTCCTATGATTCTGTGTGGTAAGGATTTTACCTTGAACCAAGTCGAGCTTGTTAAGTTTTAGTTACCAGAAAGCATTTTATTTTTATTTTTTTTATAACCATTTCTGACTTTAATACCTTATATTTTAAGTCAACACAACTATATCTCTGCAGTTAAATAAACTTGTTTTATTTTTTAATCAAAACTAATCCAGTGTTGTGTTTAAGCTGAACTGTTTGGTAACTCCAGTTACAGTAGCCGACTGTTCAATATTGACTTCTTATACGGGCAACAGACCTAATATCTGAACCTGGACAGCACAGAACCCACACTTGTGAGTGTGTTGGGACCACCCTGCAAACAGTGACCAAAGCTGGTAGAAGCTGTAGTGTGACTGGAGTGTTGCTGAGAGGCTGCTGGGATCAGAGCTGCTGGGCTGAGGATGTAGGTATACACAGGCACACAAGATGTGACCTGCATGCTGTTAGGCTGTTTGTTGGAGGCCAGGATTGGGAGATACAATAGCAAAGCATTGTGAGGCATCTAGGGTTATAGTGTAGGTGGTGATACCACCTCTCTGGGGCCTGGATTGCACCCCAGAATAACACACACATTCCACAGATTCAATTGATCTTGCTTATTTTCTTTCCCTTGAGCAGGGTTTCCAGTTTCCAAACCTGATGTGATCTCCTGGCTGGAACAAGTGGAAAAACTCTGGGTCCCTCAACTCCAGGGCTCTGAGGAAAAAGAGATCCTGAGAAGGGCCTGTACAGGTGAGAAATCAGTTAAACCAACTCAAAAAAGTGTCCATGACTTAAGGAAATATTTGTGATTCTTATAAAGACCGGGTGAGCTCTCTGAGCTCATGATTGTTTTCAGGAAATGTGTCATCCTCAAGGCTTCCCACCTGTCCCAGCTCCCTCCCCAGTCTACCTCCCCACTGTGTGTTTGATTGAGATGTAGACCCAGAATTGATCCTCTCCTCTGGGGAAAGGTTTCTGAGAGATTCAACTCTTTATTCATTTGATCTCTCCAACTCTTATTTTGGTTTGTTCCCACCTTTATTTCTTTCCTCTCTCTGAGGTTCTCTTTTTCTCTGGAAAAAGGAGTGACCTATGTCTGGTTTCTCTGTCTGTCCTAGCAGGTGATGGGATGGTGAGTGAGAATGAGAAGAATCCTCAAGGAGATGCTGAACAAGTAAAATTATGTGGGATATTATCAGGAAGATCCCAAGGCAATGTTTCTGGGACTTGGGCACATGCAAAAGATGGTGAGAGTCAGCACACATCACAGAAAAAATTGAGTAAGCATTCACATCTTATTCGACATGAAAGAATCAATACTGGAGAGACATCATGTGCATTCCCTGAGTGCAGAAAAAGCTTCAGTCATATCTCGCACCTTAACAGACATCAGAGAATTCACACAGGAGAGAGACCTTACACATGTTCTGATTGTGGGAAAGGCTTCAGTCAAAGCTCACACCTTATCTCGCATAAGAGAATCCACACTGGAGAGAGACCCTACACTTGCTCTGAATGTGGGAAAAGTTTCAGTCAGAGCTCACACCTTATGTTGCATCGGAGAATCCACACAGGGGAGACACCCTACACATGCACTGATTGTGGGAAAAGCTTCACTCGGGGATCACACCTGACCACACATAGGAGAATCCACACAGGGGAGACACCCTACACGTGCCCTGAGTGTGGGAAAAGTTTCAGTCATAGTTCAGCCCTTACGAGTCATCAGAGAATTCACACCGGAGAAAGACCCTACAGTTGCCCTGAGTGTGGGAAAAGCTTCAGTCATAGCTCAACGCTTATCACTCATCAGAGAACCCACACAGGAGAGACACCCTACACATGCCCTGAGTGTGGGAAAAACTTCAATCATAACTCTGCCCTTATTAGACATCAGAGAATCCACACTGGAGAAAGACCCTACAGTTGCCCTGAGTGCGGGAAAAGCTTCAGTCGTAGCTCAACCCTTGCCACACATCAGAGAATCCACACAGGAGAGACACCTTACGTGTGCTCAGAGTGTGGGAAAAGCTTTAGTGACAGCTCAGCCCTTATCAGTCATCGGAGAGTCCACACAGGTGAAAGACCCTACACCTGCCTTGAGTGCAGGAAAAGCTTCAGTTGGCGCTCACATCTGACCACGCATCAGAGAATCCACACGGGAGAGACACCTTACATGTGCTTGGAGTGTGGGAAAAGCTTTAGTGACAGCTCAGCCCTGATGAGTCATCAGAGAATTCACACTGGAGAAAGACCCTACACATGCCCTGAGTGTGGGAAAAGCTTCAGTCATAGGTCGACGCTCATCACTCATCAGAGAATCCACACAGGAGAGAAACCCTACTCGTGCCCTGAGTGTGGGAAAAGCTTCAGTCGCCGCTCAAACCTCATCACACATCACAGAATCCATACGGGGGAGACACCCTACACTTGCCCTGAGTGTGGGAAAGGATTCAATTATAGCTCACAGCTTGCCTCACATCGGAGAATCCACACAGGAGAGAAATGCTACTCATGCCCCATGTGTGGGAAAAGCTTCACCCGGAGCTCAGACCTCATTATACACCAGAGAATCCACACAGGAGAGAAACCCTTCAGATGCCTTGAGTGCGGGAAGGGCTTTAGTTATAATTCACACCTTGTCTCACATCGGAGAATCCACACAGGAGAGAGACCCTGCTCGTGCTCTGAGTGTGGGAAATGTTTCAGTGAGAGCTCAGAGCTCACCAAACATCGGAGAAGCCACACAGGAGAGAGACCCTTTTCATGCCTTGTGTGTGGGAAAAGCTTCTATCAGAGTTCACACCTTATCAGGCATAAGAGAATCCACACAGGGGAGTAACACTGTAATTGCATTTACTAGGGCTGGCCAAAGACTTTTTTTTTTTTTTTTTTTTTTTAATACATTGGCTAATTCTCACCTAGTGACCTTTAAGGTGGATTGCACCGTTTCTTTCACTGTAGTCTCTGAGCTTCACTAGCTGAGTTACCCTGTTTCTGCCTTTTGCAGCTCACCTTACTTTGGATTGAATCCTCTAACATATATGTTGTTTTGTTCAACATATTCATTAATGATCTGGTGGATGGGATGAATTGCACACACAGCAAGTTTCCGGATGACACTAAGCTAAGGGGAGTGGTAGATAGGCTGGAGAGTAGAGAGAGGCAACAGAGTGACCTAAACAAATTGGAGGATTGGGCCAAAAGAAATCGGATGAGGTTCAACAAGGATAAGTGCAGGTCCTACACTTAGGACGGAAGAATCCCATGCACAGCTACAGACTGGGGACTAACGGGCAAGGCAGCAGTTCAGCAGAAAAGGACCTGGCGGTTACAGTGGATAAGAAGCTGGATATGAGTCAGCAGTGTGCCCTGGTTCCCAAGAAGGCTAGCGGCATATTGGGCTGCATTAGTAGGAGCATTGCCAGCAGATCAAGGGAAGTGATTATTCTCCTCTATTTGGCATTGGTGAGGCTACATTTGGAGTATTGTGTCCAGTTGTGCCCACCCACTAGAGGAAGGATGTGGACAAATTGGAGACAGTTCAGCGGAGGGCAACAAAAATGATTAGGGGGCTGGAGCACATGACTTATGAGGAAAGGCTGAAGGATTTGATAACAGCCTTCAACTACCTAATGGGAAGTTCCAGGGAGGATAGAGCTAGGCTTTTCTCAGTGGTGGTTCTCAAGTTTCAGTGGGGGAGTTCCAGGTTAGATATTAGGAAAACCCTTTTCCGTAGGAGAGTGGTGAAGCACTGGAATGGGTTACCTAGGAAGGTGGTGGAATCTAAGGCCCAGCTTGACAAAGCCCTGGTTGTTAATATTTAGTTGGGTTGGTCCTGCTTTGAGCAGGGGGTTGGAGTAGATGATCTCCTGAGGTCCCTTCCAACCCTGATCGTCTATGCTTTCTAAGGCCCAGCTTGACAAAGCCCTGGTTGTTAATATTTAGTTGGGTTGGTCCTGCTTTGAGCAGGGGGTTGGAGTAGATGATCTCCTGAGGTCCCTTCCAACCCTGATCGTCTATGCTTCTAACTCTTTTGTCTTAAGAGTTATGGGAGTTTGTGTCCCTCCTGCTAGAAATGTCCATCAGTCCTAGGTGTGGGATAGGGCTGACCTCATCTAGCTACATTGAAATAAACACTACCTGTGCCTTGTCTCCCCTAGAACTGTACATTGCATTACCTAATTGGAGCAATTAGTTGCGTTTCATATCAAAATATCTTTGCAGGGCAGACATGACCCAGGTCAGTGGTTGTAGTTAGCTTTCCTCCTGTCCTAACCTAACCTCCTGTCCTAACCTAATCTCACAGACTTTTCCCAGCCTAGATAAACCCCAAGCATCACATTTATACTTGTTTCCCCATTGCAAAGTGATTGTTAGTCACCGGATTCCCTCTTTGGGATGAGATTGTCTCATTCCCAGTTCTTACGTTGCTGTGGGGTCTGAATAATGGTTATTTTTTCTACCCTATTTTTTATGTAAAATATTGTGAAATATAACAAAAAGCAAGAGCAAAGATCAGGGGAATCAGTATCATTTCAGTCTCTGTGATGCCCAGAGGGGATGATGTGAGCCAGAGGAATTCCTTCCCAATCAGCATCATGAATCTCCCGTCATTCTAGCAGCATTGGCTTCTGAGAGACCTACAATAGTTTATCATCTCCGTGTTCTGCCCCTCCACCTCCCAAAGTGTCACATGATGCAGTGTCATCAGCTCTCTGTGCTTAGGTATCATGCCGTGATTGTAACTCAGATAATTTTGGGCTGGGAAAGGAAGTGTCACAGGCCTAGCAAGGGAATTTGAAAGATTCCAACCACACATTAAACCTTCTGTGCTTTAATCCCTGTTTCCATGTATTGGCAAAGCTGCTTTTAGTATTTTTCCTGATAAGCTGGGATTGTTTGCAGATGAGAAGATTGGCTGATTTTTCCCCATTATGATGCTGTTAAAACCTTTGTAACTACCATGACTGAATAATAATGAGGTGGTTCTGAGTGAAGGAGGTTTGGACAACCCAGTAGGAAAATCTGTTCTGATTTGGAGTCTCACAGACTTTAAGGTCAGGAGGGACCAATATGATCATCAGATGTAGCCAGCTCTGGAATTTCATTTTATATAAAACAAACTCTCTTCCCTTCTGTGTTGTGGCTTTTTCTCTTTCCTGAGGGCATTTGGTAACATAACTGGATATTAGTTTTGTTTGATGGGATGTAGCTCAGATTGTTGATGGACTTTGAGACAATTTTGCTAAAACAATAACTTCTTATTTTGTTTGTGTCTTTTCCCCTCCCTTTCATTATGACGTGGAGCCAGTTCAAGTACAGTTCAGTCATCCGGAGTGAATATTCCAAGTTACTGGATATGCTAGAAGGGAAACAATAGTGTTTTTAAATCTCCACTCTGAAATGGTGAACAGCAGATAGTTATATATACAATTTGTGGCAAAGGAACTGTATGTGGTGTTCAGTTTAGATGAATATCGTCTCAGATGATCCAGGGACAGAATTCCACAGTAAAGGAATTGGAACTAGGCAAAATGACCATGTATTGGTGTCCTAAGGCAGTTGTGGCCCAGACCTAACAGGAGGTTACTTATGAAGATCCCTCTCCTAATTGAGTGCACTTTGTCTATTATTTCAGAAACACACTCCTGATCTACATAGAGATGGAGAAAATAGACGTGGCATTTTTGTTGAGTTTACACCTTGAAAGTGCTGCAAATGTTGTAAAAAGAAAGTCTATTTTGAATGTGAGATAGATACAATTCTGCAGCTATTTTTAATAGATATCCCACCTTTGATAACTTACAGGGCTTGTGACCCAGGCTCATATCTAGTCTGTAATTTAGATCAGTGCCACCAGATTAAAAAAATAAACTGGGCAAGTTTGGGGAGATTATTTCTCACTATCACTTCTGAGACAGTGGCTTTCTAAAGGATTCTACTCCAGAGAAGGAAAGTTGCCCTGATTGGGACAAAGGATTAGAGAAGAACTCAAGTAGAAATGATAGGTGCCATGGGGTTGATTTTTCATCCCAGACATGGATACTATGGTAGCCTTAGGCCAAGGTAAAGTACTTATTTTTAGAACACTACACCCTAGTTCAATAGCACTGATTATGGTCCAAACGATTCTGTTGTCAGATCTGGGGCAATTGTCCTTTTACCATTTGGATCCAGAGTTTTATGAGACAAAGAAAGAAACTGTTGATGCCTTCAGCGGACATTCCTTCCCCATGGATCCCAGTCTAGGTTCCTTATTGAAAAAGCAGCAGCACTTCCACATTGTGCAAGTGATGGGAACCAATGAAGGAATAAAGGTGTCCGATGCCAAGTTCAGACTGCAGGACAGATGAATGTTGACTCCTTATTATGGTTTTGGGTCTCAGTTTTTGCTCTTGTGTCTTGTGCATTTGCATCACTTCTCTGCCTCCTGCTCCTTTGAAATATTGGACTTTGTGAAAATAGATTCACAAATCTATGTTCTCATGATGGGCCCTCAGTGTGAGACCACGTCCACCAACACTTATGGTGGAAGACCAAGAGATAAATGGAAGGCACCGTTGTTAGTGTAGAACACAACTTTAACCCAGGCTCATTTGGAAAGGGGAATTAAGAGAAAACTAACACACACAAAATTTTCTAATCTTTGACTATGTTCTTATCAGTGAAAATGGAATTAAGCATGAAGTTATTGAAGAATAAGAGACTGTGATTATGTGATAGCCTGAATTACATTGTGACAGTCAAAGTTATATGGGTTTTCTTCTTCTGGGTTCAAAAAAGAATTAGGTAAATTCATGGAGGATAGGTCCATGAATGGCTATAAGCCAAGATGGCTAAGCCGCTGACCGCCAGATGCTTGGACTGGATGATGGGTTGGATCACTCAATAATAATTACCCTGTTTATTTTCCCCTGGAAGTATCTGCCATTAGCCACAGTCAGAAGACAGGATGCTGGTCTAGATGGACCATTGGTCTGACCCAGTATGGCAATTCTTATGTTTCTCTTCTTTTCTAATATAGGAAATGGGGCTAATCCTGTGAAGTTTCTTTGATGTAATTTACCCCCTTTGGATTAAAGGGTCCTAAAGTGACACTTCACTCAAAAGGGGTTGGTGTAGGGGAATATGTATGAGAAATAGTGTATTTCAACATAAAGACCTAGTATAGACTTGATTTCTATTTCAAATGGATTTTTCTATAAGTTTTTAAAATAATGCTATAAGATTGGTACACCCTGCTATTTCTTATGGAAGAAATGACACGCATCTACGTATGGCTTGTCTATTGGACTATAAACTGTGAAAATTATTCTAAAAGAACTTTAGCAACTCAGCTTAGCATCTCTCCTAAGAAACTGGCCAATGGATTTTATTCTCATCTGCATGTATAATGAATATTTTAACCAATGTTATCTCTTTAAAAAAAAATAAATATTAGTTCACAAGTATTGTCTGTAAGTGTGTGTTTGGATAATATCTGAAATATTCATTGACTTGCTATGTAATATGCCCGTTCCTTTGGGAGTGGTAGATCTTTTCATATGATGAATGCAGTTTTCATAAATCCCCATCCTATTTGATTTGGCTGTGTGGGTGGAAACCAGCGGGCTGGATGGCTTTAAGGGAGTGGTATTTTTGGCTTCTGGATAACCAGCAAAGTAACGAGAAGCTGTTTGTTGCTGGCTTGCTGAATCTAATTTTAGAAATAACCACCAGTATGGCAGGTTTGCCTGCCCCATTCTGTGCACTTTTGCCCCAATTAAGCTAGCTCAGCGAGTCTCCCCTAGGGACCATTATCACAAGTGCAATTGTCTTGATTGGTGCAAAACAAGTTTACACCACCTGTGGATCTAGCTGTTGACTTTAATGAAGCCATTGGGATCTGGCTCCTCTTCCTAGAAGGGGCAATTCTTCCTAGCAATAATATGCCCCCCTGCATGGCCCTGCCCAGGGCTGGATTGTTAGAGGGGTGAGCCTCCTCCTTGGCTGCACTTGGTGCTTGGGGGTGCCCAGTGCCTCTAGGGATCAGCACAGATGGGTCTTGGCACAGGAGAGAAACAGGAATGTTTTTCACAGTTCCTGGGTTTATGCAAGGACAATAGCTTTTCTCTTTGCAAGGGCCAGGAGGCAGCATCACAGGTTCAGGGAGGGGCAAACATGCACAGAGATCTGACTTAGCCCCAGTCACTTGCACTACAAATAAGTCAATGGGACAGGGAGTAAAATGGGACATTGATTCTCCCAGGCAAGTTTCTGCTCTTTCCCAGCTGGGTCCTGCCATTCCAGTGGGATGTGAGAGACGAAACCCCCTCAGCAATCCTTGGATACAGGCCATTTCCTCACAGGGAGCTGCAAATGTTGCTTGTTTGCAGCTCAACCAGTGCTTACACTATGGACTTCACCTGTGCCTCACATCCTTCACGTTGATCCATCCATCCCCTGTCACCCCTTCCCAGCTTCTGGCCATTCTAATGCCACAACTGCTCAGTTTTATAGGCCCTAGCATGCCAAGTCGCCAAATCAGGCTGGTGAGTCTTGCCCACATGCTCACGGTTTAGCTGATTGCCATATTTGGGGTTGGGAAGGAATTTTCCTCTGTCGTATTTCTTTCCTCCACTCTCTCTGCCATTCCTCTCGTGCTCTCACTTCCCCTGAATTTTCTCAGGAACTCACCCCACAACATTTAGGAAAAGCCAGAGATTCTATAATCTACACAAGCAAACCACTCAAGAGGAAGAAATGAGCCTTTATGGGAAACTATTTCACACAACAGACTGTCAACCTGTGGAACTCATTGCCAGGAGATGTATTTAAAGCCAAAACTATAACTGGGTTCAAAAAAGAATAGATCCATCAGAAGCAATTAGCCAAGTTGAGCAGGGATGCAATCCCATGCTCTGAGGGTCCTAAGCCTCTAGCTGCCAGAAGCTGGGAGTGGATGACAGGATGAATCACTCAATAATTGCCATTCCCATTCATTCCCTCTGAGGCATCTGGAATTGGCCACTGTCAGAAGGCAGGATACTGGGCAAAAGGGACTGTTGGTTTGATCCAGTCTGGCTGTTATGTTCTTTGCCTGCTCCCAAAGTTACCCCCCAACAAAAGGGGAGGGAACAGACCTGGCAGAGATTCCATAACCCCTCCCAGGAAATCCCCAGAACCTCAGCATCTCCAGCGCAGAGGGTGCACCACTGGAGCACACAGCTTTTGTGTCTTGGACAAAACGCTGCTGTATGGATGCCTGATCTACAGCACTCAGTTCTGCACTGATGGAACTTTTCCCTCCAGCACAATCCACACTGACTTTCTATAGGACTGGCGCGTGCCTCCTGCATGGAAAAGGTATTAAGACTGTGCAGGGAAACCCCACTAGATGTTGTGTCCCCCACTTTACCCAGTAGATCATCGCAGTGGGGGAGGACAACAGAAACCAGAGCCATGAGGGATTGAATCCAGGGCCTAAGGTAGGCAAAGCACACATCCTTCCACTGAGTGAGGTATCCCTCCCTCTATGTTACACCAAAAGTCCTGCTTTTCCCAGAGTATCTGGTGCCCTCACAGCTGCATAGAAAGCAGATTTTCCTCTCCCTCCCAGTGTTCTCTGACTGGGTCATTGGTTGAGGGAGTGGAGGGGTTCATAGGGATGAATGCCTTTACAGCAGGGCCACACGCCATGCGGCAGAGGTGATGGGGAGATGTGTGCCCTGGACTCAGGATATAGGATATATATCAATGTTCAATAAACAATCAGAAAGCAATGGTTCCCCACCCCACACCACTCACCAGGGCAGCAGGGAGCCCTTTGCAAAGCTGGCTGAAGAGGGTCAGGGGAGAGGGGATGGAGCAAAAAAGGTCCTTGGCAGTGGGGAGGGGGCAGCAGTTGGAGATTGGCAGGGCACAGGCTGTGGGGAGCTGCACTGGGTGGATGGGGGGGCAGCCACTGAGACTGGTCACTGCATTGGGGGTGCTTGCTCCTCCCCCCCGCGTGTAACCTTGCCAGGCCCTGCTGGTGCCAGGAGATGAGCACCCCATTCCTACGGCAGCAGCAGCCCCCACTGTGGAGATAGGAGCTGGGTGATAATACCTTTTATTGGGCAAACATCTGTGGGTGAGAGAGACGCGTTGGCCCAATAAAAGATATTATCTCCCCCACCTTATCTCTCTTGTATTTTGGGACCCACATAGCCACACTCCCACCACAGACCTGCCAGCTGTGTCTCGGGGTTCTCCCTAGCTGCACCCACCAACCCCCTTCCCATTTAGAGGCTGGCTCAGGGCAACAAATTCCCACTTCAACAAGGATAATTGACTGCAGATAAAATGGGTGGGAAAATAGCCCAAATTTGGGGAGATTGAAAATCGGAGAGAAAATGGGGTAATTTCTGAGGAGGAGAATGGGGAATGGCTCAATAACTTGAGCAAAAGGAAGAATCAACATGGATTTCACACACATGTTCGATAGTTACTCAGTAAAGGGGGAGAACTGTATCAGTATTTAAGAGGGAAGTGGAAAACCAGAGAGGATTTCATCACCATGTTATTCAAATAAATATCACAGGATCTTTTTTAGGGGATAAAGCAACAAGCCACGTTTATTGTGAATACAGAAATTTGGTAAATAGTATCAATAAAAAAAGTATCAACTCTGTAACAACATCAATATTGTTTTTTACTTAGTGAAAAAGTATCAGTAATGTAAATTACTAGGAAAACAGTATCAACATTGTATCAATACTACAATTACAGAGATTCTTGTTAATAAAATAGACTTCGTTAACACATGTTTTAATTGGTACTTTTATTTACACTTACACACACTGACAGGCATACACAGACAGGGAGACAGACAACCATACATAAGGATCTCACAGATGTTATAGTTACCAGCCTCTTGGTGCTCGTGGTAGTCACTGGCCAGGTGACTGCAGCATGAGGCTAAGGAGCAAGGTTCTGCCGATGCGCATCGGTACTCCTGGATGGTTGGTGATGTAGACCTGAACCTCCAGCTTTCATCTTTCTGTCCCATTTTTTAGGGAAAAGACCCCATGTAAGTGGGTAGGTTTTGCTCTGTCATGCTGCATCTGCTTTGGTGTGATCCTTAATTCCCACATTGTTACAAGCCTGATCAGATTTTATTCTTTGAAGTGGGCTGGCTCCAAAGTTATCAGGGTGGGCTCCTCTTTGGCCAGCTGAGTGGTAAAAGTTATTATCTTCGCTCCTTTCTTCCTCCCTCAAGCGTTTTAGGTGAGGCTGGTGTTTTCTTCCTCTGTTTTGACATCCCTTATTCACACCAATTGTTCAATCGCTCTCCGTGTCTACAGCCACCTCAATTGCTCAGCCATTCACACTTCAATCACTCAGTGCCAACTCCTAGCTGTAGAATTCACATATTATTTTTAAAGCAAACATTATTTCGTTTTTGTCAATGTCTTTCACAATTAGGTAGGTATATTACATTTCACAGTGTGGCTTTTTATACTTAAAATAGGGTTTTTACAAATATATTGAAAGTGAGTAAAATTACCAGATAAAATGGTCAGTGGAGTGGTTTTACAAACAATCTTAAAATAAATAGAATTATAGAAAGTAAAGACAGACTTGAATTATGCAGTAAATGGATATTTTAACAAGGCTGAAGTAAACATTTCAAAGCATAGAATAATACAAGTCAGTTGAGGTTTTAACTTTTGATTAAAATTACAATGTGTCAGGCTGAAGTGCCTCTTGATAGGAAGGGGACAGGGTGGGGGTGGGGGTTGGCTCTGTCCTTTCATGTATTGTATGAAAACAGGATTGGGCCAACACTCCCCATACGCGATCTCTCCACGTGCTCTTTGTGCTAGGTATCACGCTTTGATTCTCAATCAGCCTCATTGGGGCTGGAGTGTCAAAAAGCTGGAGGGGAGATTTGAATGGATCCCAAACACAGAGTAATTGTTCTGTGCTTCAATCCCCGTTTCTATATATTGGCAAAGCTGCTTTTGACCTTTTTCCTGCTGAGCCAGGAATATTGTTTGCAGATGGGAGGGTTGGCTGATTTTTCCTGTTATGATGATGTGAAATGTCTTGTAAATAACGACTTAATAATAATAAGGTGATGTTGAGTGAAGAAGGTTTGAATGCATCGAAGAATGCAAGACTCTGTTCTTACTTTGGGTCATCGTATGTATCTTGCTCTGGAATTTCATTTTGTATGAAACTGAAAGTGTCTTACGCCCATCTGTGTTGTGGGTTTCTCTCTCTTTCCTGAATGCCATTTGGTTTCATAATTGGATATTGGTCTTATTTGGCAAGATGTAGCTCAGATTTCTTCAGGACTTTGAGACAAATAACCACTTGCTAAAAAGAGTATTCCCTAGTAAATGTCTTGGCACTAGGCAAAATATCCGTGCATTTGTCTCCTTAAGCTGTTGTAGCCCAGGCCCTGCAGGTGGTCGCTCCTGGAGATATCTCCTTCCAAATTAGGTACATGTTGTCTATTATTTGGGAAATGCAATCCCTATCTAGGTAGAAATGGAGAAAATGGAGGTGATATTTCTATTGAGTTCACCCCAGGAGATGCTGCACATGTATATAAAGTGACATCAGTGTTGAATGTGATATAGTTGCAGAAAGCTACCAATTTTTAATAGCTACCTCACCTTTGGTGTCTTCCTGGGGATTCTGAGCCACACCTGTCCCTGTCTTAAATCTAAACGTCCCTATCTTAAATGTGTGCCAAGAGGCTAAAGAAATAAATGTGCATATTTGGGGGAGTTATACCTCACTATCATCACTGTTATTTTGTGTGGTTGGTGAAGAATTCTACTCCAGAGAAGTGTAAAAGTACTCCAACTAAGGCCAAGGATTTGACAAGAACTGAGGTAGAAATTGCAGGTACCAGAGGCTGATTTTCACCCCAGAGATGGAGGCTCTGGTGACCTTTGGCCCGGGTAAACTATTTCTTTTTAGAACGCTGCTCCCTAGTTCAGTGGCACTGATCATGGTTCTAAAGGATGCCATGATTAAATTGGGATCAATTGTCCTTTGCCATTTGGATCCAAAGTTTCATGAAGCACGGGGAGAAAGAGCTGATTCTGTCAGAGGCCATTCCATGCCTGTGGGTCTCAGTCTAGCTGCCTTGTTGGACAAGAAGCACTTCCATGCTGTGCAAGTGATGGTAGCCAAGGAGGGAATGAATTCCAAGTTTAGACTGTAGGATACATGAACGCTGAGTCCTGATTCTGCAGGTTGGTCTCTTAGTTTTGCTCTTGGGTCTTATGCATTTGCATCACTTCTCTTCCTGCTGCTCCTTTGAAAGTTTAGTAAGTGTGAAGATGAAGGACAGGTGCTTTTTCTCATAATGCAGCTCTTCCCACATAGCCTGAGACCCCTTCCACCAATGCTCATGGGAGAAGACCTAGGGAGAAGTGAACTCACAGAAAAGGAAATCTCCGAGATTATTGTAGAACGCGACTTCACATGTAGCTCCCTGGGTGGAAATGGGAATTAAGAGAAACCAACATAGAGCATTTTATTTTGTAATCTTTGACTAAACTGTTGTTACCAGTGAACATGACATTAAATATGAATTTAATTATTGTAAATAAGGGACTGATTATGTGACAACCTGAATTATACTGTAACACTGAAAGTTTTCTTAATCTTATCTCACTATATAGGAATTGTTGGCGAATCCTGAAAAGGAAAATCTCACTCCAAAGGAATTAGGATGGGGGATAATGTGAGAGAAATAGCATGTATTAGAATAGAGAGCCAGTATACATTGAGTATACAGAGCAACTATTTCTATTTCCAATGGAATTTTTTTCAATAACCTTTAAATTAAATTTTCTGTTAAGGGAAAAGTTATTTATAGGACATGTAACTATTTACTCAGTTAAAGTGTAACACTCATAAAGTTCCCTAGTTTTCTTGTTTGCAAAGAAAAGATGTCACATCTGTCCGGAAATGTCAAAATTTAAAATTGTGATGGATGCATGATGGTAGCATTTCTGTTTCTTAGTTTGTTTCTGTTTGTTTTGTTTTTGCAGCCAGTTCTTTTATGGGTGCTGAGACCCACTTTTCTTTTGAGGAGGTCAGCTGTCAGAGCTCAGCTGTTTAACCCTTATAACTGGTCTTGTGTTTCTTACATTTTTTATATCTTTGGGGTTTGCACATCTGCACTACATGCTGTTACAATAGTAGACACTTAGAGAAAACCTCTTGGTTAAGCTGGGCTTTTCCAAACTGACACTGGACCAAAGTCTACCTCCTTTCAACTGGATTGAGACACATTTGTATGGAAGGAGTAATTTACACCTGAATTGCCCAGAGACCTCGGAGGAGGTGTGGCAAGGTGGAGTAAGCTGGAATTGACAACAATAAAGATAAAAGTGAAGCCCTTCACCTTTCAGGTCAAGATACCTGTTCTGTTCACTCCCTCTGAAACATCTGGCATTGGTCACTCTCAGAGAGGCTCTTGGGCTAGATGGACCAAGCATGGTCTGACCCAGTATGACCATTTTTACGTCATGTACACCATCGAGTTGAAACTGACCACCAGGGTCTCAGGACTGATCCCCTCTGGGGAATGAAGTGCAACATGGACAGCCTATGCCAACCTTCCCTGGGCTCCCTGTACCTGAAAAAGCCTGCTAGCCCCAAGTGCTGAATCATCTATGCCATTACCCAGTTCCTCAGCTGCAGCTATAGATTCTAATTCGCGTAAATCCAAAGACTGAGAGAGCTGCAGAGATCTAGCCCTTCATAATGCTATAAATTTGTTCTTCCTTTTTCTCTTGTCTTTTTATTTTTTTAATTAACTTGGAGACAACCCAGCCTTTCTATTATATTAGGGTGTCAGAGTGTGGCTGTGTGTGTGTGTGTCAGAGAGAGTGAGAGTGTGTAACTACCTCTGAAATCCAAGCAAGAAAAATGCTAGAAAGGATAGTTCTCCAAATTTTAATAGCCTTAAAACTCTGCCCTGTGAAATCCACTGAATGCTGCTCCTCACCTATGAGTCACCAGTCCAGGAAATGTACCTGTCACATATGAATTGTTCATCAGCAATTGTTTCTTTACTGAAATATTCAGCTTGCTAAATCTGGATATCCCTACCTGGGTGAAAATCTCTGGTTATACTGAAACCACAGCCAAATATCTACCAGCATCATTCGATTGCTCTTTTAGGATTTGTAAGTGTTGCTTTTGTGCTGCATCAATCTGCTGGTTTGACTAAATTGATTCCAACACAACATCATTGTTCACTGGTTGATTTTAAGCTGCGGCTTGACAAAGCCCTGGCTGGGATGATATAGCTGAGGTTAGTCCTGCTTTGAGCAGGGGGTTGGACTAGATGACCTCCTGAGGTCCCTTCCAACTCTAATATTCTATGATTCTCTGATTCTATAAATCTTCCTGGCTGCGGATTCAGATCATTCCTTCTTGTCCTGCCGCAAGTGGACATGAAGAACAACTGATCACATTTTTAAGACTGTTGTGAAGTCCTGATTTAGTCGCCTTTTCTCAAGACTGAACATTCCCAGTTTTATTTTTTTCATCGTTCTTCAGAGGTCAGGTTTTCTAAACCTTTTATCACTTTTGTTCCTTTCCTTTGGACTCTCTCCAGTTTGTCCACATCTTTCTTCATCCTTTTCTGTGTCTGAGTCATTTCAAGAATTGAATTTCATTATTAGCCTTCTGCTATCACTTGGGATTCCCCCTTTTAAACAGGGCGGATTCATTTAAATCAAGGTTTAAGATTTAAATCAAGAAAATAATTTCTTTAAATCAATTTCCCCACTGATACTACTTCACATATTTCTTAAACAATGGTGAAATCTGATAACTAAAACGTGTTAATTTACAACTCAATACACCATTGTACAACATCAAGGAGGGTATACTTTGTGTAGCTTTTTAGATAACTTGATCTTTATTAATTTAGGAAATAGTACATAATACTCATTACCTGTGCCAAGCTGCAGAGGCAGCAGCAGTACATTAGGAATGGTAAGCACTAAATCACACACACAAACACAATAGCACTTATGTTTTATTAAACTAAATCTTAAACGTTACATAAAATGTTTCACATTTGCAATTGCAGCAGTCTCCTTCATTGCCGGCTGACGGCTGTCCTTACTCTAATTTTATTAACTCTAACAGACAAGTCATCACAACATTAAACGTACGCCGTCCTTAAAACTTCCACAGCTATCTCTCATCTCCCCCACTCCCACTGTCATTTTTATTCATAGTTCTAAACAGAAATATGAGTTTTCCTGCTTTTTCAGCTCCCAGTCGATTTCTTAGCTTTGAGTGAATAATACCAAATGATGAAAATATTCTCTCTGCCTTTAATACAACGTCTTAAGTAACTCCTCTGCCTTGCTTGGCCCAGCTCCACCCTCACATAAGCACAGAACAACAACAATCCTGTCCTGTCTGTGTCTTTTTTTGCATATGTGACTTTAGTCTGCTGAGAAACAGAAACTGAACCAGACACTGAAAGCCCAGAACTTTCAAGAAGCAAGAGCTGGTAGTTAGGCTGGACAGACTAGAGCCATTCATTGATTGTTATGAGACTGTAAGTGTCGGCTTAGCATGTTTGTGATGAGATTTCATTGTCACTGTTTTTTAAATGAGGAATTTAGTATTTCATTGATTTTTTTTTAAATATAAAAAAATCCAATTTAAATTAAAAAAATCGTGTTTTTTGGGGTTTTTTTAATCCTTGATTTTTATCCACCATGCTTTTAAACAATTTCTCTTAATATTTCAAATGTATATCCTGGTTCATATCTTTCACCATTCCTTTTTCGTTCTGCCAGGCTGTTCCTATTACTTGTAGAGTGCAACAACGATTTACCATGAAAACCAATCAAATCTCTTCATCTTCTAAATTCAGAGGATACACTCCCTAAATTCTTTGATCATACATAAGCATTTCACATTGAGGACATAGAACAAGAGACATCTGCATAGAGGAGGAGGTAGATCTGACTCACAGTTAAACATAGGTGCAGTTTGTAATCTGGGATGAAAGAGATTTTTTCCATGTTATATCTGATTTTCTAATAAATCAATATATGGTTTGTAATTTGGGGTGTAGACCAATGGCTTGGATTTCTTGGGTTAGCATGGTGGTTTGCCACTTGTGACTTTCATCCAGTCATTTCTAGTTTGCAGCTTCCCCACCCAACTTTTGTCCACTCACAATGTGCAATGGGGCAGTCGGCGTATGGTTCTTTTTAACTAGGTTGGGCGGGAGAGAGAGATTTTATCCATATGCAAATTATTAGAGATTCCTGCCCAGGGATTAACTATATTCTCATTAAGGCATTTCAGTTTATATTCTTCAGAAGAGGAACTCCCAATTTTGGCTTACCTGTGTGTCTTTGGACAACGTGATGTGAGCCATTCTCTTGGTGTCTTTATGTCCTATGTAGATCCTATTTTGGGAGAACTGGAGGTGGATAGCATTTCTAATGTTTGAGGGCCAGAAGGAATCAGCAATTTATTAATCATTCAAGGCATATGTACTATATATATTCAAGGCATATCTGTACTATATATCCCTTATACCAGTCCTCCGTGAGTTCTCAATGACTGCGTCAGCTGGTTCCTTAAATACTGTACAGTGCATTTCATCAGGCTCTGCCGACTTGAATACATCTAAGTTACCTAAATGTCCTTTAACATCCTCTTTCCCTATTTTGTCTTGAGTTCCTTCCCCCTCGTTGTTGTTAATATTAATTGTGCAGACTCTCTGGTCACCGTTAACAATTTTAGTGAAGACCACCAAGGGTAGGTATTGTCA